>NC_090929.1:808570134-808873164 GCF_040938575.1 Ambystoma mexicanum
TTAGCATCTATCGAGGCTACCAGGTTTGCATTTGCATCATGGATTATTGGTAATAGCCAAAATGTATAGATATATTATGGGGCTTCACTCTGGCATAATCCTGGCTTCCAAATTTGGAATTAGACCTTGTGTTGGCGTAGTTGGATTGTGAGAGGGATTTTGAAGATTGGTGATGTAAGTTATCACTAAGATTGTCATAGCATTTCTTGATGATTTTGTTCTTATGTTTACAATTTGATTGATTTTTATTGAAAGATACATATGAGTTTAAAAAAATGAAGCTCAAGCAAATACATTCAGTATTTCGCCTCTGCAGAGGGAAAGAAAAGAGTCACTGGTCCAATATATTGAGCAATGTGCTCTCTCCCACAAGCATTGCAGGAGATGGAATGTTAAAATTTCCCCGTCCTAAATGTTAAGATGGATTTCTGAACTCTGTCCTGGAGGGACAGAGGTTCAGAAGGCCAGCCTAGTTTCTTGGAACAGGGTAACCTCTGGACAAGCCAGACCAATCGGGGTAGCGATGGCGGCGGTCAAGACTAGGTCTCAAGAGGGGTGAGGGTGACTGAAAGCCTGCAATGAGCACACAAAGCAAGGACACTTACAAATCACTCCAAGCAGGTGTTATATTAAAAATATAGACAAATTTATTACAAGGCCTCTGTAACATTGACCATAGTAAAGAATCACAGTAAAACTCAAGTAAACCAACACATCACAATCAAATACAATATATATACAATTACCAAAGGGTCTAAAGAGTTAGAAGCACGAAATATGCAGACCACCTAGATGGGGAGGAAAACAGGCAGTGCAAGTAATCGTTAGACCCAGTTCGCCTTCAGAGGCCACCTAAGTAGAAGGAAGTCCGAGCCCTATGAAGAGTGGAGCCTTGTGCTCAAAGGTACCTGCACACGCTGGTGCCAACGGGCCAAGGGGAGTCTCAAGGAAATCAGGCAGTTCAGAGCGGTGAACAAATGAGGACGAACAGATCTCCGCTACTCAACCGCGGCCTCCACTTGTGGGCAGAAGTAGAGCGCGAGTGCGAAAAAGGCGTGCTGTTTAACGCAGCGGGGAAAAGCTACGGGCTACTGCAGGAGGGCGACCGGTTCCTGGTGTTGCTACTCACCGGTCACCGATGCAGGCAGACCCAGGCTTCTCTGCGTCCATTTCAGTGCTGGCAGGTTCAGATACGAGCAGGGGACGTCTTGGCGTCGTGTAGATTCTAGGGCAGCAGAAGTTAGAGTTGAGGATGTCCCAACCGCAGTGAACCCGCACAGATTGTTACCACAGCAGGGCAACGCAGCGGCCGTGTGTATTTCAGCCCAATGCACACTTCTCACTTCAGACCTGGGAATGCCAAGTGTACGAATCGTGTGAGAGTGCCAAGGACTCGGAATACAACAACAACCTGACGGCGTGACAGAGCAAGGCTCCTGGGTAGGCTGGTCAGTCCACTGGATGGCCCAGGGACGCTTTCGAAGGCTTATGTGCAGAAGATGCTGAGAATAGTTGTTCCCACTATTCCAAAAGGTCGAAGTACCAGTACAGGCCTTCTCGTTCGATCAGAGGCAGAATGGTCTCACAGGACAACAGCAGTGCAGAGGAGCAGTCCTTCAGCAGGTCACCAGCGATTCCTCGGTTCAGCCTCTTAGTTCAGGATACTTGGCTCCTGTATCCGTCGTTCGTGAGAACTCAGGAGATCGACATGGTAGTGGTGTTTCCAGCCTCCTCTTATCCAGGGTTCCCTTCGCGCCAAAACGGAGAGGACCCAATGGGAGCTCTGCTCACAAAACACTCACACCATACGTGGACCTATCACGGACCACTGTGGTCCCAGGCATTCAAGACACACTAGACTCTCTGGCACCCAGGATGTGTATTGGGACCAGACATCCCAGCCCACATCCTGGAGGCACACACAAGGCCTGTAGAAGCCTGCAAAAGCATCTGTGTTTTGTGGGAAAGTACATGCCCAAATAAGGAAGGCCCCGGGTCGGCTCGACCTGGGGAAGGTGAAGGGGGCAAGACGGTCAGTGGGCAGGACAAAGAGCCTCGTGGTCTGGCCATTTTGGGAGCCAGGCCTCAATTCTGGGCTAAGCGCGAGAAACGCGTTTAAACAGCCAAAAGGAGCTCAACACACAAAGAAACGATCGCTGCCACCAGTCCCATCAGTGATTCACTTGCACCGTTCGTTAACAATCCAATGAGAGTTTCTAGGACCTGTAGAGTGACTAGAGACCCAAGAGAGCAGTAACTTAGCTTACAGTGCCCTCTTGTGCCATGTTGCGCGAAAGCTGCAACATGAGAAAAGAACTACGGAAAACAACGTTTCCCGGTACTGACTGTCTTAAGGGCATGTCAGTTTCCCCGTAAGACTGGAGCGAAAGCCCAGAGGAGTGCGGCGGAAGGCTGCGCTTCTCTGGCAAAGTCTAGATCAGGGTGTAAAACAACAGCAAAAAGCTTAGGGGTTGCCACATGGAAGGATAATTACCTACAATTAAGAAATCTTTCCTAACACTAAACCCTTAGCAGAGGAAACTAATATATCCAACACTTCCCAGGCTTACCAGAGGGTTTCTGTATGGGGAAAACGCACACTGGGCATAGAGGCACACAAAGAGCAGCAGGCAGCCACAGAAGAGATCTATGGGGAGCTGGATGAAGGTACTCATGCAGCAAGGACAATTATAAAATCCAACATGGTAGCTGACCCTTAAATAGATTTAGGCCAGCCCCCCGATAGACCACTTGTCCCAGCCACTCAAGCCAATGGGAGAATATCACAACCCATTGCACACAGGTGCAGCCTATCATGTTGGAGTCCACCCATGCAGAGCAGTAGCCACTCAATTCCTTGTCAGTCCTGGGAAGCGCTTTGTGGGGGAAGGGAGAACCAAACCAGGGAGTCTTGGCTAGAAGGGAAAGACAGACCTGGGGAAGCGGGAAAGGGGGCGGCAGACCCTGGGAAATTTGGACCATGGCGTGTCCCCAAGAAGGAGAGTGCAACCACTGGGCGCTACAAGGAGGAAGCTACAGTGAGTGGTAAGTTGGAAGAAGCATAGAGTTGTGTCCATTAGGAGGGGTACAGAGTTAAGGGAGTACCAGCTTGCTGAGCAAAACACGGGGTACCATTTGGGAGGTAGATGGGAACTTTCAACAGCAACTAGCTTTGGAAGAGCAAGAGAAAGAAATTGCCAGAGAAGAAGGGCACCGCTTTGGAGAAAAGTACAAGGGGTACTTTCTGGGAAGTAGGAGGAAGGAATTGTGAAAACAGTGAGGTTAGTCAGGACAGGAAGATTGTTGTAAGGGTGAGAGGGTTGGATAGTGTGAGGTTCAAAGGGGAAAATTACTTGGGGAAGACCTGGAGCGAGAGGGACCATGGAGAGGAAGTGGTTGGAATGATTAGACGGAGGGAGACCATTGAGGAACAGTAACTGTTTAGGACAAAGAGGATAAGTTTCTGCAGCAGAGTGAACCTGAAACCAAGGAACTGCGATGGACGATAGACCATTTGTGCCCAAGAGGTGGAGGTGAGAACACAAGAAGTAACGCAATGAAAGGAGAGAATGGGAAGAGCTGTGAGAAGGAAGGCAGCTCTTGGAGAAAGTATTGAGGGTTTAAGTGAGCATTTAGGTCCAGGGCCACACTTCTCCATCCAACACCACCAAGCCCTTCCTCAAACAAATCCCTGAGTGAACAACTGTGATAACGCATACCAGTCTGCCTGAGAGCTTTGCAATTGCTGCAGAAGGTGATCCCGGAGGCAGAATGAGAGTTGGAGGCCCAAACCACACTCCATATGGCCACAGAAGTACATAAGGTGGAGAAAAGATGGCCTCCTTGAAAGGCTTCGTAAGATACTTTTGTTTGGTCACTGGTGTGATGATTCATGGGGTCTCGTCACTAATCCCCAGAGAGGAGCTCTTCCCTATGAGGCTAGGGAGGTGAGCCTGTTACGCAACAATCCCTGTAGGGGCGGTGAAAAGCTTGGAAATCTCTAACCCCCTTGCCTTAGAGACCATGAAATCCTTAAGGTCCTCCGTGAACCAACCTGAAAGCATGACTGCTTGTTACTGCCATATTTCCTCCTTTCCTCACTTAAGACTTGCCACCAAGGCGAGGGGGAGAAAAAGGAACATACAAAATAAGTTCTCTCCCAAAACTACTGAAGAGGAAGATTGAAGGAGTTATGCAATCTACTCCTTTTCTCGAACTCTAGACAGTACTGGGAGGAGGTGGCCCCAAGGAGGAATGTAGAATACTCAATTGACACAAAAGGAGGGCTATTGCACTCTGCTTAGGAGGATGCAGCTGCAGGGCATAAAAATCAAGAAGGGATTCAATGAGGAGAGAATCCGGCCTGAAGCCTGTCGGCCCCAGGAGATTCAAACCTGGGAACGAGGAAGTGAGCAGGAGAAGGTGGTCATCGGTCGTGAGGACACTGTGGAATGTTGAGCGTAACACTCTGTAATCAGACAGAGACCGGACCTACGCAGAAACTGGAGTGAGACCAATGATGGCATGACCTTGGAGAGGTGGACCGTGTGGTACTTCAACTATGCAGGCACCGACGAGCAAAGAAACCTGCAGAGCCAGCACAGTGCAGCGTGGAGCAGAGACAGAAAGACGCAGAGAGTGTTCGACGATAGCGAGTCAGACCAATACCCTGGGAAGAACTGGTGATGTGCCCCCACCAGAAAGTAACGGGAGCGATTGGAGACCCATTATGGGTTTTTCAAAGAGTGAAGAGTGCCTCGGGAGTAATCTCCCTTGTCACAATACTCTCAAGAGAGATATCAAGAATGAAGATTGCTCCAGGACTAGTCTCCCTCATCGAAGTGTTGTGGAAGAGGTGGAAAAAGCCAAGGACATTCCGGGAGTGATCTCAGACATGAAGAAGATATGGAAAGTCGAGGAATATATATAACATTGAGAAATAACTATTGTTGGAAATTTGATAAAGCCCAAAGTCGTCTCTGGAAGGAATTACAAGAGCTTATGAGAACTGTTGCAAGATACTATCAGAAATCGGCCCTTGAGGCTGAACCAGTTGGTCCAGGAGAAGGGAGTAATTCTCCTGGTTTCATTTATGCTTACTGAATACCTTTGATTAGTGGTAGAGTCAGAGTAGGATAGTTTTGGAATGCAGACTGATATTCTTTAGTTTGACAACCACCCTGATGACAGGCACCTGAGTTACAATTCAGTTGGCTAGGGTAAACACTCTAGTTGCAGGGAAAGATAGGTTGTTTTCTTATTTGAATAACACCTTGTGTTTGAAGTGCCACCCCTTTGTCCGACTCCTCCTTCTGACTTACCACACTGGATGATTTTGTATTACACACTAGGAGATTTTGTCGGTACATACTTTGAGGATTTTTGTGTTGGACTCTGAACAATGGAATTTGCATTGAGTAACCACTTTGATGCAAAGGGGGAAGTCCAGAGTCTTGATTTCCTGATTGGGAAATCCATTGCCCCTTTCGTCGCGTTATAGGCAGACACCTTGGGGAGTATTATCCAGCGCATTACTTTTGTCCACACATATTCTGACACTCTTAGTATTTCGTTTGGCAAACACCGGACATTTGTTTTATCAAGCATTCTTGTGAATAAACACTTGAAACTTATCTTTTTTCCATTTTTATGTCTAATGGCATGTGTGAGGAGCTTTTGAGACAAAACTACCTCACCACAATAACTAAGTGAATGCTAATCTTCCAGGTTGTGGCGAGTCCTGATTCAGTGAATGCTGATACTCCAGGTTGTGGTGAGGCCCTAACAAGGGAATACTGAAGCAAAGTCATGGAGTTGCATGTACCTTAAGTTCTGTAGGGAAGACCTTGGCCCGGACAAGGAATGCAGATTCCGATTACTGGAGCCAATGCTGCGTACTGCTCGATGACCATTGCGGCAGCCCCTAATAGGAGCAAAGCCCTCTTTGATGTAGCAAAGCATAGTACCAAACCCTCCCCGACCCGAGGTACCAGCAACTCATGAGAAATGCAACAGAATCAACACATTTGTTTATTGAAAAAAATAGACAAAATCTGAGACCATCGAATCCACCTCTCACAACATTAGCATCCCCTGCACGCACACTGCCCCTCTGGACCAAATTCTCTCTTCTTCCCTCTCCTCACTCCCCAGATATCCTAAAAATGATTGCCTCCCTCAAATCTACTTCTTACTCCGACAATATCATTCTGGCCTCCATCATTAAAGAACTGACTGGCTGGGTGCTTAATGCGCTCCTCAGCAACATCAATGACCTGAAAGGAGTATCATTGCAATATTGTGCTTTATTGTGATTTGATTGTTTGACTGTGTAATATTGTGCCCCAATTGCCTGCCTACCACTGTATTCCACATTGAATACTCAACCTAGATAGGAGCTCCATCGCAATATTGTGCTTTACTGTGCTCCAATTGCCTGTTTGACACCTTGCGCCCTACAGGCCTGCATATCTATTAATGCATGCCTTGTATACGTGCAGCCCAGCAGCACCATCACTGAAGAACTGTGTCTGGCCCTTAATGCCCTACCCTTGACCTAGAACAGTATAATTGTACCTAGCCCCACCTCTACGACAACATTGCCAAACTGTATTTCACCATTAGAGACAAAGACTGCACACGGTCTATAAGAAAAAAACTGTTCTGCGCCCATATCGAAAACGGCAGTATAGTGCCTCAACTCTCAGACCTCACCGGGAACTGTATCTAGCACCCAGCCCACTGTGACTGACCACAGAAACCTACATATACACATCTAACCCACTGTGCGCTATGTTTCTTGCCCTTGCCAATATTATCACCATCCTAATGACCAATCTCTCAGCCAACACCAACTCCTACCTAACATCTAAATCCACCTACCTCGCTTCAACACCTAACACAACAGTGCACTTCTCTATGCCCCTCACCATCCCCACTCCCAGACTCTGACTACCACCTTTGGATCAAATCAGGCCCACCCTAACACCTATCACTCCTACACAACAGACAACACAATCCATCATCAAAGACTCCCAACTCACATCTGAACCACTCTCCCCTGCACAATGGATCCTCCGCTTTGCAAGTAAACCCAAGCCCAACCAACATTGCTCCATTAATTGGAGAAATCACAGACTAGGTTCCAGACTCACCATCAGGGCAGCCTCCAAACACAACACTCACACCACCCACCTCAACTCAAACCCACCAAGAAATCTGCCTACCTAACACACCCCCAATAACACAAAGATTAAGGAAACCCACAAAATTAGTGGCACACTCATCAACACCAGATCCCTAGTAGCCCACGCTACCGAAATCGCTGACATCACAACCAACCAACTCTACTTCCTTGCCGTCACAAAGACATGTCTCCACAAAGCAGCCGGCCCTGCCCTCTCCCTAGCTGTCCCTAACAACTACACCATAATCAGAAAAGACAGGGAAAACTCCAAAGGAGGTGGCATAGCATTTATATGCATATCCAGCCTCGACATGCGAGAAACTGAGACAACTCCACTACACTCCGCCAAACTGCTATCAGCCAAACTACGACTATCTGCATCCCGTACCATCACCATGCACCTGATATACCGTTCCCCAGGCTCTAGGAACATTTGAGGAAGACATAACAACTCTCCTCAACACCAACATCAAACCTAGTTCCCAAACCATCTTACTCAGAGACTTCAATTTAGGGCTGAATGACCCAAAAGACCCTAATGCCACCATCCTCACCAATGCCATCAAAGAAGCAGGACTCACCCTAAGGAACCAAGGACCTACCCACATAAAAGGTTGCACCCTGGACTGCTTTGCAGACACCAACTGCCTATCTACCATTACTAACTCTGAACCATGCACGTGGACAGATCACAGCCTGATCTCATTCACCATCCAGGACAATCCTCAAATTAACATAGATAGACCCATGGCCCCTCCTACCTTAACTAGGAACAGAAAAAAACATCACAGTACTCAACCTCCTGCCCCTGCTTCAACCCCTCACCAATACAGCGAACCTACCCTCCAACCCCACGGATCTGGTGGACCTGTATAATAACACCATCAACATAGCCATAGACACTATTGCACCACTCAAACTTGGCAAAGAAAAACCTTTAGCTCACCTAAACTTGTGGTTTACTCCCACCCTAAAAGCCTTACGCCTAGAGAAAAGACATGCCGAAACTAGATGGAGAAATAACCCGACAACCCAGAACAAAATCCTCCTCACCTCCCTGGCCTACCCTTACTAAAAAAAAAAAAAATAACTAGATCCAAATATTCCCACCAACTACAGACCTATCACAACCGTACCCTTTCTTAAAATCCTTGACAAAGCAGCCTACCTCCAGATTCAAGACTATCTGGAGATCAATAACCTACAGGGAACTCGTCAATCAGGATTTAGGCCCAGACATGGAACCGAGACAGCCTTCTTGGACTTGAAAAACCAACTCGATGACCAGAAAGACAAAGAAGAAGCGCCCATCCTTCTCCTGTTAGACCTGTCCGCTGCATTTGACCTTGTCAACCATAATGTCCTTTGCAATCACCTTACAACAGCCGCCCACTTCTCTTCAGAAGCCACCACCTGGATCACCTCATTCTTGGACAATAGATCCGTACGAGCCTTCTCCCCCTCCTCGGATGCTGACCCAGTACCCATAACATGCGGAGTACCACAAGGCTCCTGCGCCTCCCCAACTTTGTACAATATATTTACAAAGCCCTTGTTTGACATACTCAACAGTCTGGGTGTCTCATATACCAACTATGCTGACGACACCCAGATTCTCATCCCCATTCTAGGCGACTATGACAAAGACATAACCATGATTAACAAAATGTATCTGATCATACAAACATGGATGGCCACCGATGGCTTATGTCTCAATGATGAAAAAACAGAGCTCCTTACCGTTGGGTCACCAAAAAAACGAACCAATTTATCCACACTATACAAATCCGTCCTCATTGATGGGATCAGGACCAAAGTCCCTAAGGAGGTAAAGACCCTAGGTTTTTACCTAGACTCGGCCCTCAACCTAAACAAACAAATCAACGCCACAGCTTCTGCCACTAACTATACGTGTAAACTGATCTATGCATGCAAGCCCTTTTTATCCACAACCAGCTGCATCACAATTGCAAGAGCCTTAATACTCTCTAAAGTGGACTATTGCAATGCCCTATATCTAGGCACCAGCAAGCGCAGCACCACTAAGCTACAAACAATCCAGAACAATGCCTTAAGAGCAGCCCTAGGCATTCCCAAATCCTAACACATCACTCACGTAAGACGTGATACCAACTGGCTATGCATACATGACAGAATTAAACTTAAATCTCTCAACCTCACTCACAAATGTCTGTCCAACAAGGCACCCCCTTACCTCTCAGACAGATTCACTAAACACCTCCACACGTCCCATCAGAACAGCACAATCCAACAGCCTCAAAATACCCAAGTTTAAACTTAAAAAAATAGGAGGCGCCAGCTTTTCAGTCCTGCTTGTGCAACTCTGGAACTCCATCCCTGATTCGTTAAGAGCCATATCTCCTTTCCATTGCTTCAAAACCAACGTCAAAAACTGGTTACACTCCCTAGACCACTGACCCTCGACTGCTCTCTGATACCTCTACCGGCCTCTCTCCAAAAAGACTTTAAAACAAACTATTATATCCATTGTATATATATACATTTATTCCCTCACCTGTACATTTCTGCACATTGTATATATAACCTGTAAATTCTGCTCATATCGTATGTATGTTATGCAACATTGTAACCTGCTCTGCGCCCCGATGCCCACGGGCCCGGCGCGCACTATAAATGAATAAACAATTACAATCACAATGCCTTCTTTGCAGAAGGATCATTCCGGGACACCCTCAAGACTGGTCTCATACGACCTCTTTTGAATCCAGATAACCTGGCCTGCTACAGGCCCATTAAGAACCTCTCGTTTATTGGCGATATCTTGGAAAAAGTAGTTGCTACACAACTACTCGCCAGAATCGAACAACTCCACCTGACTATCAGTCAGGGTTCTGCCCCAAGGGTAGCATGGAGGCAGCCATCATCCAGGTGGTGGATGATGCTCTCCAAATCATGCATGAGGGTGACTTATGCCTCCTCATCCTCCTTGACCTCTCAGCTGCATTCGACACACTCGACCACCGCATCCTTCTCTCCCTACTTGCTGACAGAATGGTATTCTCTGGCACTGTCCTGAATTGGTGTACCTCCTACCTCTCAGGCAGACACAAGGCTGTCCAGATGAAATTGTTGTGTTCTAACCAACCACAGGCTCCATCCTCTCACCAATCCTTTTTAAACTTTTCTGGGCACTCTTGTCAATCATCCCAATATATGCATCCACCAATACGCAGATGATACTCGGTTGTTTATGAGAGTAAATAGCACACAGGACATAATTCATCGCTGCAATTATTTGTCCATCATGCAGTCCTGGATTTCGACTGCTTACCTCAAACAAAACCCATCCAAGAAAGACTGAATACGTCCTCATTGGTCCTCCCTCAAAAAAAATAACTTATCCAACAATAGCTCAATGATATGCGCTTAGAAGGATTTGATCCACGCAGAGTTGATCCATGCGCTCTTGAAGAGTCCCTCCGAATGCTGTCGGGCCGAAGATTAACGGCAGCTGCGAAGAAAGGGTTTTTTCTCTCCACTGGATCGTGATACTTACTCAACTGCTAACACTGCTGGCTGCTACTTGCTGATTGGTGGTGTAAAGACCTTCCCGCTATCAGCTGGGATCGCATAAAACCAGATTCTCGTGCATGCTCACTCAAAGAGTGCCTCAGAGTGCTGTTGGCGCTGCTGTGCTGTTTGCTGAGAACTAACAACCAGCCACGCTCTATACAGGACTCCCCGAGGTTGGCCACAGTCTGGTCGGCGTGAGCCGCAGCACCAGTGGTAAGCTACATTTGATCTGAGCCATCTCAAAATTATATGTAAAAAGTTGTCATAGGCATACACATTAAAATCTAAGATGCCATTGTCATTTACCTCTATGAGAATGTTTGGATGGCCCAAACATTCTCCAGGATCAACACAAACACTTTTCTGGACCAGCGTATTGATATGACTGCTGGCAACCCCCCAACTCCCGTCCTCAGATATTTGCTTTTTCTTACAATCGCCTAGTACCGCCAACTCAATGGCCATCCGACTTGCCTGTCTAAAAGTGAGAAAATTGTCTGCGTCTCCTGTCCTGTACCCAGTGTCTTTGGAAAGCTCTTCAGAATCGTCTGTCTTTTATGCATCCCACACCTAGGCGCTCATTGGCTCTGCATTATCCAAAAGGAATATTGCTATGATATCATTGGTGAAGCTTTAGAGTCTCTGAGTGCAAAAATGTCAGACCTAGTGACACGTGTTAGTTATACTAAACACTAAGGTCTATGTAATTGAAGGCAGTTTGTTTGCATCCAGTCTGTACATGTGTCTGATTATAAAGGAGCTGTTCTCTAATAAATCTGTGATGACAGAAGTAATTCTACAAGTGGAGCCTTTTCAACAAGAGGATATGGCACTTCAAGTCCCAGTGATGATTAGTTCTGCTGATAACTCAGGTAACCATCTATTACCAGGCCTGCTGGTTTCTCCAGTCTTAGAAGCATCAATCGTGGCTGTACTCTTGCCCTGTGCTTCTCCTGCCACTGCAGAACTATCTGAGCCTCAGCAGATCTTTACTATTTTCTTGAGACAACATGAGATCTAAATTGAATAAGCGGAAACAAAAATCAAAAAATCTGAAAGTTACAACTAAACCATCCAATAGTGGCTAGAGAACATTTCTAAGGGCCTTGACCCTTCCTGTGACTTCTTCTATAGAGACTAAGTCTAGATCGACTATAAAAAATTAACCCTTCCCCAGGCCATCACGCTGCCCCCATTTCTATGTCCTCTGCGGGTAGCTAATAATCATGTTTCACGGACCAGACGCTCCTCTGACTTTGAAGTAACTAACCACACTCACCAACCCGCAGCCTTCCTTACATTGGAACAGAAGAGGCTGCTACTCTTCTAAAAATACCAGTCAAGTAAAGATAATGTCTGGCCACCAGGCAGTGCAACTCTCTCTAGAAGGTTTTAAGCCATCAGGCATGAGTAGATGGCCCCCACAAGGTTATCGATTACAAAAGCAAAACAAGGGGCAGCCCTTGGGGATCCAACTCTGATGCCTTGACAGGACCTTTTCATTATTCAGTTTGTCGGTCCCTGTATTAAAGAACAAAAACAGTTTTCTGCTGTTGGAGCGCTTGGTGGACTCAAATGATTGTGTTAAATTGTTCAAATGTATGGGGTTTATTTGACATTATTCCCTGTTTGTGATCAATTAAGTCTAGAGATATTGATCAAATTGAGTTTACAAGTGACAGGGAATGGGATAGTCATGTTGCATGTAACGTCAAGATTAGAAACTGAGACTATATTGGATGCGGGACACCTGCTCCACCTCTTGGGATATGATATATCGGGAGTCGACAGAGCAGGTATTTTACAGACTGCGAGAGCCCACCCACATCCATCAAAGAATAGCATCACTGTCCCATGATTCTCTCCCTTGAGGGTTACATGTGCACAGGAGAATCAAGTCCAGACCAGAGCAAAATAAATCAATGGCCCAGTAGAAGACAAAGAAAGAGAGGATCTGTCTTGGCTGCCAGGAACCTTGGTTAATGGATCGTAAAATCATTAACTAGATCATGTGGTTGAGGCAATACGTATGAAGGTAGGCTCCTGGAATACCTGAGGTCATAAACCTCTATTACAGCAGGAAGATAACCCCCTAGGCTCTTAGGACGTGATTGTTCTACAAGAAACTTGGTTCACCTCCCCTCCAATTATGGATGGCTATTAAATCATCTTGTACCGTGTACCCAAAGGCCAAAAGGGCCAACCAACTTCGAGATTATTAACAGCCGTTCGCAATGATTATTAAAAGCCGTTTCAACCAATACCTGGCAACTCTCGCCCACTGCATTGCCATTTTCTGCTAAAATTTCCAGTGCTTCGCTGACGACACTCAACTCATTTTCAGGCTGCCCTCTGCCACCTCATGTCCCTCTCTCATCTCTGATTGCCTAACTGCCATTCAAGATTGGTGTGCCGCCAATGATCTTTGGCTGAATGCCAGCAAGACGGAGATCCTCCTCATCGGCACACCTTCACCATCCTTTCCCCTCACTCTCTGGCCGGCCTCCCTTGGCCCTCCTCCTACTCCCACCTGCGAGGCTAAGAACCTCGGGGTCATCTTTGACTCCACCCTTTCCTTCTCCGCCCACATCTGAGGTCTCTAAAAAGTCAAATTTCCGACTGCACCTGCTCAGAGGTACTCTGCCTTTCCTCTCCTTTCCCCAGAAGCTCATGGTATCTCAAGCTCTGGTTCTCTCTAGCTCGGACTATTGTAACAGCCTCTTTCTAAATCTACATGTCTCTGCCCTCTGCAACTAATCCAGGACAGGACTGCAAGACTTGTCCTTGGCCTCAAGCCCTGGGATCGTATCTCTCCAGCTCTGAAATCTCTTCACTGGCTCCCACTGGATGCAAGGATTACCTTCAAAACCCTCTGCATTGTCCACAAGGCTTTCTGGGGCCAAAATACCTTCAGCTATCCCTCCGCACATACCTCCCCTCCCAAGCTCTTTGCTCCTCTACCTCCAACTCACTCAGGGTCAGTCATTTTTCTAAGAAACGAGCTGGGGGTAGATCTCTGTCTTCAGCTAGGGCCTCCCTCTGGAACAGTCTCCCTGCCACTCTAAAACTTGAGGAGAACCATCTCCGGTTCCGGAAGCACCTCAAGACCTTCCTCTTTTCTTCTGCCTTCGCTCCCCCTGTCCCCTGCTGATCTGTTCTCTCTTGGCACCGTGCACCTGGCCACCCTCTGTCTTTTGGGCCCAGGTACCTGCTCATCCTGTCACCCTCCCGCACTGCCTCCGGGCCACCCCTTGCACTGGGTTCTGTATCTGTACCGATACAGCCCCCCCTTTTTCTTCCTGCACTTATCGGACCTACCCTTTCTGCTGCCTTAAACCTAGCACTTGCAAATTGCTGGCTGCATTACCACTGTTTGTTGCCTTTATTATTTATTTATTGTTATTTATCTGTTTCTCCTCTGCATCGCACTTTCCACCTCTCCCCCCATCCATGCACTTTTCCCCTCCCCCATGCACGTGCGCGTTCTCAATGTCACTGGGCCTAGTAAGATCGCTGTTTTGTTCTCCTCTGTTCCCCTCCCTTGCCGCACTCTGAAACACTTGTGTACGAGCACGATAGAAATAAAATATCAATCAATCAATCAATGGCTGTGGTTTCTCTTCGCACGGTTGTGCTTCCCCGAATCTTCTTGTGCTAGTAACAAAATTGGTGTGTGACAGCAACTGTGTTAAGACAATGGGTTTTTTTGCATTATTTAACCTTTTTCCGGAATCCGGCTGCTATTAACACAGATTAATTTTTGGATGTAGTCGCAGATTTGCTGGATGCCTGCTCATTACTGCCATAATTATTTCGGGAAACTTAAACATTACATGTGTTAATAAAGGTGGGTCTGCTCCACTCCCAACTAGCCTCCTCCCTAAAATCCCAAAGTAGAGTGAAAAAATAGCTCACTTTGATGGCGCATAGAGGCTTTTGATGGTCAATGGCAGTGAAAGAGGGAATATCCTGCCCCGCCCTACATGGTGCAGGGGAGGCTACTCTGCTACAATTGCCTACTTTTTCTTTACCAGCAATGTTTTCGCGCTTATAGCGAACTCCAAGTCATTCCTGTGAAAGAGTGATCATGACTTGGTTCTAACCACTTGGGAGTTTCCATTACCCTCTCAGCAAATTGATTTCTATGCCCATGAGGTGGTTATAAATGCAGGAAGAAATTGTTTTTGATTGAGCAAAGTGTCGCTAGCGGCCCTTAACAACTAACTTAAGGAAACTTTTGCTAATAAGAAGTTCCACTTCAGAGGTTCTCCAGACATCTCTGCTAGTGTGCTGAATCTCTTTGTTAAACAATGCAAATTGGCAAAACCCTCTTTTGCTCATAAACCTGTCTTTGATTCGTTAGTTCAATCACAGAAACTAAAACTAAGAGCCGACATTAGGAATGTTGATGCTCAGGATCCAGGTCTAAGATATAAAAAAATCAAATGCCTAAAACAAGGCTTCAAAAATTGCACAAGGACCATAAAGGCACACCGGCACTGAACGATGAGGAACAGATGTTGGCAGCCTTGGCCTCTAAAAATTCCTCTGAGATCTTGTCCCTTCTAATAAGAAATAATACACAGCAATCAGCTCTGCAAATCAACCCGATAGCAGAAGAGGCCTGGGTGACTTATTTTACTGATTTGTTTGGGGAGACTCCCAAGGGCACCCAGAATCCCCACGTAACCTCGGAAAATGAATGTTATCTCCTCTTTAATTTGAATGACATCTCTATGGCGTTTTAGAAGTCTAGTAACTTCTGAGCCCGGGATGGCCTTTCATACATAAGCGGGTTATGGATTTCAAATGTATTCCATCATCTTGGAAATTATCAATTGTGTAAGGGAGAATTCTCATTTCATGGCTAATTTCCCTTACCTAGTGAGTCCCTCAGCAGCTTTGCTGAATCTCTGGAGATGTTTCTTTCCACTTGGTAAGAGTGTGAGCTTTTCCTCCACTATTACTTGTATTTTGCTATGTGTTTCGACCTGTTTTTGTGATTGTGGGCTCTGGAGTACACCACTTCAGTAGCCCCCCCCTCTTTGTGTGTGTCACACAGCACCTTCTGTGCAGTGGCACAGGGTTGTCGTTCAGACTCCCCCCGACTCCATTTCTGAGGCGACTATCGTCCCCCAGAAAAGGGTAAAGTTACCATTAACTTTACTTCGTCAAATTTAACTACAGATCCAGTACACACCATCTTACATGGAGTGGTGGAAGGGTTAACTCTTAACTCTTTTTATATGTACCTCCTAGAGCATTGTTTTGCTCTTTTAACATTTGGACATGGCTGGTGGCAGTGGTATCTACCCTAAATTTCTACCGCGGTTATCTTATATAACCGTGGTAATATTGTAGGCTATTGTGTTAGCTTCAGACTTAAACCCGCATGACCAAATCCTTTTTCGTTTGGCTCCAGTGTGGTTTATTCGCCATTTCTTTTTGTTAAACTCCTTCATGTGTTTTACTTTGCGCGGCAAACCAGGTTTGCCTTCTTTGGTTACTGTCTTTTGGCGGGCTTCTACCTAGAAGCCCTCCTCAAGGCGCCTGGGTGTCCAGGTGGGCTGAATGTGAGGGAGTGGTGTAGTCACCCCCTGCACAGGGTATCCTAGGAAACCCAAGTCGCACTTTGACCTGATTGGACAAGGTGGTTGTCCGGGCTGGACAAGCCCCCTGCTGGGTGATTGACAGCCAGGCTGTGTGAATGGGGGTTTTGTGCATAAAAGGCAGGTCTCTTGGGCTGGAAGTCGGAGAGTCGCCACTGGAACTACAAGGAACCGACGAGAAGTGGAGGAGAGGTCGACTGCTGCAACTACCCCGTACCGGTGAAGCCCTGCTGCAGTCCTGAGCTATCTACCCTTCAGCAACTAAGAGGAGATCCAGTCCGGAGTCTTCTTCCCTTGAGCCTGGTGGGGATAACCAGCTCATCATCTTCAGCCAGAGGTCGCCTTTGTGGTCAAAATCGCTGCACACTGCTGTAGTGGTCCGGATAGCCACCTGAAGAACCTCTCCTGTTTTTAAGGAGTGCACATTTTATTCATTGTCGCTGCTGCCGGGCTCATCCCTGTGTGGTGCGGACCCCCTCATCATTCTTCTTCGTGCTGAAGCTGCAGGAAAGTGTGGGTCTGCGGGAAACCAACAGGAACAACTGCCGTGGCACCAGCTTCGTTCTTTGAGAAAGGTACTGTGTCCTGTTTGAGGAATTTTGGGTGAAATCCCTATTTCTCTACTTTAAGGCTTGTCCTTACTTTTCCCTCCTTCTTATAACTTTTGCTTCCGAACATTGACAATATCAAAGTATTCTTGGCAACGTTGAATCTCGAACTGTCCTACTGTGTGATCCTCGACAACAGGCACCCGGTGTCACTTGACTTTGGCTCCGGCCCCTTGACTCTTGAATTCCTGTCTGTGTTCTCTTTGATTCTGTCTGCCTAACGAACATATTGCCTGTGATTTTTGCCACCAACTCTCTCTGGGTATTTCGGGTGCTAAGTGTTTTTTTACCCCGGTAGCATTTCTTGCCGCGGATACGCGTTTATCTAGTAGACCGAACTGTCAAAAAGTGATCGCAATTGTATTAACGGTAACGTGTTCTGTTTCATAACACCGGTCCATTCAAACACAGGGTACTTACCTCGAAAAATACTGTACAAAGTGAATTGGTTAGTTGTGATATATTTTACGTGTGGTTTTTCAATTAATAGAAGTGTCGTGTTAATAACAAATGGTTTAAAAATAAATGTACTTGTATTTTTACCTGAAACCTTGAGCCAGTGTTTGCTTGAGTCACAGTAATTGTGGTCCCTTTGTGCAATCTCTGCTACTGCTCATATACTCTTGAGATAAGCCTGGCTGCTCTGCTACTGCTACCACTATAACCTAGTAGTACAGGCTTGTACCAAAGGTAAAACTTGTATTGCCACCTGTGGTCTTAATTGTGTGTAGTGGTCCCTAAGGGCACTGCACAGGATTCTGCCTAACAAATTGTTATCCCGATCTTCAAGAAGGGCGATTGGACAGGCAGATTTGGTGAGAGGATAAGGGGAACTCTTAAAGATCAAACATCCTGCCCTCCTTTGTGTCGTTGAATGCTGAGAAGGGATTTGCTTGGTTCAACTAGAGCATGTTATTCTCAACTCTGCAGCCCTTAACTTAAAGGAGGGCATTATGGCCATGATTGGGTATTGCTACAGTACATTCTGTGGCGGGTCAGAAGGAGAACAGACTCTTATTTTCCATCTCACTGTGGTTATTTATTAAATGGAAATTGAAAACCCTTAACTTTCTCAAAACTATGCGTGTTCCCTACCTAACAAAACTAAGGTGCTAGTCAGACGCCGCTGAGCGTCCAAACCAAGTTCAGTCCACTGTCCAAACTAACTCATCCTGACCCTACCACTATTAGAGCAACTAAAGCACAGGAGAATGACTTCCTTTCTTCTGTCAGGCTGTCTTCCACCAATTTCTGTTCAATAAAATGTATCTTTAAGTAGTTCTTGATAACTCCTTATCAATTCATACTGGGTTCTTCAAGGTTTCAACAGTGTCTTTTATTTGCTTTCTCTTTCCTTCCTTCTTGTCCTTTTCACCTTTTTCTTGTATTGGGGATTATCACTTCTCTTCCACAGGATAAGTCTATATCTTTCTCTTTATACAGATCAAGTTTTTCCCTTTTCTCAGTGACCATTCTATATCTCGACTGGAATGAGTTTGATATATCTTAGACATCTCTCTATATATTCTTTTTTTTTTTTTTTTACTTTTGTTTATTGGCAGAAAGTTAAGACAGGTATCGCACATGTTGTATAGAGGTAAACAGAACCCATAACATCACATTTAGGCATTGTATCATACATTTTCCCAGGATCGCGCTAAATAGAGAGGGGGGGGAGGAGTATTAACAAAAAGAGGGAGCGAGAGTTGCTCTATACTTATGATGCGTCTGGAGGGTCCGGTGGGGGGGGTGGAACTCCACTCCACCTCGTCTTTGTTGTTCAGATAGCTGCAGAATTCGGTCCATACATTTTTGGGGCGGGAAGACATAGGTAAGATCCAATATACTCTTCTTCACACATTTGTATCCAGGTGAGTGCTTTCAACCACATCTCAAGGGGGGGGGGGCGGCGCTTCCAACATTGTAATATACGTCTTTTAGCGACGATAGCACTTACATTCAAAAACCTTGACATTTTCTTTGCATTTCTCCAACCCATATCCCAAACAATAGAGCCAGTGGATCAAGGTCAACTGGAGACCCAATTATCTCTGCGAGCGCTCTCGCTACCTCTGTCCAAAACACACTCAGCGCAGTACAGGACCAAACATATGTATATGATCCGCTTCTTCTGATTTACATTTCGGACATGTGTGAGTCGGGGGGTGTGTGAATTTTGCCACTCTTTGCGGTGTATAATACAGTCTGTTGAGGAGCTTATACTCGGTACAACAAAATCGAGCACTAAGGGAGACTTTGCGCGTGTGAGCACACATTTTGCTCCAAATTACATCAGTGATTTCCCCACCCAGCTCACTAGCCCATGCCTCTCGTGGTTTAGGGGATGTGTTCTCTAGTTTTTCTAGCTGCATTCTATATAGAGAAGATACTATACCCCTGCCACCTGCAGAATTTACTATGTATTGAAGTTCGGGCGAGTCAGGGGGCTCGTCTGGGTATGAGGGCCACATTGCACGGACCGCTGCTCTCAGCCTGAAGTACTGTAGCAGCTCAAGCACTGAGTTGGAGTGTTCGGGCCGCCACGTCTGGGGGGTGATGAATTTACCTTCAGGGTATAGATCAGTTAGTGCTTGATATCCCAGGTTTTCCCAGTGTCGAAGGAAATCCTGGTCGTGCGTGGGGGAAAGGCCTGGGAATTGCCACATGGGAAGCCACTTATAATATGGACGATGCTCCTGTTCGGAGTTCAGAATCCTATTCCATGCTCTAATCGTGGTAGCTACAGGGTCTGCCGGGGCATCTGACTGGAACGTGCGGTGTAGTATTAAGGTCATGATATTAATCCCATCGCCTGCCAGCTTCTCTAATTTGACATGAGGGGGCGGGTTCGAGTGTGCGTACCAGTGTGTGGCGTGTTGGGCCTGTGCCGCAATCCAGTATAATGTTAGGTCTGGGGCTGCAAAGCCCCTTTTCTCGTAAGGTAGGGTCATGTGTTGCCACTTCTTGCGGACAGCACCGGAATGCCTGAGAAATTGGGTGCACGCTGAGTGGAGCCTCTTGAAGTATTGGTTCCCGGGCCACACTGGTACAGTAGCAAAGATATAAAGAAGCTTGGGAACCGGTTTCATTTTTACCAGGGACAGTCTGCCTGCCAGGGACAGTGGGAGGCTGCGCCATCTAAGCATCTTGGGTTCGATGAGCTGTGCTGCTGTCTCGTAGTTATCCGTCAATAGGGAGGTTTTGGTTAGTGACAATTGTAACCCTAGGTACTTGATGCCCCCAGGGGACCAGCGCAGGGGAAATTCACAGGACGGTTGTTGGGTTGCCATAGTGAGGGGACATATTTCAGATTTAGAGTAGTTGATGATGAAGCCAGAGTACGTGCCAATTTTGGTTATGTCACGGATGATAGGGTCTAGATATGTGGAGGGCTTTCTAACATATAGGAGTACATCATCCGCATACAGTGAGATGATTTCTGGCGTATCTTGTAATCGAATACCTTTATGGGTGTGTCTATCCCTGGTGTAGTCTGCCATGGGTTCATTGGCGAGCGCAAAAAGGATGGGGGAGAACGGACATCCTTGGCGGGTACCCCTGTGTAACGCGAAGGGAGAGGAAACAATGGAGTTGACCAGGACCCTGGCCGTTGGGCCAGCATATAGCAGTTTTATATAGGAAATCATATTTGGCCCTACTCCCATTTTCCCCAACACAGCCCATAGGTATTGCCATGAAACCATGTCAAATGCCTTCTGGGCGTCTAGCGTGACCGCCACTGCGTCCGCCTTAGGGTCAATTCTGGACATAACATTAAAGAGACGGTGAATATTAAGTGTAGTAGAGCGGCCAGGAACAAATCCACTTTTGTCTGCATGGACCAGGTGGGGCATGAACGGAAGGAACCTGTTTGCTATTATTTTGGCAAATATTTTAATATCTGTATTGATAAGCGATAGGGGCCTATATGAACCACATTCGTCAGGGGGTTTCCCTGGTTTAGGGAGGACAGTGATTAGGGCTTTCCTGAGGGAAGGGGGGAGGGTGGCTAACCGAAGTGATTCTGTCCAGACCCCGTATAGTATGGGAGCAAGAATGGCAACGTGCTCCTGGTAGAACTCAGATGCGAGTCCATCAGGACCCGGGGCTTTGTTCTTTGGTAGATCTGAGATTACCTTGACAATCTCATCTAGGGTGAATGGGGCTTCCAGTTGTTCCTTAGTGTTTTGGGAGATGAGGGTCATGGGGATGCTTTCTAGCAGGTCATCTAAGTCTTGGGCTGTGTGTTCAGGCTGGGGGCTATACAGCTTGGCGTAAAAACTGATGAAGGAGTCAATGATGGCTTGGTCAGACCAGTGCCGTAGGCCGTTCTCGTCTACAATGCTATCTATGCGGGCCCTGCCTCTCTCCGCGTGCACTAACTTGGCTAGAGTTCTTCCAGGCCTGTCACCCTCCCCATACCTTTGGGCAGCCACGGGGCGCGCACAGTATCACACCTCGCTCAGAACGTGAGATTCAAAAAGCTCTAGTTCTGTTCTAATTTTGGCTAGAGTTGCTGGATCTGGCGTGGAGGCATACTCTTGCTCAAGGTTTTTAAGCTTCGTTTCTGAGCTATTGAGGGCCTGCCTTATGGTTTTGAGGACCCCGGACTCCCTCGATATGCACATCTCTCTTATGTAAACTTTAAATGCCTCCCAGCGGGTCCCTTCGGGCGTGTCTTGCACAGTATTGCTCTCAAAGAACATGTTAATATCCACTAGGATCTCTGCTTTAAAGACGATACCAGATAAAGCCTCAGATTTAAAGCACCAGGTGGGGCGGGCGGCCAGAGTATTACCCATATGGATCTGTAGCAACACAGGGGAGTGGTCAGAGAGCGTGCGTGCAAGGATCTTGACATCAGACACACTACCCACCCGGCATCCCGACAGTAGGAACATGTCTATCCTTGACGAGCTGTCATGCACTGTTGAGTAAAAAGTTTAATCCCTATCCTGGGGATGGAGCGTTCTCCACACATCGTGTACGTTTAGGGAATCCATGTGTGTAAGGAGTCGTTTGGCAGCTCGGGTCGTGACCCTGCAGGTGGTAGTTGTTCTGTCCAGGGCATTATCAAGTATCAGATTCATGTCTCTCCACCATATGATGGGAACTTCCACGTATCTCATAAGGGTGGTGGTCACAGCATCTATAAATTCAGGGAGTAGGTGTTGGGGCCATATGAGTTCACTAGCAAGCATTCGTCGTTAGCCAGCGTGTAGTGGAGAATTACATACCTGCCCTCTGTATCAATGTGGGATGTGTGGAGCACAAACTTCACTGATTTGTGGATGAGGGTCAGGACTCCCATGGATTGGGTGGAGAATTGGGTATAGAACCTGTTGGGACCCCAAGCATGTGCGAGGTTGGCGATAGGAGTTTCAGAGCATGTGTCTCCTGCAATAGGAGTACCTTGATCCCATGTCTTTGTGCATATGCTGTGATCCTGTGGGACTTAGTGAAATTTGTCAATCCCCGAACATTCCACGTCAATATTTTAATAGACCTGATTACTCTTTATGTGACATCTCCGATCGAGGGTATGTCCTTGTCTGCAACCACATGTGCTGTGGCGGCCTGGAGACATGCTGGCCATTTATGGTACATCCCAGTGGAAGGCTCCATCTCCGATTACCACTAAATGTGCTGCGGAGGCCCAAATCTGCCTCCCTTTCAAACCAGTCCTTTCCTCTCTGCCAGTTTTTATAAAACATTCCCCACCTGATCCACCCCCCCACCCTCACCGCCTGGTGCGAACTAGCAGTGTGATAACACCCTCCCGTGAAGTGACCATCTGTGTGCCATCCCCAACTTGGCAACGCACGGTGTTCCTTACCCGTAACAGGAGTGTCAGGGTGTCGTAACAAACCCAGCCACTCTGACCCATTTGCCCAACGGGGGCAATCCTGAGAACAGAACAAAGAAATTGGTCGTGCAATTGCAATGGGGTCGCTAATGCCATGTGCCCAATTAAGCAAGTATTTTGGCGTCAAAGGCGCCTCTAGGGCAGCATTGAGGTTACCATGTGCTGTTACATTGCAGAGATAATAACAGATGGTAGCAGGCAAGGAGAGATGTCTCGATTATTACATGTGAAATGAAGGAGACCTTAGTCTTTGTCCATCATGTCATCTACCGGCGCTTCCAGCGGGATCTGTGATTCAATAAATTTGACAGCTTCATCCGGGACTGTGAAGAAGTATAGTTTATTCTGATAGGTGAGTTTCAGACGTGCCGGGAATAGCATTGCATATTCGATTTTCCGTTCCCAGAGCATTTTGTTCACCCCATTAAATTGTTTGCGCTCCGCCTGGACCCCCACCGAGAAGTCCGGGAAGATTCTGATGATTTGAGAATCCATTTTTAGCTTGCCCTTTTCTCGTGCCAGTCACAGTATGTGGTCTCTGTCTCTATAGCTAAGGACTTTCGCTATTATCGGCCTCGGGAAGTCGCCCGGCTTGGGGCGGGTAGCAAGTGATCTGTGAGCTCGCTCGATTGTGAAGAATGGTGAGAGTGGAGGGTCGCCAAGGAGATCTTTGAGAAGGGTCTCCACCGCCAGCTCCATGAAGCCCTTGAGCGCCGATTCCGGGACCCCTACAATGCGGATGTTATTTCTGCGTGACCTCGATTCTAGATCATCACACTTTACCTTGACGCTTTTCATGTCACGCACTAAACCTTAAACAGTATTTTGTAGGGTTAAGTATATTGTCTTCATTTGTCCCAACTCTAGTTTCAGCCTCGGTGATCCTAGTGCTATGTTGGTCCAATTTCGTCCTAAGTGAGGCCACGTTTGCATTTATATCGTCCAGTTTCTCGTGGAATGCACGAAATTCCTAGCCATGGATTCCATCATTGTCGCCAGGTTGGGTTGTAGGGTGTCCATTGGGGGCTCCATGTCGGTGTCGTTGGAAGTGGTGGCATCCGGCTCCCGCATGGGCGCTAGCTTGGCAAACCTGTCCATGGCCCCTGTCCTGGTCGCCCCGCGAGATTTGTTGGGCATTACGAGGGTAGATGATAGTATGTGTAGAGCTAGATCGCCGTCGCTGCCACTATTTAGGAACAGAGTCTGGTAGGCTAGGGATGGGGCAGCAAATCAAGATGGTGTGGGGCCGGACACACCGAGGGAGAGCAAGGGCGTAAGGATACTTTCAGTAGGGGTTCTTCTCTGGTGCCCAAGCGGGGCCACAAGGCAAGGAACAATGAACAGCGCGCGGCGCCACACAACAGCGAGAGTCCACAGGACCTCCCAATCGCAGCAGTAGGGGGGCTCCAGAAGAAATCACTCTCAAGAGGTGGGTTAAGTAGGCCTCAGGTGTTGTGGTGCAGCGACCAGTGGCAGGGAAGGCTCAGCCCCGCAAACCAGATGGTGTGGTACTCCGTGTCAGTGGGGGGCCAGGCACAAGGATCCAGAGCAGAGCCCCCCAGACCGATGGTGATTTGGTATGGGGACCACTGGTGCCTACACTCCAACTGTGGCAATGCGAAGGGGAAGGACCCACTTTATCAGTATGTTTACGCCTGCTGGTTAGGTTCGGCCACGAGGCCGCGTTTTCTGAGCAGGCCCAGCAGAGGGTGTGAAGGCCGCGTCGTGTGGCGGGGCGGGCGGGAGAGCTCAGCAGCCTGCGGTGGCGCTGCAGGGTCACAATGCAGCCCCGTAATTAGGCGCAGGAGCCGGGGGGCGCGTATCCGGTGGATGCAGCTTATATTTATGTGTCAGCAACCCCCCCCGGCTCCTCACCTTGATCTCCAGACCTCAGCAGCCCGGGCGTCCGCAGGTCGAGCCCTCCCGCAGACACGACGGCCGCGGCGCTCCCAGCCGCATGGGGCACGACAAATCCGGGGCCCAGAGGTGACTGCCATCCGCAACACCTGGGCGGGTGAAGCCTGCAGGAGGATCGCAGGGGAGCCGGCGCCGGGTAAGGCTTCCCGCAGAGCTCAGCCGGGATAGCGCGCCTCGGTTCCCCGGGCAGCGAGGGGGTCCTGGCAAGCAGTCGCAGGGTTTCCAGGGCAGAGGAGGGGAGGGAGGGCTCAGCTTTGGCCCAGCAGCCGGCTCAGCACGGCAGGCCTAAACGATCCGTCTTCTGGAAGGGAGCCGCACTGCAGGACAGAGCGCGGCCCAGCCGGGCCCCCAGCGTACACACGGCTCGGGTGTCAGGGCTTTGTAGTCTGGCTCCGGCGCTCCGATTTATTCCCAGATTGGGTATGGATGTAGCCCGCGATCAGCGCTACATAAAAGGCGTAATTCCACAGCAGGTAATGGCGTTTTCACGCCGATGTGAATCGATGGAGGATTGCTGGGCACGGAGCTCAGGGCTTAAGCAGCCGTCTTGGCGGCTGCTCCACACGCCCCCTTATTTATATATTCTTGACACTTGGATTTGACTGGGACATATTTGAGGGTTCCAGTAATGGTTATCACTCTCCTCATGTAATCCTGATACTTGGTTTTGACTGGGACGAGTAAGATCGTAGCAGTAATGATTTCCACTCTCTCCAGGTAATTTTTATTTTTAATTTAAATCTTTTTATTAACGAAAAATCATCATGCAGTAAATACAATAACATAGCAACCGCAAGTCGGGAGGAACAAAATAAAGGCTGAGAGGTTCATGAACAATAGGCAGAGGTCACTACAACAGGGTTCCACTTATCTTATTCAGACATTTCACACAAATAAATCAGGGTGGGCCCCCCGGACCCCTCCGCCCTCCCTATAGAACAAACCAACACTCAAAAAGGAACATATAGAGGATACAATGCACATAGGGGGAAGGAAAACGCAAAGACGTCCTGGCGGAAATAAAAGTAATACATTCAAGCTGAGTTCCAGTACCCCTGTCATTTAATCCTCCCTTTACCCTCAACTTCCCTGCCCCTCCCTCACCCCGCCCAACGAGTATTCAATAGAGGACCGGCATCGCTGACACCAGAAGACTGTTCAAGTGTATTGTCCATATAGTTCCCAAAGCTGATGCGCTCTCTCCATTCCTCGTCGGTTCACATAGGCTTGCCTTTCATGCTCACACAGGCTTCAAACAAGCTCCTCCCACATACAAACATGGGCCCTCCGGGGACTTCCATTTAATAATGTTTTTTTCTAGCAGCAAACATTGTATGCATAGGTCTAATCACATTGTCATCCCAATCCTCCACCCCTGCCGTGAATAAGATAGAGCTAGTGGCTAACCGTGTTGTCGCCCCCTGGATCCTACTCAACCTCGCCCTGACTAAGCCCCTAGAATCTCTGGGCAACCGGGCGGGACCAGAACATGTGTCCCAACAACCCTCGTTGCGCACAACCCCTCCAGCATTCTGTGGATGTCAATGTCATTGTGGCAACTTTGACCAGCATATAATAGTACCTTTGTATAATGTTATACTGAATGTCTCTATTCCCCATACTGTATGAAACATCATTAATCAGCAGGAACAATGTGTAAATATCTGCACAGTCCAATTGGATTTTCAATTCTGCTGCCCATTGTTCAGCCAATATCACATTCATCCCCACGTTATTCGGGATGCTAAGCCGACTGAAGGCCTTTAATTTTAGGGATTTCTAACTTGTCGACCTCCAATTCTAATTCGCAGTTCGAGGGGTTGTGCGCAAACCTAGCCTCTGTGGTCACCACCCTGTGTTCTGGACAACCCGATCGCTCCAATCCCAGTACCGCTCTGGCCACAGCGAATGGTAGCAGTGCTGCATCCTCAAACAGATCCATTAGGCACACCTGCCGCCAGGTTTCGCACCAGGCCCATCTTTCTTTACCTTTCAGGCATGTCAAAAAGCAATGCTCCATGGCTAAGCCAGCGCAGGATTGATTTTGTGTCAAACCCCAGTTTTCGTCAGCAACTGTGACCAACACCGCAACGGTGGTCCTACAATGGGGTGGAGTACAATGTGACTGGGAAGACAAGCCCAAAGGAGAGCCACAGCTTCCTGTCGGGTGAGGCTGCAGTTTTGCTAGCTCGTATAAATGCCATCTGGCTATCTCATTTGAGTTATACCTGTGCTGCCAAGAAGTATGATTGCCACAAGGGGAGATCAAGACCCCTGTCCGGTTTGGAGGCATACATCCACTCTGTTTTTAATCTTGCTCTCCTATGTCGCCAGGTGAATTACCCAATGTGTCTATAGAGTTCCCATTTCGTTTTCGGGGGCATACGGCAGGGAATCATTTGTGCTAGTCAAACCAATTTATGGACGGGGTTCATTTTTACAAGATTTATCCTACCCTAGAGAATAGGGGTAAAGTGTTCCATTGAAGCAAGTCAATTAGAATTTTGGAGATCAGTGCCTGACAATTGTGGGCCTAGAGTTCCCACTAAGGAACCAACTGGAATCCCCAAATATTTGATGTTAGTCATGTGCAACCTAAACAGGGCAACCCCCTCCGGTTCCAGGGGATATCAATGCTTAACGGCAATACTTCCGATTTGTCATAATTGACTTTATATCGGTTAATCAGGCCGAAATCATGCAAGATGGACTAAATCCAAACGAGGTTAACTCGCCATTTTGCCAAATATATTTTGACACTGGATTCTTACTGGGATGAGTAGGAGCATTCCAGTGATCATCTTCGGTCCTCCTCACGGGCCTCCTGCTTTCCTCATTACCTGTATTATGAGGATAACGTCACTGGGGTTACAACAGGCTAGTACCCTCTCCTTCAGTAGTCCGGTTGGCTTCTCTATCCTTTGTTCCTCGTTCAATCGGCTCGCTCCGCGATACCTCTCCAAAGTGGTCTCAGCGTTATTAATGGACCTCCAGGTCCACCGTGACTTGCTTATGGTTACACCACCACCATTCACTTGTTCAAGTTCAGGATGCCTTGCATCCAGCTCTGCTTCTCCCGTCTTCACTCGCCTCCCTGTCTCCGAGTGGGAGACTGCACATGGGTTTCTCTCCACAGTCAGACGCTACGCATCCAAGTTTCTTTCATCGTTCGTCTTCCAATTAATTTGTAACTTGCAGGTTCCCCTCCTCTCAATGGCTCTACTTCTAAAATTTATGACAGCGGTGCTGTGGAACTTCCCTGGCGTAATGTCAAAGTCCTTCTTCTCTGTCTGGTTTCCATTCTCTATTCTTCTAGCAGTTTTCTTTGTCTCAGTATCATATAGATGTTTGTTCCTAAGTACAGGGTGTTTGGCTGGCAACAACAGATTCTAGTCTGTACTCATGCGTCCCGTTCCCTTTACTCCATCGTTGTGGCTGTCCCCCAACATGGGGACAGTACCAGAACCTTTGGCAGTGAATAAATGAGCTTCCCCTTTAGATTTAGTGTTAGGGTGTGGGAATGCCCCCCCGAGGCCCTGCCATCTGGCGCCTCACCTTTTTCTGCACGGATGATGTCAGACCTGGCAGCCAGCGTGGAGACTTTTTTAGCTTTGCTCTTGCTCCCCGTTTGTTTTTTCAATTCTTATTTTACTTTCCTTCGGTGTCTCGCCTCTCCCGACACATGTCGACCGCAGGAGGATTCACCAGATGTGCCTCTTGTGACGGCTCGTTCCTAGCCTCGGACCCCCTGCACTCTGTCTTCAGTGTTTGAAGCTCGACCGCTGCTGGGACTCATGCGGCCTGCAGTGCTCTCGGTCACAGGGCATTGAAGAATAGTTTGTCGTGGGGGAGGGAGAGCTTCCATACTTCTGCTCTGCCCTACATTAAGGACTTTGTCTCGAGGACCTCTTGTCAGGACAAAGGTAGGCCCTCTGTTCAGCACGGCTCCACAGTGTGGCGACTCCTTCCTCTGGGTTCCCACAGATCAGGGTTCCTCAGATTCAGGTTCTGGCAGGCCTGAGGCCTGTAAGGCTACCGGCTTCCAAGCTGAGGGGCTCGGGGGCCCTACCAGGCTGTCCTCGGAAGGACAATCAGGCTTGTCCTCTCCTTCTACCCTAGGGGAGTAAGGGATTGTTGAGTGCCACCTCCAAGAGTCGGTCCTCTGCTATATCCGGCATGGCTACTGGCACAGGTGCTGAGCGCTCCCAGCATAACGGAGCTCGCTCCAAGGCCTTGAACCAGGGCATTACGACTACTGGCCACCCGGCAGAGGGCTCAGCGCCTACCAGAGGGATATCTGAGGTCGACTGCATCTGTGGCAGGCCAATGCATACGCCCTCTTGCCTGCAGCTAGTCAGAAGCTGTGTCGGGAGCTAGGGCAATTTCTGCCTGACCTCCCTTCGGGCTAACAAGCCTCTTTCAAGGCCTGTCTGACAGATGCCCTGGCCATTGCGCAGGACCTCATGGAGTCTTCGGTCTCCCACATCGACACAGCAAGCAGAGGTCTTGGGGTCGAGATGAGAAGGACGGCGTGGATCACGCCACATGGTTTTCCTCTGACCTGCAGGAGCGGATCCTAGATCTGCCCTTTGAGGGTGTTGACCTTTTTCATTCATCCACCAATGACGAAGAAGAAAACCTCCACTCAAACCGCCAAGTCCCTGGTCATCCTGACAAAACCAGGTCAGAAATCCTTCCCTCAATCCCACGGTAGGACCGAGTTCAAACCCTGTGCCTTCTCTGGCTTCAAGGGGTTCAGAGACCATGGTACGAAGGCCTGAGAGGTCGTCCAGCGACAACAGAAGGAAGCAGCAGAGGTTCTGTGGTTGACGATCATGTCATACCACTTCCAGTACAAAGTGCTGCCCTTCGGCCTGAACTCGGCCCCTCATGTCTTCACAAAGTTGATAAATGCAGTAGCAGGCCTTCTCCGTTTGGAGGGCCATCATCGATAACCTTATCTGGACAGCTGGTTGGTGAGGGCATGGTCACCTGAACGGGTGGTGCTCTCCTGCCAGAGATTGGCAGATCATCAGCTGGGGTTTTCCCTCAACCAGAGGAAATCGCAGTTATGCCTGTCTCAGTATCTGGTCTTCCTACAGGCAGGTTGGATCCCAACACCCGAGAGGCTTATATCCCTCCGCAAGGTGGGGGGGGCTTATTCTGGCCAACTTGACTACCTCGGCATGGTGGTTCCAGCACATTCTGGGCTGATGTCTTCCTGCGTGCTGACTGTACAGCACGCCTGTCTCAAGTTGAGGCACTGCCAGCTCCAATTGGTATCAGGAGATGGGGTCTCAGTTGGACAGGATCCCAATCCCACAGCTCCTTTTGCCCGATCTTCGTTGGTGGCTGATGGATGGCAATGTTTCAGTGGGAGCCCGCTTCACCTGAACGGAGCCTACCCTGGTGGTGATGACAGACTCCTTTCTTTTGGGCTAGGGGGTCTACTCTGGAGGGCTACACGATTCATGGAGCATGGTCCAAGATGGAAGGCCTCCTACATATCAATCTGCCCAGGGCAGTGGCCTGGCACATCAGGCGTTTTTACCCCTAATCAGGGACAAGTCAGGGACGTTCTGGTCAGGACAGACAATTCTAGAATGTTTTACCTGAACAAGCAGGGTGACACCCATACCACCCTACCCCTCCTCCTCTGCATGCAGGCGGTTTCAACTTTACAGAGGATTTACATTTCAGCAGTCCACCTTCTGAAAGACAGCAATGCAGAAGTGGATCAGCTGGGTCGCTTGGGATCAACACTTATGAGTGGGAGTTGCATGACTACTCCTTGTTGCCCCTGTTCCAGCACTGGGGGTTCGCGGACCTGGATTTGTTTGCATCTCCCCTGAATGACAATACCTCCAGTTTGCCTCATGGGCAGGTCGGGAGCCACTGGGAGACGGTTCCAGATCTGCTGGCACAGCCGCAGGTTTTACGTGTTCCAACTCATCCATCTGCAAGTTCTGGGCTTTCGTGGGCTGCAGCCTCATCCTGGTTGCCCACCACTAACCTTCAAGATCCTGGTTTTCGGATCTACTGTAGTTGTGCTCCCAGGGTCCCGTCCATCTTCCGATCCCCAGCAGGGGTTTCCTGACTCAGCAGGGTGGGGCCCTGGCGGCCTGGTTCCTGATCAGCTGAGGCTTCAGTATGCTAAATTTTTCAGCAGGCCAGGAGGCCCTCGACTCGGTGCCAGTAAAAAAAGGCAAATTAACTATGTTCTGCCATTGGGCTTGTGACAAGGATCTGGACCCTGTCACCTGTCTGCTTGATGAAATGGTTCACTCCTCCATACTGTAAGCGCATTGCGCACTAGGGACGGGAAACTGAACCTTTATCTCCAGAAAAAAGTGTCTTCCCCTTCAAATTTAGATGCATGAGGGGGTGTGCCCTGGGAACATGCGCTCCCATGACACCACCCACCAGTGCCACTCCTCAGTCCTCTTTTCCACATCGACAGGAAAGGACTGCTTTCACCAGCGCTCCTAGGTTCGGCCTCTGGCATTGCAATTCCACACGCTTTTCCCTGGAAGAAGTTAGTCTCTTTTTTTCTTTTTTCTCTTCCAATTGTCAGGTACTGCTCTGTCCTCTGGTGCCATGCTCCTCCCCTGTGCATGTTGACAACAGTGGGTTTCAGCAGGTGTCCAGCCTGCAAGGGTTCCTTCCCGACCTCCGACCCTCACACACTCTGCCTCCGGTGCCTTGGCCCAGACCACGGCTGGGATGGCTGTTCCGCATGCAATGTCTTGACCCCGCACACTCTGAATAATTGGTTGGCCAGGTGGAGAGAGCTCTTTGAAAGATCTCCAGAGGAAGTCAAAGCATACGTGAGGAAGACCAGGCCCAAGGTAGGTGCTCTGCTCTCCTCTGCACCTCGTTTGGGCGACTCCTTCCCCCGGAACTGCCCAAGCATGAGGGACCTTCCAGGTCCTAAAACCAGCAAGGAGGCCGAGGCTAGTCCAGCTACCGGCCTGCGGGCCGGAGGATCACAAGATTCTACCGGTCTCACCACTGAGGAACCGCAAGGCTCTATTACCGGTTCCGACCCAATCGGCTTCACCCTAGTACCAGACCCATGTCCGAGGGGACGCCTGTATGCAGCACTACCGGCACCACGGCCGAGGGCACTCCGACTCTCAGATCTCGACCTGAGGTACAGGGATGGTCCGAACCTTCGCTATTCAGCATGCAGATGGAGACTGGACCCGGCTCAGCAAGCACCACGCCTCAGGCACGTAGCGCAGAGCAGGGCAAAATGGCCACCGCCCAGACAAAATGGTGGCTCAACTGGCACCTTATCCGCACGGAGATCAGGCAGGAGAGCGCACACCCAGATGGGATTGGGCAACACTTATTACCTGGTCCACGTCTTATCCCTACACTTCGCAGGGGAGGTACACATCCCCCAGTTTGGTGAGACGGGGATCGCCAAGAACACCGCAGTTGCAGGGCCCAGCCCCCACGCCCTCATGTTCCCCTACACCCTCAGGCACCTTCGAGAAGTTCCTCACCCTCATGAGATCACCACAGATGGGCACCATCCTCAGGGGTGTAATCAGGGACATGCTCTCTCCGGTACTGCCTCAAGCTCCAACTGTGGTCCAGGCGCTGGGTCCAGCTCAGCCCCTGGCTCCCACGCCTGCTCCAATTGTGGCGGCTCAGCCTCCGGCCCAGCCCCGCCCTCCCCCGGGCACTGCCTGTCAGCACGCCACAGCTACCCGCGCCCACCACTATTCCTGCACCCCCAGACCTGCAGGACACTGTGGTGGACGCGGAGGAAGACCTGGACATCCCCTTGTCGGCTAAAGCATTCCATGAGAGGCTTGTGGGCCTGGCAGCGTATCTAGGCATCTCTCAGCCGAAGGCGGAGCAATCCGAGGCGGGGGTCCTGGCCAAGTGCTTACACTTCATCCTCCCACTGGAACTGGCATCCCGCCTCAGAAGCACGTGGAATCCTTAGCCAAAAAGGGTTGGGTGAAGCCACACTCCACCCAGCTTACCAACAAGCGCCTGGATGCTAAATACAGGCAGACAGAGGAGGATTCCCTCTTATTGTTGGTGCACCCCCCGCCACATTCCTCTGTCATAGAAGCAGCATCGCTAGATTCCAAACCGCAGTATTCCTCAGCTGCACCTGCTTCCTCACTCCTGGAGAAGGAGGAAAAGCTGTTTGTCGTTTGGCAAAAAGATTTACTCAAATGCCACGCTCCACCTGTGTCAGGCCAACGCTGGGCTGCTGTTAATCAAAAATTGTGGAGGGAGATTGCAGACTTCCTTCCAGAGCTTCCTGCCCACAGGCAGGCACGGTTCAAGCCAGGGTTGGCAGAGGCGAAAGTCGTGGCCCAGGATATAATGGAATCTACTGTTGCCCACATTGACACCTCAGGCATAGCCATCTGTATTGCCACCAAAATGAGGATGGCTTGGCTCAAGGCGACAAAATTCAACCCAGATGTGCAGGAGCGCATCCTCGATTTGTCCTTCAAGGGGGGCGACTTGTTTCACTCGACAACCGATGAACTCAATAAGAAGAAGAAAAGCTCCAAGACAGCTAAATCCTTGCCTATCTTGCCTTGCCACACCCAAGACCTACAGCCTGGCTCACCAGCTCTCTGACAAGTGTTGGGCTTTTGGAGGCTTTAGGGACTTTCCTGGAGGGACGGTCTAGGCAACCTGACCGGTCTCCAAGCAAGCACAGGCGCAAGCAGCACAAGACAGCTAACAGGGTTTTTTTCCCAGTCCCCCTCCTAAGCACCAGCCTAGGAGGGAAAGAAGTTGTGACAGATCTGTCCCGATCCATGAGTCTCCGGTGGCGGATGAAGTTCAAGGAGCCTGTGGATCCTCTCAGCGGTGTCCACGGGCTTCGGCTATTGATTCCTCTGTTTCCTCTTTCCTCCCCTCCACTCCCGCGGATTGGGTTGGCAGCTCTTTTGGCGGAAATCTGCTCGCTCATAGCGAGCCAGGCGGTGGGGAAAGTCCTGGTTTCCCAGCAAGGCAAGGGCTTCTATTCCCGGATATTCGCCATACACAAAAAGAACCAGGCTGGCTTGAGAATTGTGGTGGACCTTTCTTCATTGAACCTTTCCCTTCCCCTCCAAAAGTTCAAGATGGTTACCCCAGCCTTCATTGCAGAGACTTTGTGCGCGGGAGACTGGATGTGCTCCCTGGATCTGAAGGATGCTTACTTGCACATCCCGATTTGGGAACCCCATCAGTCCTTCCTGCGGTTCAGGATCATAGGCTTTCACTTTCAAGAGTTCAACCCTTTGGACTCAACTCGCCCGAGGGTATTTACAAGGCGAATGAATGCGGTGGTAGCTCTACTCAGGGAGCAAGGCCACCACATTTATCCCTAATTCGACGACTGGCTTATCAGGGCGGGGTCCCCGGGTACAGTACATCACATGGCCTCTGCTCTCATACACACATTATATGATCTGTGATTTTCTATCAATCTTAAGAAGTCACAGTTACTGCCTACGCAGACTCTGACATTTTTTGGATCTCATATGGGATACGAGGACCGAGAGGATCTTCCCCTCAACTGGCAATATCACGGCAATCAAGAGGGCCACCAACTATTTTCTCAGAAAAGCAGTAACCTCAGCATGGTGGTACCAACACCTGCTGAGAATAATGGTGGTGTGTCTCCTCGCAGTGCCACATAAGATGCTAAAGATGAGGTGGCCACAGCTTAATTTCTTCGCTTCCTGGAATCAGGAGAAGGGCTCTCAGTCGGAGCCAGTCAGCCTAGCACAGCATCTCCACCAGGACCTAGTCTGGTGGGGTACAGACAACAGCCTACTGGTAGGCAGGCTATTCCGGCAGTCGTTACCACAAATCACCATTACCACAGATTTGTCCCTAGAGGGATGGTGGGCTTCCCTGGACAACCACAGCGTCCATGGAGTATGGTCTCATCAGGAATAGCTAGAACACGGCAACTGGCTCGAGGTGATGGCCATCTGGCTTGGTCTCAAAGCTTTTCTCCCCATGATCAACAGCAAATCGGTCTGCATCCAAACACAGTTCCACCTGCATGTATTACATCAACAAGCAGGGCGGTACCAGGTCCCCGCCAGTCTGAAGGCTCTCAATCGACATCTGGGAGTGGGCACTGTCGAATAGCATTCACTTGTCAGCTGTCCACCTTTCTGGGGAATTCAACCTGGAGGTGGAATGGACAACTATGAGTGGCAGTGGAATGAAGAAACCCTCCACGGGATCTTCAGCAGGTGGGGTCACCCTCAGGTGGACCTCTTCGCCACCAGTACCAATAGGAGATCTCACCAGTTTGCATCCTGGCTGGGGCAGGGCAGGGACTCGTTGGGGGCGACGCATTGCAGATCCCGTGGAACAACATGAGCGTGTGCGCATTTCCCCCCACTCCCTTGGTTCACAAGGTCATCTGCAGGGTCAGAGAGTCATGGAACCTCGGCTCATCTTGATAGCACCATAGTGGCGTGCAAGACCCTGTTTCTCGGAACATCTCTGTCTCTTGGATCAGCCCCGGTACACCACCTTGTGGGCCAGGTCCACTTACTTTCCCAGCAGGGGGGCACAGTGGTGCACCCTGCTCCGCAGAAGTTGGCCCTCGCAGCTTGGTTCCTGAACAGGTTACTCTGAAGCATCTGCACCTGTCACAGGATAACCTGGCTATCATACAGGGGGCTAGAAGCGACTCCACTAGGAGTTGGTACAGGAGCAAGTGGACCAAGTTCTGTCACTGGGCAGAAACAAAAAAGATTGATCCATTAATGTGCTCATTGGATGATGTTCTGTCTTTCTCAGCGCATCTGGCTCATTCAGGTGTGCAGGTAGGCACCTGTTGAACGTATCTGGCCGCCATAGGGGCCTACAAGAACTCTGGTGGATATTTTCATCTTCCAATCCGGTGGTTAAGACCTGGCTGGCCTAACCAGATGATATCTGCCTGTGAAGTGTTGGCATCCAGTCTGGGTTCTTAACATGGTGCTGGGCGCCCTGGCGCACAAACCCTTTGAGCCCATGGTGTCCCCGAACATCAGGCTGGTTACCATTAAGACAGCCCTGCTGGTGGGCCTTACATCAGCACGCTGTAGCAGTGAAATTCGGGCCATGGTGGCGTCAGAGCCCTATACAACATTTCACTGGGACAAGGTGGTGCTTGGAACACACCCTGCCTTTCTTCCTAAGGTCGTTTCCTCCTTTCATCGGAACGAGGAGATGGTACTCCCAACATTCTTTGCAGAACCAAAGGATGAGGCTCAGAATGCATTGCACTGTCTGGATGTCAGGGGTGCTCTTAAGATTTTATCTGGACAGGACAAAGAGCTTCTGTAAATCGGACGGCTTGTTCATCACATTTGGAGGGTCAAAACCAGGCTGTCAAGCCTCCAAGGCTTCCATAGCAAGGTGGATGGTTGTGCCATCAGGGAGGTGTATGAGGGGCAGCACAAGCCTTTGCCAGCAAACATGCACGCCCACGGAGCCAAGGCCACGTCTGTGGCTTTTCAAAGACACGTCCCATGCCAGACGATCTACAAGGCGGCTAAGTGGCTACCCCATCTGCCTTTTGCAAGCACTACTGCTTGGATGCAAGCGCCATTTTTCCAGACAGTTTTGAAGAACTTGTTTTCTTAGACGGGCAACTCTCCTCCCTGGGGCTGCATTCAGTTGTAATTGCCCATATTGTATGGAGGAAAGGGGATGGGACGTAGGCGTAATTATAAGTTACTCACCGTATTGACTAACGTACTCCTAGTCCATAGGCCCCTTTCCACGATATGTCCCACCATCCTCCCCCTTAATAAACCTGTGCCATTAGACAGTTGTAATATTAGTGATGCATCAAAAGGGGACTTGGGAGTGGCGCCAGTGGGCAAAGTCAAGGGAACGCATGCTCCCAGCGACGCGCCCCCACGCGCCACTATATTTAAAGGGGAAGGCAATATTTTCTGGTGAAAAAGGTTCAGTTTCTCATCCCTAGCGAGGGACGCCCTTACAGTATGGAGGAAAGGGGACTATGGACTAGGAGCACGTTAATCACTACAGCGAGTAACACATGGCTTGTTCTGGAGTTCAGGTGGATACTTGCTGCACGTATTTGGCGGGCATCATGGCTTACAAGAATTCCACCGAGCATGTCTTTTCAGCAGCCAACCCGGTCGTTCAGGCCCACCTTAAGGGGTTGTCTAGGCTTTTTTCTCTGGTGCATAGGCCCTATCCGGTCTGAGACCTCAATGTGGACATGCTCTTGGTGACGCTAAAGATGGTTTTATTGGTGGCTCTCATTGCAGGGTCAGTGAACTACAGGCGTTGTCTTTGTGGAGCTCTGGAGCTCTTCACCACGTTTCACAACGGAAAGGTCATCTTGCACACTCACCCAAACTTCTTGCTCAAGGTGGTCTCGCTGGTCCATCTGAATCAAGAGAGCTGCCTGCCGGTGTTCTTCCTGAACCCACAGTCGGAGCCAGAGAGGGCCCTACGTTCCTTGGACCACAAGAGGGTTCTCAAGTTTTATCTCTCTCGGATGAAATCCTTGAGGAAGTTCGAGGCATTGTTTATGACTTTTGGGGGCTCCTCCCCCGGCTCTTGGGCTTCCAGGGCTTCCATCGCCCGTTGGATGGTCCCAGCCATTTTGGAGGCCTACACGGCTGTGGGCAAACCTGTTCATGATGGGATTAATGCCCATGCGGTCAGAGCTAAAGCCACAGCATTGCATTTCAGAGACCACCTTCTTGGGATGTCATCAGCAAGGCGGCTGCTTGGCCCACTCCGTCTGCCTTCTGTAAGCACTTTTCGCTTGACACCACCTCAAGAGGCGATGCAGAGTTTGGTCAGGCGGTTCTGAAGAACTTTTTCACTTCATCCCAGATTTGAAGCGGGTTTTCACAGCTCCACCTATGTTCTTTTTCAGTGGAATCCCCCATAAGGATGGAGTAAAGGGGACAGGACGTATGAGTAATTAAAGTGCTTCACTGTAGTGACTAGAGTACTCCTGGTCCATAGTCCCTTTTCCTACATACCTCTCACCCACCTTCCCCCGCTAGTATGCCATTGGCTTATAGGCAATATGAGTAGCCAGGTATTTAAGCGTCCAATTTGTTCAAACAGGACTGAGCTGAGGTGCCGGAGGGCGGGGCCTCGGCTGGGCGTTCCCACGCCCGAGGCTGCGCCCCTGCGCGCTACACCAAATTTAAAGGGGAAGCTAATTTTTTTACTGCCATGTTTCCGGTTCCATCCCCATGTTGGGGGACGCCCACAAGGATGGAAGAAAGGCGAGAATGGACTATGAGTACTCTAGTTACTACAGTGAGTATCTTTAATTTCTTCATGTCTTCATTCATTAGATGTCAATGAAGGTGGGTTAATGACATGATTATGGAGTTCCTCATAAGAACGGGAGTCCTTGTCCCCAGAGGCGGAGTCTCTCCCGGTGAGGTCCTGCTTGCCTCTACCCTTAGGGAGGGTGTCCCATAGTGGGCTCACCTCCATAGCCTCGCAGAGAAAGGTGGAGAAAAGCCCTTGAGAAAAGTGACGGAATACCTCTATTCATCACAATTCCTTGACAGCAAGTTACAGTGAACAAGCCCTCCATCTAGCAAGAAGTACTGATCAGTGATGTCAGTTGTCCCTTTTCTTATTTGAGAATATATAAAGGGCGCATGGCGGAGTCCTGATATGCCCAGGAGGGTACCTGTATGAAAATGCTAGAAATCGGGGGATGAGAGATCCGTAGACAGATGTCTAGTTTATAAGCTATTTTATTTTTATTTATATATTTTATTTTTTGCCTCCACAACGATTTTGCACAGATGTATATATTTAAACATTTACAAGACTTTCGATAAGCACGAAAGTTTTTTGGACAGACGTTTATTTTACAGGGGAAATACAGGCGAGTATCCTCTTCTATTGTCGAGGAACAGTTTCCACAGTGATGCACAAGTATGCAGTACAGGTAAGTAGTGACATAGAATATTTACAGGGTGCGACCCAGGACTGTAGTAGGTCCGGGGGTACTAAACACAATGGTGTACACAACGCTATCTATAAACACATATACACAGGAGTTGTGCCACAAAACATCGACATAGAATTGTTTCGGCCAAACTGGGCTGGGTGAGAGCCCGAGGTGGTAATGGCCTTCATCAGGATAATCACTGTTGGTGGTGCTGTCCGTAAGGGTAATCTGTGGGGGAAGGGATAGCTGTCAGGATCTCAAGGAATCAATGGTTAAATCAAATATTAATGAATAATGGCTGATTAGTGCCTGTCATGATTCCTGCCCCTCATGTCCCCAGCCCTCCAAGATGTCAGGCTGGAGCCAGGCCACAATCACCTACATGGCCCTCAAGGGACTCTTCATCCCTCCAAAGACCCACTTGGAGTCAGACTTGGCGCTTGTGGCACCAAACCCACTCACTCCCATAGGATAACATTGGGGATTGGACTTGTAGTGCATTGATGGGGACAAGATGGATGCCCCCACAAATTTTGGTTCCCAGAACTGCATGTGCGGTCTAGTCTTTTGGGTGTGGTTCAGCCCAGAGGCACCTGGGATACCCAGAGACTATTTAAGCCACACCCAGGCTGAGAAACATGCTTTGCATTTTCTGCACCTGCAGCGTGACACTCGCCATGTTCGGATCGGTCTCCAGTAGGCATGCATCTTTCTTCTCCGCTCAGCTCCTGCAAGAACAAGAACACCGTTAGGAACAGCCTTACCTTGCGGCGCTTCTGCCCTTCAGTCATTGCTCCTTCTGTTCTGCGGGCATCTTCGGCGGTGTCATTCCCATCCCGGCACGCTGTTTCCAAAGGAAAAAGGAAAAGAACAGAAAAAAGGCATTAGTAAGCATTCTGCAAATCTTCGCTTATTTTTAAATACTGTACGAGCTTCAAACGCTTACCTGAATCCCAGCCGCTCTGGGGGAACTCCGTCTCCGGAACTTCACATCCATCTGCAAGAGGGAAAAACACTCAAGGTTAGAGTGGAAACATCTAGAGGCGCCGCATACCACGCTTACCCACCGCATTTGTTCTTGATAACCAGCATCCACGCTGAAAACATTGCGGCACCTAAAAAACACAGAAAAAGAACTCAGTTCAATGCAAATACGAAAGGGGTGCATCGCGCTCTCACTCACCTTCAGCGCTACTCGTCTCAGCAGCACGCTGCCATCCCCGGACACCGGCCATCATCTAAGGAAGGAAAGGAACGAAGTTGGAGAATTGTTCAAAAGACTCATTATACTTACCTGTCGGACTCTTGCCAGTGAAGTAACTAGGCAGCAACAAGCCCACATCAATCAACGCTCCCCTGCGCTGAAGGCAGGACGGAGAGCACACTATCCAAGAAAACAAGGTGAGCTGTGGATCAAAGGGAAGGGTTGGACCCCGGGGAAGAAGGGGTTCAAGCACACAGAGACAATAGGGAGTTAAACTCTACCAATCCTGTGTTTCGGGCCCAGTCTCCAGTCGAATAGCCTCCAGGGAAGGGTTTGAAGTCGTAAGAGGTCAGAACAGGCTGAGTGACGTCCCCGTGGATACCAGGTGAGCGTTACAGTGCCTAAAATACACTGTTAGTGTATTGCAAAAGCACAGCTTACCGTCTGCAGCGGTGCAGCGGGGACGCTGTGCTGGGAGTCCTGTCATGGGTACCGGACTCTGAGATGCATGTCAGCATGTGACATGGAAGGACTTGTAAAACCGGGTCACAATGGCAAATAAATACTGCCTTGGGTTTCTAGGAGCTGTGAGAGAAAAAGGTAAAACAACCCGTTATCTTCACACTCTGGGGGGACCGTATCTGTGACATGCATGGTCCAAAGCACATCCAACGTGGGAATTGTGCGGGTGTGGTGTGTGTTAGACCAAGGACTAGGGACACCAGTGGTGTGGGCGTCTGCTAAGCGCTGTGAAATGGTCATAGCCTAATAGATGTCATATTATCCTGCCGACTACAGGAAGCAAGAGCAAATGCTGAAGTGAACTATAGGCTGGGAGGTGCCACTTGCTATAGTATAAAGTGTTTATAACGGGGTTTAAAAGGTGGTTAAAACTGCTTGCGAAGCAAGCGTAGTAGGAAAGGCAGTTATACGTGGGAGTATAGTGCCCGTGACTGGTGTGGTGGCTGTACAAGGGGGTATCCCGTGTAGCCATAGTGTGAGCCCATGCAGAGGATGTCTACTCATGATGTGGCAGCTAAAACATCTGTGCGAGGTGAGTATGGAAGTGTCGCAAGCTGCCCACAACGTGGTCTCAAAAACTACAGTTTTTACCTAACAAGGTGCTGCAGCAGTGCGCGGCCGCACTATCATGTCTGAAATGCATGAATGCAATTCAAGTATGTCAAAAACCATTCGAGTTTGAAAAAATGCCGTTGTGGCAAGTGGAGAGGGCTGGAGGTGCTTGGACCATCTATTTTGTTGGCAGCGTGACTTACCGGTGTCTGTCAATGGCGTCTGCGCTCCTCGCAGCAATGGGTTCTGCTGAGGAGAGTCACTTCCATTTGTTAAAAGCACTGACCCAGTAAGGGTAGCCAGCCAATGGGGTGCCGGCTGGGGTCTGGGATGAGTGTGTGAGTCAGGGGTAAAAGACACCCATGGCTATTGGCTGGGAGTGTTCAACCAATAGGATAAGGGCACATCCATTTTGAATACAGCCGGTATGTGTGTGGCCCCTGAGAGTGGCAAATGGGCTTCAATGATGGATAACAGAGGCAGGTGGATGGACAGAATTGGTGGAGCCCTCTAGTAGGCGCTGAGGAGGGTGACAGACCACCAGATTGATGGTGGTGAGGTTAAAAATATGGCTTTGCCCACTCAATGGTGATAAAAGGAACAGAAACTGGACATTTTTAAATATACGTGTTGCAAACAACACTCAAGGAATACAATGACGACGCTGGGTGGTAATCCCGTCATTGTTTTCTAAAAAATGTGGGTAATACAGGGAAACCACAAAAAACATATCTAACGTATAAACAATCAGTACCATATACATGTTGCAGAATATATTTACAAAGTATATACGTGCCAGAGATCAGAATGAATATACCACAAACAAGCCGTATTGATGGTACATGTTATAACTAGTGTTTAAAGGGTACAAGACGGCAGAAGCAGGAGCAATGCTGAGTAACCCTATTGGGAGTCTAAAGCAACTATGTGGCTCTAGGTACGAGGTGGATCAGTCCCAGAAATGTTTCCACTCTACGGTGCTATTTAGGCCAGTTCTCACTGTGTCCAGCCTGTGGACCCATTTTTGTTCGAGCCTGGTGAGGGCTAGATTGATATTGCCTCCTCTTTTTTGCTGTTGGAGTTGTTGCAAGATTGTCCACGTCAGTTCCTCGTTGGTGTGGCCTTTTTTGCTGAAATGTTCCACTAGAGGTTTGTCTTGTATTGAGTTTTTAATACAAGATCGATGTTCGCTTATCCTTTGCTTTATGGGTCTGATGGTTTTCCTGATGTAGATGAGGTCACAAGGGCATTTAATCACATAGACGACATTTTTGCTCTCACGGTTAGTGTGATTTTGCATTGTCCAGATGAACTTTTTGTGGGTGAAGGTCTTGCTGGTCTTGGTATAGCGACAAGCGATGCACTTGCCACAAGAGTAGTGTCCTACTATGGGCTGTAGACCCCATAGAGTAGGTTGTTTTTCTGGTTCCAGAAACGTATGCACCAGGGTGTCTCTAAGGTTCCTATTCTTTTTAAAAGCGAAAAGAGGTTTTTTGTCCAGAGTACCTTTGTTTTTTATCAGGTGCCAATGTTTGTTTATAGTGCTTTTAACCAGGTTACTGATGGGGTTGAACGTGGTGACACAGTCCGTCCGGTCTATGGTGTCCTTGGTGCTCGCAGTCAAGCAAATCGTGCAATCAGTGTTGGCTGCCCTTTTCCGAGCCATTCTGATGGATTTTTTAGGGTAACCTCTTTCACTTAGGCGTGTCTGGAGTTGTTTAGCGTGATGTTCTAATTTTTCTTTTTCTGTGCAATTTCTGCGTATGCGGTGAAATTGTCCGTACGGTACGTTGTATTTCAGTCCTTGGGGATGGAAACTGGAGAAGTGAAGCAGGCTTTTTCTATCTGTGGGTTTCCTGAACAGTTCAGTTTTTAAAGAGTTCCCAGAGTGATAGATGTGAAGATCCAGGAAGTTCACGGCTTGACAATCCCATTCAATGGTGAACTTTATATGGGAGTTTCTGTGGTTAAGCCAACCCTGGAACTCGAGCAAAAGCTCTTTGCTGCCTTCCCATACAAGGAGAAAATAATCGATGTATCGTCGCCATAGCAAGATGTAGATTTGATTGGGGTTGTCCTCGTTGTATATATGGTCGTCCTCGTAATGAGCCATATATAAATTAGCTACGTCTGGGGCAAAAGTAGCCCCCCATGCTGACGCCTTTAATCTACTGGTAAATCTGGTGTTCGAAAAGGAAAAATTCTCAGTCATAGATAGTCTAATACACTCCAGGATGAAGTTGGTGGGAGTAGACGTGGTATCTGTACTTCTGTTGAGACAGCTGGTCAATGCTTCCAGTCCTTCCTGTTGGGGGATCGAGGTGTAGAGTGCCTCTACGTCCATGGTAGCCAGGATGCTGTGGGAGGAAAGGTTCAAATTCTGTAGGACTTTAATGGTGTCGATGCTGTCTTTGATGTACGACTTCATTTTACTGATGAATGGTTTTATAAAAAAGTCTGTATACAGTGACAAGGGCTCTAAAAGTGAATCACAGGCTGATACAATAGGGCGCCCGGGCAGTTGAGTAGAGTGTTTATGGATCTTGGGAAGGATATAGAACGCTGGTATCCTTGGGTGGGTTTTGTTGAGGAAATGGCGTTCGTCCTTGCAGATCCAACTTTGGTCTTCTGCGTGTTTAGTGAGGCTAAGGATCTCTTGTAGTCTTTTGGTTGGATCTCGATTTAACTTCTTGTATGATGTGGTGTCTGCCAAAAGGTGCAAACATTCCTTGTTGTAGTCTGTGGTGTTCATGCAGGCGATCCCTCCACCTTTATCTGCCGGTTTGATTGTGATAGATCGGTCTAGGTTAAGGTTACCCCGGGCTTTCCTTTCTTCTTTGCTGAGATTTTCTTGGTAAAAGTTATTTTTAGTTAGGCCTGTGTTAATGGTGGTGGTAACCAGCTTTTCGAATGTGTCGAATTCACTAGGGATAGTGTTTGGAGGAGGTACGAAACTGGACTTCAGTTTGAGTCCTGTTGTGTTTTCTTGACTCTTTTCGATGTTTTCGGCACTAGTAACTTCTGAGTCCCGTTTATTCGGGAGGTATACTTCGAAAAAATATTTGCGTTTGAGGGTGCCAAATAATTTTCTGAGTTCTGCCTCGGTTTTGAAAGGATCTGCTTTGGTGGCCAGGACAAAAGATAGCCCTTTTTGTAGCAGCATCTGTTCTGAGTTGGTCAATGATCTAGATGAAAGGTTAAAGATGGATATCGTTGTCATGGTTGGTTGGAGTACCATTGCCTCGTTCTCATGTACTGTCCTGATTGCTGTGGGCGCCTCTTCGGTCGGCCCCGTTGTCCTCCCCTCTGAAAAAAAAGATGTTGTGGAGGTCTGGTGGTCCTACTGCTCCCAGGTGGGCTCGGGGTGCTTCCACTAGATGATCCGGAACTGCCGGAGAAGTTGACAATATGGTCCCGTCTATTGTAATTGTGGTGTTGTCGTTGTTGTAAGTCACTGTAGAACGTATCCTTGAGGTATGGGTATTTCTTCTCTGCGTAGTTGGCCAAATCTTTTCTGAATTTCTGTACTTTTCTGTCTACAGTTATTTCTTTGAATTTGGCGATCTCCTCTTCAAGTTTCTCCAGTTTCTTTTTTGCTTCTATTATGGTTTTGTCGTTGTTGAATTTGTCTTCCAGGGTAGCAAGTTCTTCCCCTTGTTTTTTGCATTCCTCTTGGGCTGTGTCAATGATAGGAATAATCCAATCACGACTACACTTTTTCCCAACCCCACTAAAGTTGATTTTAAACTTGGGGTTGTCTGTGAATACCCTAGGAATGTTCTTAACCTGTAGCCCTTCTGGTATAATGTCCGCTTTTAAATATTCGAGCATGAAGATGCCGTGCATTTCTGTGCGGACTAGTTTTTTCTTTTTCTGTTATATGATGTCAAGATCATCTTTGTTCGCACCTTTTGCGATAGCGCCACCTTCGGCTCCTAAAGCTGAAGTGGTGCCCAGTAGTTTTCTGAAATATTCGTCTGTGTAGGACACATTTACTTTTTCCATACTATGCGATGTAACTGTGTGGAGGTTTTTTAACACACAGTAAGATTCTCGATAGCCCTACAACCACGGGTTGTACTAGGTCAAGAATATATAAAGGGCACCTGGCGGAGTCCTGATATGCCCAGGAGGGTGCCTGTATGCAAAATGCTAGAAATCGGGGTGAGCGATCCGTAGACAGCTGTATAGTTTAGAAGCCATTTTATTTTGCCTCAAACGATTTTGCACAGATGTATATATTTAAACATTTACAAGACTTTCGATAAGGACAAAAGTTTTTTGGAGACGTTCATTTTACAGGGGAAATACAGGTGAGTATCGTCCTCTTCTATTGTCAAGGAACAGTTTCCAGTGATGCACAAGTATGCAGTACAGGTAAGTAGTGACGTAGAATATTTACAGGGTGTGACCCAGGACTGTGGTAGGACCGGGGGTACTAAACACAATGGTGTACATAACACTATCTATAAACACATATACACAGGAGTTGTGCCACAAAACATCGATACAGAAGTGTTTCGGCCAAACTCGGCTGGGAGAGAGCCCGAGGTGGTAGTGGCCTTCATCAGGATAATCACTGGTGGTGGTGCTGTCCGTAAGGGTAATCTGTGGGGGAAGGGATAGCTGTCAGGATCTCAAGGAATCAATGGTTAAATCAAATATTAATGAATAATGGCTAATTAGTGCCTAAAATACACTGTTAGTGTATTTCAAAAGCACAGCTTACCGTCTGCAGTGGTGCAGCGGGGACGCTGTGCTGGGAGTCCTGTTATGGGTACCGGACTCTGAGATGCATGTCAGCATGTGACATGGAAGGATTTGTAAAATCTAGCCTTGGGTTTCTAGGAGCTGTGAGAGAAAAAGGTAAAACAACCTGTTATCTTCACACTCTGGGGGGACCGTATGGTGCGTGTTAGACCAAGGAGTAGGGACTCTCAGCCTACAGTTCACTTCAGCATTTACTAGGCACTAATCAGCCATTATTCATTAATATTTGATGTAACCATTGATTCCTTGAGATCCTGACGGCTATCCCTTCCCCCACAGATTACCCTCACGGACAGCACCACCACCAGTGATTATCCTGATGAAGGCCACTACCACCTCGGGCTCTCACCCAGCCCAGTTTGGCCAAAACACTTCCGTGTTGATGTTTTGTGGCACAACTAATGTGTATATGTGTTTATAGTTAGTGTTGTGTACACCATTGTGTTTAGTACTCCCGGACCTACCACAGTCCTTGGCCGCCCCCTGTAAATATTGTATGTCACTACTTACCTGTACTGCATACTTGTGCATCACTGTGGAAACTGTTCCTCGACAATAGAAGAGGACGATACTCACCTGTATTTCCCCTGTAAAATAAACATCTGTCCAAAAAACATTCGTGCTTATCGAAAGTCTTGTAAATGTTTAAATATATACATCTGTGCAAAATCGTTTGGAGGCAAAATAAAATAGCTTCTAAAATAGACAGCTGTCTACGGATCTCTCACCCTGATTTCTAGCATTTTGCATACCTTTTCTTATTTGTCCAACGCTTAAAAGCATTTGTGATAAGAGTAAGAAACACCACCAGCGGATTCAAGACACCCTATTGGGGGGCACCAAGCACAAAGTGAACATCTTTGCAGATAATATACTATTGTCATTGACCAAGCCGGGACAATCCATTCCCAATTTAAAGATCACATTTCGGGGCTTCCAAGAAGTGGCCGATTTCCTGGTCTACTACCAGAAATCCTGAATCTTACATTGGATAGGAGCTTCTGGCAGAAGCAGAGAGATTTCCCCATTTTGCTGAGCATACATAGATTAAATATTTGGGAATGTGCATTTCCCCAGGGAAGGGATTATTAAACCAGGCTCATTACACTACCTCCATGGGCAGAAGCGCTGCTGCACCCTCTCTCAGGCAGCTCCGTGTGCCCAAGCTGGATCAGGCTGCAGGAGCAGCTGATCGCGAGGCGCATTAAGCACTTCGCCCGCCCGCCCGACATTCCTTTCTTTTCAGCATCCGCCGCAACATCTAGGAGCCAGCCAGCCCCCACCACTACAGGGCCTACTCCCCTGTGCCTGCACCATTCACACGCATCCCCGCAAGGGAAACCCGACGAGCGACGCTGCGGCAAGATGGCCGCCATCGCGAATGCACCAGGAGCGTTGCCCACGGTTGCCTAGCAACCAGATCAGCATATTCCCCGGCGCAGACGACCGGAGGCGGAAGCCGGCCCTCTGCTGCCTAAGGCCCGTGAGCCAAAGACCCCTCCTGTCTGCCCCTGTCCGCTACGGCGCGAGACGCTGCCCTGCCACCTATCGAGCTAAGAGCTTTGGACCTCAATGCGCACAGGCTAACTACTCGGAAGACAGAGCAATCGTAAGTCACCACCGCTGCTGCAAATGATAATGCATAACGTCCCCCTAGCCAGCACCGAGACTGCCTGCCTCTACTGTGTTAGCCTGCCTCCACTGTATTAGTCGGCCTCCACTGTGTTAGCCGGCCTCCACTGTGTTAGCCGGCCTCCACTGTGTTAGCCGGCCTCCACTGTGATAGTCTGCCACGTGTATCTGTCTCATGCCCAGTATGTCCTCCTCGCTCTTCCACATCTGCCTACTCTGTGCGCTACTAACCCTCATGATCACACTACTCAGCCACAACAGACAGCACCACACGCTCGACCAACATTCACAGGGACACCACCCAACTATAATGGACCACTTGCGCATGCCCACACCTCCACCACTACTCACGGCACTGACACCAGACGCCAACCTCAGACTAGTCAGACTCCGAGGCCTCACAGCTCCCTCCCAACACCAGGCCAACACTGCACACATAACACTCAGAAATTACAGACTCAGCTCACGTACCACGAAATTTAGTATTCCACACTATCAAAGGAACACGACCTCACACCGCAGTAGTAAGTCTACAATCAATATACCCAGCAGTACTCCCTGCGCCCAAATTAACGCTACAGACACACCAAATCTTCTTACCAGAGGCCCACATCTAACATTGAGGAGAGCGCATTTGTATGGAGTATGGAGGCCATACTCCATACAAATGCACTCTCCTCAATGTTAGATCCCGCAATGCTCACGCCATTGAAGTACATGACCTACTTACCGCAAATGATTTAGACATACTGGCCATCACCGAGACATGGCTTCACCAAGTGTCCGGCCCTGCCATCGCTCTAGCCCTACCCCCAGGGTATGCCATCATCAGACAAGACAGAATGACCAAAATAGGAGGGGGGGTTGCTCTTATACATAAGGAAACCCTACCCATTAGAACCATACCACACAAAGAGGACGGAAATGCTGACATCCTTCCTACCAAACTAGCTCCATCACCTAACTGTACGATTAATATCCATACCATCTACCGTCCACCTGGCCCTTCCACCAACTTCCAAGGCCAAATTAACCACCTCGTAGGAAACAACATTAAAAAATCCACGAAATCACTCCTCTTAGGAGATTTAAACTTAGGACTCAACGACCTCAAGGACAAAGCTGCCCTATCTCTAGCCAAGGACCTCCACAACCTAGGATTCTCCCAAAAAATCGTAACGCCCACACATGCTAAAGGGCGCACCCTAGATTGGATCTCTGACCACAACGGCAACATATCAATCACCGCCAACACAAGCCTCCGTTGGACAGACCATAACCTCATCCTGTTCGATATCCCCTGCACTATAAGTAGTAGAGTGCCCACCAAAGCTGCGGCTACTCTAGTAAGAAGTGCCAAAAAAATCACAGCAGCCAATATCAGTGCACTACTCAACATGCCCTGTCTCAAGCCCCCCTTCTCAACAGACGCTAATACACTCGCTGATATATTTAAAGACACTATCACAAGGGCAGTCAACACTGCCGCCCCCTTAGAAAGCAAAAAAGAGAAAAAATCCTTCCACTCCAACTCCTGGTTCTCAGAGTATTTTCAAGCAATGCGCACAGACAAACGCCAAGCGCTCAAGAACTGGCAACGTAACCCCAGCAAAAACACAAAAGATATATTCAAAACCATAGCCAAAAAATACAAAGAGGCCATCTTCCTAGCCAAATCCGAAGCCTACAACAAACGCATCACTGCGGCCAACTCTCAATCTAAAGAGCTATTCTGTATCATTAAAGAACTAACCATAACGCCCACTTGCCCAGATGAGATCATCAAGGTCGAGACCTGGTGCACAGGCCTACAAACAGCCATGCTAGAAAAAATAAAACCTCCTCCAAAAAAAGATATCACACCACTACAACTCCTTACCTAAGCAAAGTTCATACGCACATATGAATCATAGTCTCAAAGCCAACAACATTCCCAAGTTCACTTTCTCCGAAATCACCAATCCTGAGGCTATCAACATCCTTCAACATCTCAAACCCTCACCCTGTAAGGGTGACCTATGCCCCCCAAAAATCATCAAAGAATGTGCTGAGCAGCTCGCTCCTCTCATCACAGCGTTCATTAATGCATCATTTAGGTCAGGCATTGTCCCAGACACCCTCAAAGAGGCCTGGGTGCGCCCCCTCCTAAAAAAAAACCACACTTGACCCTGCAAACCCTAACAACTATCGCTCCATAACCACAGTTCAATTCCTTCTAAAATTACTTGACAAAGCCGGCCATATACAGATCCAACACTACCTGGAATCCAACGTAATTCTAGGTAAGAGGCAATCTGGATTCCGTAAGGGGCACGGAACCGAAACTGCCCTTCTAGACTTAAAAAATGAAATCACTAACATGCTAGACAAGGGCAAGCCCGCCCTCCTCCACCTCCTTGACCTATCAGCAGCATTTGACCTAGTAGATCACGACACTCTCACCAACCACCTAACACACGCAGCACACTTTTCCAATGACGCGGCCTCATGGGTAACTTCCTTCCTCCAAGGCAGAGCTATGAAAGTCTTCTCTAACATAGCTCATGCTGCACCATCCATCATCCACTGTGGGGTTCCTCAAGGCTCCTGCATGGCGCCAACGCTATACAACCTCTTTACGAAGCCCCTATTCGACAAACTGGACGCTATGGGGATCACCTACACGAACTACGCTGACGACACACAGATACTCCTGCCCTGACTGGTAACTATCTTCAAGACTCCACTTCCCTCCAACTAATCTACTCCACCATACAAGCTTGGATGGTCACCAACGGCCTCTGCTTGAATGGGGACAAAACTGAAATCCTCATCTTAGGCCAGAAGCCCACCCTTGCCAACCTCAACCCACTCTACACTAATTTTAACATAGACAACTGCACTATCCCAGTCCTATCATCAGTTAAAACACTAGATGTTCACATAGATGCCACCCTATCTATGGATAAACAAGTAAGCGCAATAGTCTCGGCTTCGGCACTGAGCACTAAATTCATCAATGCAATAAAACCGTTCCTTACAAAAGATAACTGCCTGTCCATCGCAAGAGCCACAATTGGAGCCAAACTGGACTACTGCAACGCGCTCCTAGCCGGCACCTCCAAGAACAACTTAGCAAGGCTCCAAACCACCCAAAATAATGCTCTTAGAGCAGCTCTCAGCATACCAAAAAGAGAGCATAACACCCTAGCCAGGAAAGCCGTCCACTGGCTCCCAGTTAAGGACAGGATTGCTTTCAAAATCCTGACCACAACGCATAAATGCATCAACCTCACAGCACCATCCTACCTATCTGACACTCTGTCTAGATCCCAATCCACAAGACCCACCAGATCCACATACGCCAACTGTCTCACCATACCACGCATCAATAGATCCAAGGCCGGAGGTATAGGCTTCCCCTACCTGGCACCTAAACTTTGGAACGCATTGCCCACCAACCTCAGAGCAGAAACATCCCTCCTCTCCTTTCGGAAACAATTTAAAACTGCTCTCTTCAACTAACTTGTGCACCTGACCATTGCTACTATCTCTATCTACAAGTACTCAAGCATAACCATTACCCAATGTAACCAAGGGTACAACTGCTTGTAACTAAGTTTAAGAAACACTAACCAGCGCCATGATGCCTTCGGTCTGATGTGCGCTTAACAAATGCAAATAAATAAATAATAAATAAATCAAATAAATTACACCAACTGCTGCAGTAAATTAAGATCGGTAAGTGGCTGGAACACTTGGAGGTGGTGAAAATTAAAATCCTGCCTCGTCATGAACTATGCAAGGACAATACATGAGCCAGACATGAAATATGCTTCCAGCGGGTCTTTACTTGTTAATGGAAAAAGCTAAAAAAATGTCTAGGGGGTCGTGAGTATACGTAATGCCTAAATGTGGTAAGGATAGTTATGCCACAACCTAAATCAGTATCTCTTAGTAAAGTTCAGCAAAAGTCCAAAGCAAAATACTTCTGTCAGTTATTTTTAGGGTCCTTAGTGGTGGCTTTAATAAAAAAAACTGTGTGGGTGTAGGGGAAAAAAAATCACAATCTTGCTATGTATTCTTTAAGTAAAGTCTCCGGTTTTTATAGCCTTCTTGCCGGTTTTCTTGTGGAGCTAGGGTCGGTGGGAAGGCCTCCTCCCAGTGTCTTAAATCATACTCGAGCCCTGTGCTTGATTCTGGAGTTAGTGTAGGCTGGATATGACATTGAGCTAACTGTCCTGTTCATGGTGATTTTCTGCTTTGCGCAGCCCTACAGACAAAGGGGTGTATCGTCCATTTTTATTCCCTAAAAATAAGCAAATACTTCCAAAGAATAAAAATAGGGAGCACAAATGCTCCCAATAAAAAAATGGGAAATGGACAAATGGGAGCTCATGCTCCTGCTTTCATCAAAACTGCTCCATGGGTGTGTTTGGGTCGGTAGGGCCACAGGAAGACACTACTATAATTACATAAAAGGTGAAATACATCTTTTAATGTGCTTGAATATCTTGGTGCAACAAAGTTCTCACCAAAAAGTTCTATATTTTTGCTCATTTATAAAATGCTCCCATTGGGAGCGGGACTTACTTTTTTACTCCCAACTTTCAAAAATAGGAAGTAGAATACTCCTAATTAAAAACCTTAACTTGGAACACTGGCTTTACCTCTCCAATCTGGTCACCCTTTCCTTTAATACTCACCTCCTTTCTCTCCATCTCTTTCGGCTCAACCTTAGGCATGCATATATTGAGGGCAGGCATATCCCCATGGTTCCTCTCACCAACCTCTTGGTTCTGTCTCCCAAGCCTCCTGTATGTGTCCCTCTCCTGCTCCTTCTCCCTCTCCTTCCGGCACCCGTAGCCATAATCTGCAAATGATCGCATCCTCCCGACTTGCACAAACTTCTGCCACTGACCCTTTGTTTTATAGAGCCATCATCCCCCCCCCCCCACTGTGATGGATCCGATGAAGTCATCACTGTTTTCCTGCCGGTGACCCCCATCCCTCCATGTGGTCAGAGCAATGCAGCTGCTGCCTGATTCTGAGCCTGGGGGTGGCTATATCGGGGAGAATCACATGGTGGGGAAGACAGCCCTCTGGGAAAATATCCTGACTTCATTGGTTGAGACATGGTATCCCCCTTATACCTTGCAGGATGAATCTCCCATCCAAACGCCCTAAAGGCATATTGTGATTTTATTTTTCCCCTGCTCCCTCAAAGGGGAGTGCTGAATTTCTCTCAAACCAATCTGCAGATTAATTTTCAAAAACTGTCTTGCCTCCAAAACAGGATAAAACCATTCCTCCAATGTTTTTGTGCAAGTTAGTTAAAATGATCTGCGATTACCAGAACCATCTTAACATTGAAACGAGGAAGAGGAATAGAGGAATACGGAGCTAGTGAAACCCAGAGCACAGGCAATGGTCCAGTTGTTGGGAGCGTGAACCTGGGCCCGGGACATTTAAATCACGATCACCAGATGAAATGGCAGACTGCTGGTGGGAACGGGCTGCTGCTCTTCATGTTACTGAGGACCTGAGAGAAGGACTTTGGAGCCAACCCACTCAAGTGTTAACCAGAGAAAGGCTGCATGAAGAAGATTCCATGCGGGAATGCCAGAAGCAAGTGCAGGGCTCCTTGGCGTTCTCTGGTGGAAAGAAGCAGCCATACACTTACCGGAGACCTGCGAGAAGAAGAGAAACCCAATTGGAACCACGGAAAGCAGTGAAGCCAAAAGCCGAGCATTGCGAGGAATAGAGCATCCGTCAACTGTCATCGGTGGGCTACAAGCAGACCGGGAAACGTCATGAAGAGCCGGTGAGTCCACGCTGGGAGAACACCAGGGCAGGAGCACGCCACATGCTAAAAGTTGAACAACCCAAAACAAATAAAAGAAGAAAGCAGTTTGTTAACGCCAACAGCAGGAAAGTAGAAATACATTTACCACAGAATGGAATCTTTGAAGTTTGCCCCTATGGAAAGAGAATAAGAAAAAGTTACAAGTTAGTATTTACCGGACAATGTGAATTAGCCAATAGAACTCAGGTGGTGAATTACCAAGCTTGGAAGTATGCACAAAACACTAGCGAGGCAATATACTAGGGACAAAAGGATTTGGCTAATAGGGCTAATGTGGTGAATTATCAAAAGTAGAGTTGCAGTGTAAGAAGGCATCATGAAGTGAGACACAACAGACAACAGACTTTAAATTCAAACAAAAGATATGTATTAACTTAAATGTCAGGATGATTGAAGGCCCGACTTGTCTTATGTTAAATTGGGATTTCCCTACCGATACGAAACTAAGGGAAGTCAGAGTCGAAGAGGCCAATTTAAGCCTGTCTGTCTAAACCAATCCTTGCCCTCACAACTAAAGCTCACACATGTGTTGGGATGTCAAAGTTCAAAGAAATAGTGTTCAACTCAAGGTTCTGAGCTTCTTCCAGCTCACAGCTTACTTTCAGCTCCCCTTCCCCAAGCATAAGAAAGTTCCATTAAACAGTCTCAAAGTTTACCTTTCTCTAACTCAAGGCGATATAGTTCCCTTCCCCAAGTTTCAAGTAACACAATCCAAAACAAAAGGGTCTTGATACCCCGTTCCAAGGATAACAAGTATGAGCCTTAAGGTCTCAGGGTTCCCTTCCCCAAGATGTCAACTTCGCCAATTAGACTTGCTCCAATCTTTCAAAAAGTCTTAACAAAACACCAAGTCAACTTGACCCTCATTCCGGCTTACTTTGCCAGTTTATTTGCAGTGGGTTTATTGGGCTGTTTCACAGTGTTCTTCTTTTTACTATTCAGGGCTCACTGGTCTAGGTGTAGTTCTTGGACCAGTCCAGCCATCACAGGTCGTGCAACCAGGATCCCTGAACTCCTCAGGCCACACAGGTTCCTTGGCACTTACCCCTTATCACCAAGTCACCTTCACTTAGTTCCCTGTGTCAGCTTTTTGGCTTTATTTATAGTCTTGCACTCTGTTGGCTTCTCTTTGTAAGCCTTGTGGCTTTGCCACCACGTGTCACACACCTCTTGCCAACCCGTGGCTGTGTGGCTCTCTTTAGCCTTTGATGTAGTTAATGTCGAGTTCAAGTTAAATCGTGGTGCAACATACATTTAATATTGTTTACTTTCAGTTCAGTGCACATATGTTGCTCAATTGTAAGATCTCATCCAGTTCGGTATTTAATATGCACAAATATTTGCTTGAAAGTTAATTTTCCATTTAGTTCAGTATTCAATTTGCATGTATTGGCTTCAAAGCACGGACCGTTATTCACTTGCGGTCTGACCGGATTGCCTCAATGCTCACACGCCCTCCCAACACTCACGAGCCTTTTTGTACATCTTCCTGGTGGTTCCTGCGACTTGCTCTTGACTTCTGATTTCAGGAAATCCACTGGCGCGTGTCCCACTCACCTCCCGCATGCTTCTCTCTGCACGCTGGCTCCATGGCTTATTCCTGGACACGTGCGGGGTGCTCTCTGCACTGGGCTTCTTTTCAGTGGCTCATGCTGCTCGGGAGAAACCCTCTGGATTAAGAAGCATATCCTTGAGTCTTTTAGTTGGAGTTATTTATTCCTTTTCCCATATGAACATTTTTGAAACACTGAAAGCCGAAGACATTATCCCAGTGATCCCCAAGGTGTAGCTCGTAAGCAACATGTTTCTTGCGGTACTCCAATTGTTGCGCAGGCCCAGAATGAGTTTCTGTATGGATGAGACCTCAGCCGTATAGCCAGAACAGAGTCCTCTATTGTGGGAGAATGTTGTACAATGAATGAGTCTGCTGTCTTAGTTTTGCAGCTGCAAGATTTGAGTTTGCTGCAATCATGCACCTCATCTTTCAGTAAATGTTCTTATTTATTATGTCACTGTCATTGTTAAAACCCTTTCCACTTCAGATACTTTGGCCAGCTGACTAATGTATTTATGAGCAAAATAAATGAACCATGTTCCCATGTTTGTGTCCTGGAGAAAACTCTTCCTTTGTACAGCTAGTAGGAACATAATGAACAAATAAGTGGCATGCATACCCTACTTTCCTTATTTAGCTAATTTACATGCACTGCCTTTTGTACAAGTGAGGTTTGTGTTTGATGCCACCATGCATTATATTTATAAGAAATATGACTTTGTGTCACCTATATTATTAGATGGTGTCTTAGTTGAAAAACTATGATCATTTGATACTGTGCCCATGTGGATAATGGGCAGATAAGGCAAATGCATGCCACATATTTTTTTATAATTTTCCCTTTATGAAGCGGTCGTCAATTGCTCAAAGTTTTGACCAATGTTTGCCACTAAGTTTTGTGTAAATTCCCTTTTGGGCAGAGACATGAGGCTCCAAATCTTTCAGAAAATGTTATTCTTATTCCTAACTGCTTTTCACCAAGGTAAAAGGCCCCAGATTCTTTCAAATGTATTATTTGCCATTACATGCTAAATAATTCACAGGAGGCAACCTCCAATACTCCCAGTGACATGATCTGTAAAGCCTACCATGTAATGAGCAGCATGAGCGCTGACTGCCCAAGACTGCACTGTAACAGCCTACTACTAGCATTCCCCAGCATGCCTCCCTGTTCCCTACCCTTCTCCAACTGCATATTTTGATGTAGCACCCCATACCATGAGGTGAGGCTTTCCAAAATGTGATCCTTAATTAAGTCGCATCTCACCTATTTGTAACTGCATATTTTGATGTCTAACACAGTCATAGCATGCTACAAGATTGTGTGCAGTATCCTTTGGAAGACTACAGCAACCATGACCTCCTGACAATAGGAACCCAACCTTTGGTATAAGTCTGTACTACACAGGTCGGTAGTGTGACTGAGCAGCCATGCTTATCTCAAGAGGGGTCAGTGTGAGCAGTGGAGTGGTTACATAGAGATTCACAATAACAAGTATTCAAATAAACTCTTACACTCAAGGTTTCTTGATTAAACAATTATTTTAAAGTCAGTTCTATAAGCCTTCTTTAGAAGGGAGTAACACATGTAACACTTCAAAATACACTTCAAAACACCTTTATTTTTTTTGTGATATAACCGCATTTGTTTTTTTTTACACATTCTTCATAAAATTACTCAAAGTCCATTACAACATATTGATACAAATTCATACAATTTTCAATTAATAAAAGAAGGAAAGGAAATAAAATAATTGAACAGCAACAGTCAAGAATAAAATATCATACAAACACATCTCCCATCCACTACACCAATTGAGTTACCAATATTTTTGTGGGATGAAACCTGTGTATTGCAATACTCTTAATACATTTAGTGTCAATTTGGTTTTGTGGCCGGCAATCATTCTTTCCCAAAAGGCATTTGATGACAACCGGTCGAGTGACCTGACTGAATTACCCAGGTATTTGACCCTTGTTTCCCAGGTACCATTACAGAATCTCAATAGGTGCTCAAGCGTTTGTTTACTTGGGTCTGAGCATTCCATACATAGGCTCCTAGTTGCTTCTTTAAGTCCCCATTTAGTCAATACTTCACCCGTCTTGATCAAATTCAAGCGTACTCGCAAGAAATTCTGCCTTCCTTTCACATCTGGGAACTTCATCAAATACCTAGGAACAAAACCCTGCTTTTTCCCATACTTAAAAAAAGATGTGGGGATGGAAGAAGACCTCACCGCATCTATTGTGTTGATCCAATCTCTTCATGTCAGGGCTTTCTTGACCTTCAATGGGTTTGTGATCAATGTGTGTTTGTCTTGTTCGCAGTAGATCATTAGATTTTCTGCCACCTGTCTAAGTTCTCTCAGAGTTAGGGAGGTGTCTGAGTTCAAGTTATCTAGAAGATCTTCGTACAGTGTATTAGGCATAGGCACCACTAGAGACCTATATAAAGAGAGTAATTTCCACTCCGCTACAAGATTTTAAACCTAATTCATCTAAGAGTGGCAGTCTGTAGGCCTCTGGGCAAACCTAATACCTGCTTCCAGATATAACTCAAGTTTTTGCCAATCTATTGACCATAATAAAGGTTTTTCCTCGATTCCATACATTAGCACAGGAATAATTTTTGCCACATAAAACTTAATTACTGGCATAATGGTAAAATTACCGTACAGATTCAAAATCTTCTTCATTTGTGCTATTAGTTGTGTACTTTTGGTCAGTAGTTCTCCATACTGTGTCCCAACTGTAGGGACCGCATGCAAAGTGACGCCAAGGTACACTACTTCTTTTACCACTGGAATCAAACGACCACCTATTGACCAAGCATATCTTGCTCCTTTAATACCCTTACTTCCAAAGGCTACAACCCTTGATTTCTCCGGGTTTACCACCAAATAATTTATTTTCATGTATGAATCAAGTGCATTTAGCAGTCTTTGCAGACCGACAGAGTCCTATTTAGTAGGACAATGTCGTCTGCGTACATAAGCCATTTAATGGGTAATGAGCCCACCTTAGGGCTTGCCAATGCTGAGGACTCCATAAACTGTCCAAAGTCTCCCAGATAAAACTTGAAGAGGAATGGTGCCACCATACACCCTTGTCTTACTCCCCTATTTATGCTTATGTAATCTGACAGGTGTCCCGCTAGATTTAGTCTTACTCTAGCTGAATTTCCTTAGTGGAGGTTTCCTAGAATGTTTAACAGAGTTTTTGGAGCACCTTTCCGCTCCATCTTGACCCAGAGCTTATCCCGATTCAGCATGTCAGAGTTGCTTGATAGGTCAACAAACGCACCATAAAGTCTACCTACGTTTTTTTTTATCTTTATGGTTTGTTAGGGAGGCTAGTATAATACCATTCAAGGATGTGGAGTGGCCTCTCCTAAACCCTGTTTGTTGTTTGGGAATTATGTTATTCTCTTGTGCCCAGTTTTCCAATTCTCTTAGTACTAAACTAGTAAACAGCTTACTCTCCACATACAACAATGTAATTGGCCTGTAACTTGTTGGATTTCTACGATCTCTCTTCTTGAAAATGGGGTCTATAATCGCCGACCTCCAGGAGGGGGGAATCTATCTATTGTCTATCACTCCCCTAAATAATGTATACAGGATTTCTGCCCACAACGTCCCATTTCCTTTGAAAACTGGTGAGCCATTGGGGCCCGCAGATCTAGACGCAGAGGATTTATTGATCAAGTTCAAGACATCCTCTATATCAAAGTTCAACCCCCAATTTCCACCTCCACCCCTGAAAATCGGCGCTCCCTGTGGTTTGTGGCATTTGTCACAAAAATGGGTCAACCAGCTCGATTCGGGTACATTATTCGTTTGAGCTATGTCTTGATCAATTTTGAGTGAGTTGATAAGAGACCAAAAGTTACGTGGCAAGTTGTTTTGCAGAGCACGCAACATTTCTTCTCCATCGTTTTGCCACAGCTCTTCTCTATGATGTCTGGACCAACTCCTAAAGTTGTTTTACATTTTTTTTGTCTCCACTACAAGGTCTAATTTACTCCTTGCCGTCTTTCTTGCAAATCTTAGTTGTCTGTGTCTCACATTTTCTTTCCCATATTGCTTCATCGAAATGATGTTTATGGGTTTGCTGATGACCCTTCTGGATACTCTTTGGGCAATCAATTGACCATATGAAGTCGTGGAAAGTGAGCGGCATGCAGTTTGATATAAAACTTTGTTTCTCTAAATCAGATGATACCCATTGGGGATGGCAAACAGACACTTCCTACAGCTTCAGGTGACCTAAATATCTAGGACACTGTTGACATTGATTTATCACTGGTACATTTAGAGCAATACTGAGTTTGGTGCAAACGTTAGATTGGAGAATAAAACAAAGGTTAATAAATACTTCATAAAACTGGTAAGTACTTTTAAAACCCTCCAATGCAAAGTAAATTAAACCTTTCCTGTGGGAAAGGCAAAAGCACAGAGTCTGGGGTAGAAGAGTCTCTCCGGGAGCCAGGACAGTCAATGTTAGTTGAACAAAGTGTAGAGGAGCTGAAGATCTTCTTTGCATGTAGGTAAAAGTCTTTCACAATGTTTTTAGAAAAGTTTGTAGAAATAAGATCACTTGAAGGGCCACAAGCTGGGAGGCTTGTGATCGACAAAGTTGCAAGCAACTCTGTAAGGTTAACCAAGACAAGTCTCAACTGAGAACAAGTAAGGCTACACCACAAGAGGTAAGTCCTCTTAAACTTTACAGTACCTTAGGTTAGAAGAAATGTTTCCAGCTGGCTTCTGTTCCTGTACAGCTCTGCAGATCCTTGTGTTCCTGTGCCTCAGTCGTGGGAACAAGAGGGCGGACGTCTGGGGACTCCTGCACTGCAATGGAATGATCGGCGGCAGCAACGTGCAAACTTCAATTCAGTGGTACTCCAGTGTTTCAGCTCCTAGCGTCTGACAGCAAATAGCAACACTGCGGTTCTCGGATACCACTTCAGACTTTCCTTGCATGTGGGGTCCAGCACTCTGTTGAGATGGCTCAGGCTTGGTCAGTCCCGGGGGATATTCCTGGTGCTTGGGTCCAACTTAAAATCGATCCACTCGATTTGGTGTTCCTCTCCCTAGCACTTCGGTTACAGCAGCAGTGGAAGTACAGCCACCTTCCGGAGGATTTCCAAACGAGTTCACTTTGGAGTTGAATGGTCCCACCAACTCAAGGGGAGAAGTCGTCCTTGCAGGGCTTCTCTAGTCGAAACGAATTCAGAGCTTCAGCACAGCAGCAGGGCTTCACCGGGCAAACCAACGGTCCAGGAGTTGCAGCAGGCGTCTCTTCCAAGTTTTTATTCAGAATCCTTCGTCCAGTGGTCGACTCTGCCTTCCAAGGCAAAAAGCCTCGCCTTTTACGCAGGTTTCTCCCATTCATTACAGCCTAGCTGACAATCGCACAGTAGGGTGGCTATCCTTGCCGGACAGCCAGCCAGCCAATCACCTTTTTGTGCATTCCTGTAACGATGGGGATTAAGCACAGGGAGTTTCGGGCACCTCACTCACTTCCTGCCAGACATACTCGAGCCAAAGGCGGGCTTCTCTCGTGAATCCTGCCAAAGACAAAATGAACAAAGGGACCAAACCTGGTTTGGCGCGTACAGTAAATCTCAAGAAGGACCTTTCCAACAAGAAATGGTGAAAAAACAAGACTAGGGCCAATTTGCAAAAATGGGCACCCTTGGGTGCCTTACCGCAGCTGCAAACACAGCCCGCAGTAAACACACACAATGGTAGTAAAAGGTAAACCACTGCCACCAGCCTTTAATTGTAGAAAGAGTAACAAGAAATGTTACATGATAAACTAGACAAAGGGGATAATAAGTAACCCCTCCAAAACCCTATGGTAAGATGGTGTGTGCTGGGTCTAGAAAGTTACAAAATGTAAGTAAAGTAAATTTCACTTCACTGCTCTTGGAAACCGTAGTTTTACCAAAAGAAGGTATTGAAACCTTTGGGAAATCTAAGAGACTTAACTGTGTCACTGCACTCAAGGTGCTTTGTGTCACAATGTAAAGATGATGCCTATGGAGTTTGTCAGACTCCAAAGTCAAAAGAAAAACATAGTCCAAATCACAGAAAATGACATGAGAAGAGTGGGAAAAAGGTCTCACTCTCTCCAGGTTAAAAATTAAAAGTCCTAAAGTCCTGCAAAATTGCTGGTGGTCTGTAAGGTGGAATGGAATTAGCACATTTCTGAAAATTCTCCCTAACGGGCTGTGACCTGCCTTCATTGTAAGAAACAAATGTAACCAATCTCTTAAGTAAAAAGCAACTGGATGCCTCTGTGTTTTATGCGCTATACAAATGACAAAATAAATAAAACTACTCAATCGTATTTCTCCATGATGTTGGTCGGATTGAGGCAGTGGTGTACTGTGATAAGCCCTCCCCTGGAACCTGCTTGGGAGGGCTTTAATATATTGTTACTCCTCCAAGCTGAGCAACAAATATTTGGAGAATATCGTACTAGCAATGTCCAGTAAGGCAATTGGCCTATAACCGTAAGGGTCCAAGGACTACTTGTCCAAGGAGATGGCATAATGCCTGTCTCGGCAATTGCATTAAACATACAATTATGGTGTCATTAGAAAACGCATCCCTCGCTAAAAGCTCCCATTGTTTCTCAATCCATTTGTTTTGTCTTCTAGCAATTTGTACATGCCCCTTTGAAACTATTAATTTGGCCAGTTGTGTACACACCACTCATTAAATCATGATTCAATTTAAATTTCGAGAGTCTACATCGAACCATGGGGAATCCCATTGTATAACATGGAACTCCTGAAATGGGGATGCTGTTTGCCAATAGCTCTGTCCCAGACAGTTTCAACTGAAGACTCAAACAGACAGACACTTTCCTTGGTTCCCACTGAACTCTTTAACAGTTTTAAGAGAATATCTTTTAATTTCTTTTGAATTAGTAATACTTTCCAATGTCTCCTTGTCGAGCTTGGTCATTGCCAACTAGCCCCTCTTCTTGTCAGACATCTTCATGGTGCCTACCCCAGGTCTTTGGAAAATTAACTTGCGGATAGTGATCACTATCTGTACAATCAGAAATGAAACATTTCTTAACATTCCGCAAGAACAAAAAACAGTCAACCATTGATTGAGGAACAGTATTACTGGTCTTGTATGCTTAGGAATGCAACATTTTGGGGGTGCTAGAGAGCCCGCAACCAAGATGGCCGCCTTGATTTGAGCTCTGTGAGGACCGGACAGAAAGGGGAGCCCAGAAATGCACACAGTGGCGCGTACTGTCTGAATCCAATAGTGGGAACCCTTGCATGACAGCAACGTTCAGCTTTCTGCAAAAATTGATGACCACACGAGACCAAGGAGGCAGTTTCGCCGCAAGGAAGAGGAGGCAGTAGGAAAACCACACGCACAGCACAACGGGCCGCACAGGCACCGAAAAACGAGGAGGATCGAGTGCTGTTGCTGCTGGTGGGGCAGTCCGATCTGCTCCCAGGGCTAAGCGGCAGGGAGCTTCTGGACCGAAGGGGCGAGAGTCACGGCCCTGAGCAATAAGGGCAGAGCGCAGTGTGGGGCGGACAGCGTGGTGGCACACTCCGAGGGAGAGGAACGAAGCTGGCCGTCCCCAAAGGCAGGAGTGGGGACTGGTTGACGCGACCATCGGCGCCTGATCCCTGAGGGGGCTGGCCTGCTGGACTTCCGTTGGGAGCCCCAGCTGATAGCTGGCCCCGTGCAGCTTCAGAGAGAGTGCCGTCGAGGTGGATGATTTGGGTCGGCTGTGATAACCCTGCTGAGGAGGAGCACCTGCTTTGAACCACTGAGGGGAAAAGCACATATGTCCAACGAGAGCAATGGCACGGGTGCCATGGAGGACTGAGCCATCTTTGCCAGGCTAAGGAGTATGCGCGGCGGCGGCGCACCTGGGCTGACAAGATCAACAGGACAGGTATCTGCGCATCAGAAGAGCCACATATATAACTGTGCCGTCCAGTGTCAGGGGGATGGGTGACAGCAGGAGTTTACTGTGCGGCCATCTTGGGGCTGCAATGGAATGGAGAATGTGCAAGAGCAGCGACCCTGTGGTGGAGCACCATAATAGCGGAACACTGTGAGAGTGACACATGCCTCGCCGGTTGCGGGGACCCCCCCACCCCCTCCGGACCCCTTGGAATACCTGCTCCTGGTGAGGGGCAGTGTTAACCCCTGGTCTGATCCTTGTATGCGGAGCAGGCGAGGACCCTGCTGCATGCCTGTTGACCCCCCACAAAGGCGCCCCTGTAGATACTGCAGGGTGGGGCAAGTCCTGCACAAGTGATACAGACTACTACAACACAGTAGGACATTGCCATATACAGGCGCCCTGCTGGGCACACTCCCATTGTTGGCTGAACTCACAACCCCTCCGACTACACATAGGACTGTCCGGGTGCGGGAAGGAATTGGGGGTGAGGCTCCCCGCTTGCCCAAGACCGCAGGGTTCATGTAGAACATACGAAAGCCATTGATCCCAGCCGTCCCCGACTTCAGGGACAATACTTTTGCACCCCTAAGGCCCCCAGGATGACAGGCCACTACCACCAGGGGGCATGATCGGTGGAGCAACGCATCTCCTGGCACAAGTATCTGGCAGCCCCACCCTTCTCTGGCAGGCCAGGAGGTGCGCTTGGAGCCCTGCTGCCCTGATTGCACCGCTGCTCCTCTGCCTGCTGGTACCGCCAGTGAGTGGTGAAAGACCCAGAGAGTGGTGCCACAGCGGCGACTGCTCTGAAAAGCGTCAGGGTAGAGAATCGCATGGCCAAGGGCAACAAGCGGCAATCTCGATTGCCTTTTACTCAGAAGGAGGGTCTTGGTGGAGGAGGTGAGAAGACGCAGGTGCCCCGTACCAACATGGACAAACCTAGCTCACATGAACGGGGGGGGAAGACCCCTTTGGGGTCCACCGAGGGGACGCCGACCTCAGAGCTCGGACTGGTGCTGACTGAGATGAGGTCCGGTTTCGCATCTCTCAACACAAAGCTAGACAGCATGGCGTACAAAGTTGACTGCATGCAGGAGCGGATCGAAAAGGAGAGTAGCAGGATCTCTGAGACTGAACCTAGGGTGGGGGCTCTGGAGGACTCCATCGGAGAAACAATGCAAGCGATTCGTGAAGATTTGGAGGCAAGAACACGGAGGAATAACATTCGGGTGGTGGGGTATCCCGGAGTGAAAACTGCAGCAAAACATGAAGGTCTTTATGGAAGGTGTTACAGATGCCTACAATGTAGACCCAGTTTCTGATTGAGTGGGCACATAGGGTGTCACAGGTGGTCCCCAGGCCGGGCCAGACCTGCGTCTGATAATAGCACGCCTCTTGAACTATAGGGATCGAGACACCATCCTTAAGAGGGCCCAGGAGCTGGGTGATCTAACCTACGAGAACCCCAGGGTGTTGTTTTATCCAGACTTTACCCCAACTGTGCAGAAGACCCATCTCTTTCCTGGCGGCAAAGCGTGCCCTACGAGAGAAGGGGCTTCAGTATGCAATGCTATGCCCATCAAAGCTGAGTGTGCAACATGGTGGCCGAGCACACTTTTTAACGGACTGGTGGGTTTTATATAGGCGGGCCCATGTAATGAGTCAGTCCAGAGGCAGGAGTCAAAATGGCAATGTTTAACGCTTCCCCTCTAGGTTTCGGAGTGGATGAGCCTCATCGTGGTGGAGCCTGGTGTCCCCGGGCAGTTACCCACATTGGTAGGCAATTTGGGGAGGTTGTCGAGACGGGGGTGGCAATTCACTGCTACCTGGGGAGGGCAGTGGGGGTGTGACTGATGGGCAAATTGGGGAAAGTTGGAGTCCTTGGGTGGGGGGGGGGGAGGTTGGGGCTTGTTATTTTAAAACTGTGCATATCTTGGGTACATGAACTGTCAAGGCGAGGGGGCGAAGGGGAACACACATAAATGGGAGGGGAGCAGCCCCACAGGAGAAATGGTTAACTGTAAAGTCATAAATTGGAATATCCGGGGGCTTAATAACCCACGCAAGGCTTGCAAGGTGGTACAATATTGCAGCAGGCATGAGGCAAGGGTGACCCTCCTGCAGGAAACTCACCTGGTAGGGAGGAGTAACGAGACTGTCGCCAAGTCCTGGGGAGAGTACAATCACTATACGTGATACTCCACATACTCAGCTGGGGTCATGATTTTGATACATAACTTGGGTTTCGTACTAGTGAGACTGTGGTGGATCCATGTGGCCGCTATGTGATTGTTTCAGGGTGTTGGGGTTCCATGCCATTGACGTTTAACATTTATGGCCTGAATGGGGATGACCCGGCATTCTTCGAGTCCCTGCACTCTGTCAGAAATATGCACACACCAACCTTTTTTGGGCGGGGACTTTAATTTGGCTATAGACCCGGAGAGAGACAGGTCGACGGGGGGTGCTCGGTCAAAGCCAAGAGCTGCTGAGGTGGTAAAGAACTGCATGAGTGTGCTAGAGCTGAAGGATATATGGCGGTTGCTTAGACCAGAAGGCCGGGAATTCTCATTACATTCCACAGTCCATCGATTCCTCGTGAATCGATTATGTCCTGGCGAGCCTTGCTCTGGTCCATATGACCACTGTTTGTTTCCTACTCCCTAGAACGTTATCCGATCAATCACTCGCCTATTATATGGTCCCTGGATCTGGGGGGCGGGTCCAAACTGGAGGTTCAGGGCGGCCGCATTGCAGGAGGCAGGACATAGTGTTCAAGAGCGAAATACTTGATCTGATCAAACATTTTTTTCAGGAGAAAGTGGGTTTGGTCCCGTCGATGAGCTCCATGTGAGAGAGGTTTAAACTTGTGCTGGGAGGAGGATGCCTCTCATTAGAATTGGGAATTCTGAAGACAATTCGAAGGCTGCTCTTAGATACTGAAATGGACATCAAGGGCTTTGAGAATAGGGCGGACGCCAAGGGGGATGTCTCACTTAGGAGTAGTATTATGGAATCGGTAGACAGGTTTAATGATCTGGCAAATTGGGAAATCAAATAACTGGCACGCCCGGAGCTGGCACGCTGCTACGGGGAAGAGGGTTGGCAAGGCCAGCAGCAATGATCCGGAGGGAGAGTGGTGTTGCGAGCATAGCTGCCGTGAAAACCGAGGAAGGTGAGGTGGTGGTCCTGCCGGAGGCCATCTTGGACATTTTTTTCGTCAATATTATGAGCGGTTATACGAGTCCAGGGGCTCAACCCCGCTCACGGACTTGAAGCAATATGTGCAGGAGGCATCTCTGCCTACTCTGCAGCAGGAGGCGATCGCAGCCTTAGCGGTGCCTTTCACGCAGGAGGATATCCTGCACGCCATTCATACCCTCCCGTCGGCAAAGGACCCCAGCAGAGATGGGATTACCCCCAAATTGTACAAGGAGCTGGGCCCTGAACTGGCAAAACACATGCTGGCGGTCTGGGAGGAGGCGATGAGGATGGGTCAATTTCCCCCGACTATGAGGGCAGCGGTTATCACCCTGATACCGAAACCGGGGAAGGACCCGCTAGAGTGCTCATCATACCGCCCCATCTCCTTGCTGAATCTCGACACGAATATTTTCACCAAAGTGCTGGTGGACCAGCTATTGCCCCATGTCTCCAGTGTGGTCTGTGCAGACCAATCGGATTCATCCCCGGGAGGTCAACCTCTTTGAATCTGCGTAGGCTCATTGCTATCCCTGCCCAAATCGATCCTAAGGTACAAGTAGTCGCAGCAATTCTTGATATGGAGAAATCGTTTGACTCCTTTGAGTGGGATTATCTGTATACGGTCCTGCAACAGGTGGGTGCCTCGTGGTACTTCCTAGTGGTGGTGCGGTTGCTGTATGCGGGCGTGAACACACAGAGCGGGCTGGACGGTAGACGGTCCAAACCCTTCCTGCTGGGACGAGGGACCAGACAGGGGTGCCCGCTGTCACCGCTACTTTTCGTGTTGGCGATAGAGGCCACGGCAGCAAGGTTACGCGGGCGCCACTTGGCGAGGGGTCTTGCGATGGGTGGTACTAGGGAGTTAGTATCGCCTTACGTGAATGACGCAATTCTGTATATTATAGACCCGTCGTCCAATCTATGCCCGATCTCACAGGAGGTGGCAGCGTTTTGGCGAGTATATGCACTTAAGATAAATCGGTCTAAATCCATTTCCGCTAAATGAAGGCACAACTAAACCAAGCGATATCGGGGAGTATAAATGGGAGCAGGAGTCGGTTAAATACCTTGGGGTACAGGTGAGTCGCGACGCTACGCACTCCTAGCCGGCAATCACGTCATGTACTTGAACACCCGGAGGATTAATGTGGACCGGTGGTGCTGTCGTTACTCGGCCGGATAGGATTAGCCAAGATGATGATAGTCCCTAAACTTCTGTATATCTTTCAAAACATCCGAGTGTGGCCGGGAGTGAAATACTTTGCTGAAGTGCAGACCCAATTGTGCAGATTGGCTTGGCACCCACGGCCCCAGCGTGTAAGTACGGACACTCTAGCCCTCCCTTGGGGGGCATGGTGGGGTGGGAGCGCCAGACGTCAAGCTGTATTTCATTGCTGCGCAATTATCTTTTGTGTCCTACTGGATGCCGGGGGCATTCAATACACGGCAACAGCTTATTCAATTCAAAACCTTGCACAGGGCTATCTGGCACCAGACCGTATCCATGGGATTGACCATACTAGAGCTAGCGGCAGTCCGCGATGCTGTTCAGAATCTGCTGATTTTATCCATATGATGTGGACGTGCCCCATGTTGAGGGAGTTCTGGGAGAAGGTGGTGGAAACGGTATCTGATATGCTGTGGTATACACTTCCATGTGAGTTACTTTATGCTGTATGTTTGGGTGGCTGCCGGGGGTGCCAAAACTGGTTACAACATGCATGATAATGGCTAGAAGATGTATCTTGATGAGATGGAACGGGGCTGCCCCCCCCCCCCCCCCCCCCCCCCCTGACTTTCGGACCTGGCTCAGAGATATGATTAGGTTGAGGGATGCGGATGATGGCCAGGCCGAACGATATATGGGGCCCATTTGTTGCTTACCTGGTGTTCCAGAATGGGGATCCCCTCCATAAACAATGAGTAGTACGCATGGGCTTATGTTTCTGGCATAACTGCTTAAGAGTGTGTCAATAATGCTGTAAGTGTCCTTGGTTTTCTCTTTTATTTATGTATAGGTATATCGGCACCTGTGACCCACGAAGCCCCGTCCTGTGAATATATGTAATGCCTGCTTCCCCCCTTATGCTCCCCCGGAAGTATGTCTTGTAAATAACGCAACAGTGAATGTCTTGTGATGTGCATTGTTGGAAAGTTTAAAAAAAAAAGGAATGCAACATTTGCTCTAGAAATCCTGGCAAATTCCAGGCAGAACTACAAAGTACACCTGAAAATCAGTGCTCAGTTAAGTTTCTTGCTCGAGAACCTAAATCCCCTGTTAATGTTTTAGTCCTACTATATCTTTGAACAACTTGACTGGTCCTATCTGTCTGAACATGTCTTACGGACCACTCAATTTCCTCAACATTTCCTTATAAACAACCACTTAGTGTCTAATGAAGTTTAAAGGCCTTTCAAATGTCTTTTACTAGAATTTCTTGTGGTCTAGATAACTGTTAAGCACTGCAAATTAAAATGTAAGTTTATTACATTTCTAATTTGTATTGCAATCATTCTTCCAGCAGCTGAACAGCGATATATTCAGTCGAAGGATGGACGTTGCTCACCATTTCATTTGATGTGCAAATGTTGCTCATTGGCACAAAAGGTTTGTTAGGGAGAATTCTCATTTATGGCTAATTTCCCTTACCTAGTGAGTCCGTTTGCTGGATTTCTGGGGTTTATTTTTTCCACCTGGTAAGAGTGTGAACCTTTTTCCCACTCTTACATGTGTTTTGCCATGTGTATTTCTACTTTTTGTGTGATCTTGGGCTCTGGAGCCACAGCACTCCATGAGCCCAACTTCTTGTGTGGGTTACACAGCACCTTCAATGTAGTGACACAGGGTTGTCTCTGAGACTTCCCACTGGCTCTATTTTTTCTGGAGCTGACTGTCCCCTAGAAACAGGTAAAGTTGCCATTTAATTTATGTAGTCATTTAACCTGCAGACCCAGTACAGCCCATTTTACATGGAGTATTGGAAAGGGTTAACTCTGATCCCTTTTTGTCTGTACCTCCTGGAGCCTTGTTTTGCTCCCTTAACACTAAGACTTGGCTGGTGGCAGCGGTATTTACTCTTAACTTTCCTACAGCGATTATAGTATATAAACGTGGTCCTGTTTTATGCTATTGTGATGGCCTCGAACATAAACCTGCTTGACCAAATATATTTTATTTTGGGTCCGGTCGGGTTCAGTTGCCATTTCTTTGTGTTAACATCCTTCTTGTGTTTTACTTTGCGCGACAAACCAGGTTTGCCTTCTTTGTTCGCCGTTCTTTGGCGGGCTTCTGCGAAGAAGCCCTCCTTTGGTGTCTGGGTATCTAGGTGGGCTGAATGTGAGGGAGGGGTTTAGTAACCCCCTGCACAGGGTCTCCTTGGAGACCCAAGTCGCACTTTGTGTCCATTGGCTGAGGTGGTTGTCCGGGCTGGACAACCCACCTGCTGTGTGATTGACAGCGAGGCTGTATGAATGGGGGATTTTGGCATAAAAGGCAGGACTCTTGGGCTAGAAGTCAGAGTCGCCACTGGGACTACAAGAACCGAAGAGAAGCGGAGAAGACAGCTGCTGCAACTCCAGAGTCCCGGTGAAGCCCTGCTGCAGTCCTGAGCCATCTACCCTTCAACGACAGAGAAGATCCAGTCCGGAGTCTTCTTCCCTTGAGCCTGGTGGGATCAACCAGCTCACCTTTTCTACAGCCAGAGAATCCTCTCCTGGGTCGAAATCGCTGCATGAAACTTTAGTGGTCCGGATAGCCATCCAAAGAGCCCTCTCCTGTTTGAAAGGAGCACACCTTTTATTCACCGTTGCTTTGCTGCTTCTGGCCTCATCCCTGGGTAGTGCAGATCACTCCAGACGTCCTCCTTCTTGTCCCCACGACTGAAGCTTCAGGAACCGTGAGTCTGCAGGAACTACCAGGAACAACTGCCGTGGCACCAGCTTTCTTCATTCGAATAAGGTACTGTGTCCTTTCGGTCGTTCTCTCCGTCCGACCTTGAGGAATCGGTGTGCACCCCTTTCCTTGCCGAAGGCTTGTCCTTTCTTCCTTCCTCTTATAACTTTTGCCTCCCTTTGACAATATCCAAGTACTCCTGGCAACGTTAATCTCGAACTGTTCTAATTGTGTGATCCTCGACAACAGAGCCCTGCTCCATTTGAGACTGGCGCAGGCCTATTGACTTTATCTGTCTCTTAGAACAGGTCCTCTGATTCGAGTGCCTTGACAAAAGTATTGCCTATGATTTTTATCCCCTATTCTTTGGTTTTTATTCAGTGTGCTAAATGTGTTTTGACTACGGTTACAATTCCTCCCGTGGGTACGCTTTTCAAGACCGAACTGTCATTACTGTCAAAAAGTGAGCGCTGCTTAAACCCCGGTAACGTCTTTTGTTTCACAACACCTGTCTGTCAAATCCCAATGTACTTACCTTGAATTGACCTGAACCAGGGGAATTGGTTGTGTGTGGTATATTTAGAGTGTGGTTTTGTTTAATAGAAGTGAAGTGTTTTGAACAGATGGTTTAAAAATAAATGCACTTATATATTTTTTTAACCTGAAACCTTGAGTCAGTGTTTGTTTGAGTCACAGTAATTGTAGTCCTTGGTGTAATCCCTATTAGTGCTCATTTGCTCTTGAGATAAGTCTGGCTGCTCCGCTACTGCTACCACTATAACTGCGTCGTACAGGCTTGTACCAAAGGTGAAATGTTACTACCACTTGTGGACTTAATTGTCTGTAGTGTTCCCTAAGGGTACTGCAGAGGATTCTGCCTAACAAGGTTGGGGACCCCTGCATTATCCTTTTCACCTTAAGCATTATATCCTTAGAATGTGAGGGCCAGAATAGTACTTTAGACACAGAACGGTTTTGTTTTGGACATTCTGACACGGACAGATCCTTAGTTTTGAGTTTAGGTGGGGAAACACCTCTAGCGCAGGGACAGCAAGGTATTTTCCCAACCCTGTTTTTTTTTCTACCAATCCCGTTTTATTTATCAATAAAGGTTGTTGGCCAAAACCATGTCTAACTTGTGTCTGGGTTTCATTCCTAACTCCTTATACCACCTACTGAAGGGCCGTGCTCATGGGATGGATGGCTTGCAGTTTTGATAAGGGACTTTTGATTTGCTAGCCCCTCAATCTGGATAGTCCTCTGTAAGCTTTCAACACCTTGGGCCCACCATCATGGAGGAATCCCTTAGCGTAATAGGTTGTGTGTGTGGGGACCTTTTGATGCGACTGATTTACTGGTGAGTTATCTATTTGTTTGGGTACTGCTCTTTACCACTGTGGTTTTGGATTAGATTTCCACACCTGCATGGGTGGAACTAAGCGGTTCGGCACAGCAGTGTCTGCAGATCAATACCTTATGACAGATTCCCTTAAGGGACACGAGCATCGAAGGCGACGGTGTGACAAGCCCCTCCCTCCTGCTCATGACTTGGTGGGGGCAGCCAGGTGATCCTCTGCCTGCTGTCCCTGGCATCATCTGTTCTGTGGCGCTATTCAACCTCACCATTGATAAGCAATGTTGAACTTTTTGACACTGGTCAAACTTCTTTTCCAAGGTCTCCCTACCAACATCCAGTTTAACCTCCTTTAATATTAATAACCGTTATTGTCTAGGGCAGAGGGAAGCCATCTGTTAAACATAAATAAATACATTTTTGAAAGCTATGAACCATGAAGAGGGCTGGCTTTCCCAGATTTTAGAAGGTGCTACTTAGCTGCACAACTGTGTATGTATCCAGTTTAAATGGCTTCTCAAGGACGTATGCAAAATATGGGTGTTGATGGACCACACGGTAGTGGGGGCTTCATTGCAGGAGTTATGTTGCTCGACAGAAAGATAGGTTTGCAACATGTATATTAGCAGGGTGTATTGGGGACCCCCCCCCCAACAAAACCCATCTGCTGGGCCTTGGCATCTCTAGGGTCAGGAAGAGATACTGGAATAAACAGGACACTCGGGCTTGGTTCAAGAAGACATCAGGCTTTATTTATCCAGCAGGCTGGTACACTTCATACATCTCTGTAACTCTTCTAAAATTCATAGAATGTCCCTCCTTAAATACACATCTAGGTTGGCTCTGTTCCCCATCTATGATGCAGAAGGCTCTCATAGGTTCAGGCACTCCAAGACAAGCCCCTTCCTCCTCTAGGGTTGGCTGACTTAGCTGCCAATTCACAAAAGCTCCCATGTCATATCCACATCTGTTACTGATAAGATTGTGTATGCTGTACTTAAACTTTAAATGGGAACATTTACTGACGTCTGTGTTAGGGAGAATTCTCTGTAAAGGCTAATTTCCCAAACCTAGTGAGTCCCCAGCAGCTTTGCTTGATTTTTTTTCTTTGGGGTTTATTTTTTTCTCCTGCTAAGATTGAGTTTTACTCCCACTCTTAGACATGATTTGAGGTGTTCCTTTGTCTTTCCATGTGTTTTATGGGCTATGGGGTCTTTTACTCCATAGGGTCTCATGTGTTTTTGATGTGGGTTACACAGCACCCTCCTTGCCGTAACCCAGGGGTGTCGTAGCGACCCCCAAACATAGACTCCATACCCTGGGACTGACTATTGTCTCCCAGGGCATGTAAAGTCACCATTGGCTTTACTAGTCCCAAATTATGAACAGAAACCAGTACAAACCATCATATTGTGGACGTACTGGTCGGGGCAATTCGATTGCCCCGTGGTCTGTTGTTCGAGGGGGCACGTCTCCGTCCCCCCTGATCGAGTTTTGGCTGGTGGCAGTGGATACTACTTTTTATATTCGACCGCAAATATATCTCTATGGGATTTTCCCATTGTTCGAGGCTACCAACTTTAATTATTTAATTCCTATAGCCTCGAACATACCGCCGGTTTATTTATTTAATATTAATTCACCGGTTGGTATTTTTTGCCAGAACTCTATTCTAAAATGGCGTTTGTGTTCTCTTCTGTGACTCCAACCCAAGTCGAGCCCTTTGTTCCACTTTTTGGCGGGCTTCTCCACAGAAGCCTCCAAAAGTGGTGCCACTCTGTCTGGGTACCACAGGGGGTGTGGGAGGGGGATTAGGCACCCTGGACTGAGTTGCCGAGGCAACTCAAGTCGCACTCTTGTGTGACCGGCTCACCACTTAGCATGTTTGATTGACAGCTAGGCTGAATGAATGGGGGTTTGCTGCATAAAAGCAGGGCTTTGGGGACTGGAACTTCAGAAGTCGCCACAGGATCTAAGAATCCAAAGAGGGAGAAGCTGAGCCGACCTGCAACGACGACACCACCGGTGGAGCCCTGCTGAACTGTCTCACCACTTTTTCCGACGACAGAGGAGATCTGCAGTCCGGAGAGTCTTCTTGCTTTGACTGGTGGGGATAACCAGTTTGCCTTCTTTTCACCTTCCTGGAGCATCTCGTGGCCGCCTTGCCCATGCCAAGCACCCCGGCAACCGGAATACCACGGCTTACCACTACCACGAAGAGAAGGGTAGTACCTTTTAACCGAAGAACTCCGCGGCTGGTTTTTTCCCTGGCAGTGCAACGACCTTCATCTTTCCTCCACGGCGAGACCTCCTCTTCCTCTGGACGAAACACCGACTTGCACCCGCTGCCAGGAACAACTGCCCCCGCTGGAGCTTCCTTCACACTTAAGGTACGGTGTCCCGCCTGGCTTCCCTTGCGACAGATCGTTTGGGGTGACAGTAAAGCCTTGACTTTCTAACATGGGCTGGCCTGGGACAACCTAGCTAACTTTTCCTGACTGTAATTACATTCTTTGTGGGCGAACTATCTACAAGACTCTTTGGGCATAACCCCACTGTGTGAACCTGGATCTCTTCTGCTTGCTCTCTCCAAGAATGGGCCTTGCAATTGACTTCCTTGCTCGGTAGTAGAACTCTGTCTATCCTGCCTTACTGTGATTCTTTTAAAAGTATTGAAATTTGTGTGCTTCCATAACTCTGCCTTTTTCCCTCCCTTTTTAATAACTTATTAGAGTGCCATCTTATGTTAAGCGCTCACCTCTGTCTGAAAATAAGTGGTGTTTCTCATTAATACTTGTCTAATAAGTAACTAGGGTTGTATATATATATAATAGTGACGGTGTGCTAAATTTACTTTTCTCTTTGTGCTAGTGTAACCTACAAGTGTGTCTTTAAATAAATAACTATACTTTTACACCAAAGCTCTGGTCAGTGTTTGCTTGTGCTACTGTATCCCTGTACCTATTGTGTATACTCTATATACTGCCTAACTCTTCTTGAGGGAAGTCTGACTGCTCAGCCACAGCTACCAAGTGAATCTGGTACAGACTGCTACCAAGTGGGTTTACTGCCAAACGCCTGTAGTCTTAAGTCTTTTGCAGTGGTCCCTAAGGGAACTGTACAGGTTTCTGCCTAACAGTCTGTCCTAAGACAATCTTGGCAACTGCATCATGGTTTTCTGTCCCAGAGACACAGATATCGGCATCAGCTGTATCCTCCCTGCTAATTGAACCAGCTGAACGCGTCATCCACATTCCTCCCTTGACTGTTACACCGCTCCCACGGCTCGTCACTGTCAAGATTAGAGATAGGAGTCCAAACATCATGTTCTTGGCTACTGAACTCTCATTGAACTAGCATGAGATAATTATTTCTTCATTTTCAGCATGGTTCTACAGAAATTCACTTAATTAAATCCACAGCATCCATCTCCATTTTAGGGTGCCTAACTTTGTCCTGAATCCCAAGATGGCTTCCCATATTACAAAATGCCTGACCTTATCATAAATGGTGGATTACCCTATTTCTAGTCATATCTTGACACCTAATCCGTTTCGCGTCTAGTTTTTTAGTACATTATACTTAGCATGAACTACTTAACAAGCCTTCTATTATTTAAAACATTCTAACCTTATAACCATAGCTCGATTTTTAAAGAGCTTTTGCTGCAAGCACTATATCTACTTTTCTGCACATTTGAAGACATTAATCACCCCACCAAGTTTTCTACGCTTGGTTTAAGGAGGAGGGGGTCTGTCTCCAGTACATTCAGTTTAAGAGGGGGGGGGTTTAGTCACTCCTCTTCAAGGGTGATTTTTACTATGGGTGGGAAGTGGCGCCAGCTGTTCACTAAAATTTACATTGCCACCCCCCCTGCCTTACGGTAATTCATTAGATCCCCATGTTCATGGCTGCCATGACGGGACCTAGCTTTGAGAAGCGGAGGGGGGTGGTTTCAGGAAAATAGGGTAGTTCTCTACAGGAGAGGTGAATTATATTCAAAGGTGTAAAGGAGAATTTTCCCATAGAAGTCTGATCTTATGCAGTATTTAAAAATTAGGCATTGAGTACTACACTTCATGAAAAAAAGTTGTGGCTTGCAAGGTTGTAAAGATTGGAGGGGGGTATCTGTACTTCTTCCCACTATACGGCAGAGTAGAGGCACAGAGAACCCCAGCCAAGGTTCTCTATATAGTAGCTGTGGACGAGCAACCAAGTTTTAAGCTCTCAGGAGGTGATGCAGGCTGGTTCTTAAGTACAGCGAGTCCCCTAGCACCCACAAAGAAATGTCCACACACTGTTATGTGCTAACACAGTTCTGTATATAAACTAAGGTTCAGAGGTATATACACAATTAATAACACACTTTGTACTCTGGTAATTCTAATATCACAAATATATACCGTTTCTATGTAGTACCACACTTATCTTCAGATTCCTTTAAAATGTATCAACTGCTGACAGTTATTATGTAGGATACAAATCATTCAGCAAGGTGTATCAACATAGATCATAACGAAGGAAGGCAGGTCAAGTTAAACAATGGCAGAATGTTTTCTTTAGCTATAGAGACACAATTCTGAGTGAAGATCACCCCACCTGGGCAGCCTGTAATAAAAGTATCAACAAGCCCAGTCAATTAATGTTTAATAAGTCTGGCTTCCTAGCCAAAAAGTTCAACCACTCCAATGTACCTGAGATGGAAGAGTTTCTTCGACGGTTCGTCGACAGTTCCCTTGAGAGTGGACTCCCTTTAAAGCAGGAGCCACAGGGCATCGAGATTCTCGAAGAAAAGTGGAACACTGGTGTTGAGTCGGCAGCTTCGACCTTTGTTGTGTTCTTCGATGATCGTTAGAAGTCCTGGGAAGATGAGGTGTGCGGTCCACCTCGATACAGAGTGTTCAGTGCCACAAAGAAGACTCATTGATGGATGTAGGACCCGCAGTGGGCGTTGGGAGTTTCTTTGGCGGTCCTCTGGCATGTCTGTGCTGCTGCCGCAGCACGTACCTCGGGATAGCTCCGGCGATCCGTACTCTACCACGGGCTGGACCTCGGATCTTCACTCAGTCATTGTCCTCGGGACATCTTTGTCGTATTTGGGTGGAGGGAAATCCACCGGCTGACTTCCTTGGTAGCTGACGACCTCGACTTTCTCCGGCGGTACAAAGTGGTCGACGGTCATGGCAAGGGAGCCCTCTGTCAAATGTTCTGAGGCAAAGGTGGAGCTTTCGTTGCTCCGGTCGTCGAGCAGCACAGGGTCAAGGTGTCCCCGCTTCGGGGCATCATGCTTCGACTGGCTTCCGGCAGTTACGGAACTCTTCCAAACCCGGCAAAAGATTTTGATGGCCTCTATGACTTCTCCAGTTGACAGCCTTTTGGGACTGGTTTCCTGAGTGCCTCGATGACAAGCAGCAGGTTTTGCACAGTGGTCCTTCGTAGCTCGGGGTGATGTCTCCTAGCCAAGTCCTCTCTCCGATCAGTCCTCAACACTCAACAGTTTTTAGATTTCGTCGAAGGAAATGCAGCAATTCTTCTTCCAACTGGGCTTCAATGATGAGCTTCAAGTTTCAACTTCAGCTTCTGAACAAATTAGTAAGTGAGAGGTCCACAGATATACACATCTGTCCCTCATTCACTTTGCCTGAACCATGCTCAGACAGCCAATCACACAGAAGGGCATTCATGCAGGCAGGCTCACAGGCATTCAGACTATTCACTGACACCCATAACAAGGAATGTGGATTGGGGCAAGCACCCAGCCTTTCAGCACACCACACCGCATTCATGTCCGATTCAGGCAGGGCTGTCTTGTTCATTGTATCACACACAGAAACCAGACACACATTGGTCACACACTCTATTCACACAGGTACCACCCCAAGGGGGTACCCACAACATAGTCACTGTGAAGGCTCCAGCCAGTCTGACCTGGTCTTCCCCACAATACCATATATGGTTCTTCCACCCAACAGCCAGTCAGGTGAAGGGACAGAGTCAGGGAAAACAAGGTAACAGGCAATAGAAATCAAATCTTGGCTTCTATTAGAAATCCACTGATTCCTATGGCAGGGCCTGGGTATCCCAAAATGGAGGATACTCGGAGCTCCTGTCACCTTCAGCATGGAGCTGCCACCAGCCAATACCCTGCTCTGTGTGTAAAATATACACTAGGGGTAAAGGGTTGTACCACCACCCATGGGTATCCCAAGGGTCTCTGTTCACCACAACCAAAAAAAGTAAGAGCTGCAGGGGTCCCACTGGACTCGTGTGATATGATAGGTTATTTATAACGTGCTTAATACCCAGAGGTTTCTAAGCACGGACCCGGGATTCGAACCTATGTTGCTCTGTGTCGTCTTTCAAACAAGGCGAGCTTGGTGCCGCTAAGCTATCCTCCCGAGACACCAGAAAACAATACAGAACACACATGATAAGGGAGTACAGGACAAGGACATGGAGGTCCTGTCCCTCCAATGCATTTCCAGCATCACAAAGGTGCAAACCCCTTTCTAAAAAGAATGCTTTACCTACATTAACAACTGACTTACTCACTAAATCATCTCTCTTTATAGGCTATTGAAGAGCCATAAGGTGAATATAGATTGGTGTTTTATGAAAAGATGGAATTAGGCAGAAAAGCATTTGAGGATGAAAGGAGCCATCTCTGGAGGGATGTTCACTTATTTAGTGATCTATTTTGAGGGGATTGTGTCCTCGGACGTATTCCACATCTATGACAAGTAATGATCACAGCTGTGCAGCTTTGGAAAAATGTGCGTCCTGCGTCGATGTCGACACGTCCCTCGAGGGCCTCCGTCGAGGATCCACATCACCGGATGTTATATATAGGATGCACGGCGCCCGTAGCCTCAGTTCCGTTTTTTACGCAAACGTGTTTGCTTCGGAATCTCGGTGCGCGCGATTCTTCTACTTCAAAAGCAATGTTTTCGTTGTCTTCTATCCCGAAGTCGGGCTTTAAAAAATGTCGGGACTGCGGTTCGAAAATGTCTCTCACGGACGCGCAAGACATCTGCCTCTGGTTCCTCGGCGAAAGCCACGCCACCGACGACTGCGATGACTGCCAGTCCCTGACATCGAAGGCCTTGTGGGAACGGAAGAAGAAATTAAAGGTAGATAGGGTGTCTAAGCCCCATGAGTCGAAATCCGCTGGGCTTTCGACCAACGACTCGAGGGGCGACTCTCCGCGTCGGCGAAAGTCCAGGGGGTCTCGGTCTCAGAGTGGTTCCCACCATTCCTCTGCCTCTTCGAGGCATTCTCAGAAGCCCCGTCACTGGTCGCCTTCCCCGTCCTCGTCAGAAGACTCCGCCAGAAGGCGGTTGACTTGTCCCACCAAGACTTCGTTGCCAGCCGAATGGGATGCATTCCGCCAGCAGATGATGCAGATTTTTGAATCGCAAAGGCACTGTTCCGTCCATGCCTTCGAGAGAAGCCGGCAAGGAAGGTGCTCGGTCCACCACTCGCATGCCTTTGGGCTCGGGCGGTCGGCACGATCATCGGGAGCCGTTGCGGTCCCGCTTGGACAAGGAAGATCGCCGTAGCCGTGCCAGGTCCCGGTCCTCGACGCCATCGAGACCGGCAGATCCTGTGAAGCCTTCGAGGAAGGCGTCGACACCATCGGCGCTGTGTCTGTCGAAAGGCTCTCTTGGGGCTCCGGCTTCGAAGAAGTCGTCGCCGCCATCAGCGCCGTGTCCGTCGGGTGACACTCTCGGGGCTCCGCCCTTGAAGAGGTTGGCACCACTATCGGTGTGTCGGTCGACGTCGACACTACTTCCCTCAACGCCGTTTGTGGAGGATTTGCTGGAGGTGCCCCGGAGAGCCTTGGAACCTCCGAGGAAGGATCTCAGTAAGGCCTGTTTTTGAGCCGTCTCTGTTCCTCCACCCAGATTGGATTTGTTCCAACCTTTGTATTATATTTCAGAGGTGGATGAAGGGTCAGATGAGGAGATGGTTGTGCCTCCTGATGTCCCTGGTGACCTTTTGTCTGGTCACAGTCAGATGGTAGGACCCGGTCAGTCCTTGCAGGATGCCAGTGGTCTTGACACCTCTCCGGGGGGTGGAGTTTGGCAGGCCTGAGCCGGGTACACATGCCGAAGGCGTCTCATGTCCAGGGTGACTGAATACTTGGGGTGGTCTGCTCCACCTGTTGATTTTGATCAGGATGATCTGACGGACATCCTGGATCAAGGTCCACCCACTGACCTGGTGTTGCCATTTCACATGGCTTTGTAAAGAAGGATGGCGGCGGATCGGACTGCTCCGGAGAGTCTCCCGGCAGTTGGTAAGTCGCTTCTGAAAAAATACCGCCCAGCCAGTAGTGACCCCTGCTATTGTCGACACACCGTACTCCGGAGAGTTTGGCGGTGCAGGCGGCTACGGCCCCAGCAAAGCAGGCTGCGTACCCTACCATCCCTCCTGATAGGGACGACAAGCGCTTTGATGGTTGGGCAAAGAAGGTGTTTTCTTCTGGGGGTATGGCTTTGAAGGCAGCCAACTCCGTTTGTGCCTTGGCGAGATTCACTCACACTCTGTGGAATTGTGCATCTTTGGCGGCTGAGCATATTCCCAAAGGGGAATAACGGAATGGTTTTCTACCCCTCGTGCAAGACTGCAAGGATGCCATGTGTGAATCCGTTCAGTCAGGTCTGGACATGGCAGACTGCGTCAGCCGGTCCATGGCTGCGAGCACTGTGATACGCAGGTTTGCGTGGTTGCGGAAGTTGGGGTTTGCTCCTGACGTGCAATCCCGGCTTATCAACATGCCCTTTGATGGTGTCCATCTGTTTGGCAGCAAGGCTGACGAGAGCTTTGAGAGGTTGCAGACCTCCAAAGCTGCAGCAAAGTCTTTGAGTGCTGCAGTCCGTCAACCTCTGCCTTTTTGTCCTAGGGGACCGCAATGGAGGGGAGGTTCCTTTCGGTACTACTCTACATTTGGTAGATCGGGAGGAGCTGTCAGTCAAAGGGGCCACCATAGGAGTACCAGAGGTGGAAAGCAAGGTACTTGAGGTACCAAAGCCGTTCAGGCAGTTGCCTCTTGGCCTCATGGCAGCTGCGGCAGTGTCTGAGGGCAATGTCCCATGGTTCGCCGGTTGGGGCAGACTTGCGCAGCATCTTGGAGAATGGCGAGCCATTACTTCAGATGTGTGGGTTCTGGAGATCATAGCCCACAGCTACTATCTTCCCTTACGGCAGAGGCCTCACGACAATCCACCGGGGAAGCTCTCTTTGAAGCGTCCGGATCCGCTCCTTGCGCAAGAAATCCTATCCCTGCTGGAGAAAGGCACCATAGAACTGGTGCCTGTAGCAGAGAGGAACAAGGGATGGTATTCCCCTTATTTTTTGATCCCGAAGAAGGTTGGGGGATTGAGACCCATCATGGACTTGCATCGGCTGAACAAGCTCCTCAGGAAGGACAAGTTCAAGATGGTCACTCTTTCTCAAGTCCTCCAGGCCCTTCAACTTCAGGATTGGTTGGTGTCTATCGACCTCAAGGATGCTTACTTTCATGTGCCGATTCATCCCAAGCACAGGAAGTACCTGAGGTTCGCGATTGGCGACTTGCATTTTTAGTTTCGGGTCCTGTCGTTCGGAGGCAGAGCACAGTCTCTCACGAGTGGGAGCTGGCTCAGTAAGTTCTTTTGGAGATCTTCGCCCTTTGGGGAACCCCACAAGTGGATCTTTTCGCCACCAGTGTCAAGTGCGAAAGATTCTGCTGGTGGGAATTTCCTCCAAGAGGAGCCTTAGGGGACGCGTTCGTAGTGGAGTGGTCCTTCCCACTGCTGTAGGCTTTTCCTCCAGTCCCTGTAATTCCGCAAGTGTTGAGGAGGTTACGGAGGTTCGGTTCCCGAATGATCCTCATTGCTCTGGCATGGGCCAGGAGAGCGTGGTACCCAGACCTTCTAGACATGTCCATCTGCCCTCCACGCAGTCCTCCCTACTGAGACAATCTGCTCTCACGGGAGGGGGGTCAGGTTCTCCATCCAGAGGTCAAGTCTCTCAGCCTTCATGCTTGGTATATGAAAGGTTGAGGTATAAGGATTGGGACCTCCCCGAAAAAGTGATGGAGTTGTTGCCATCGGCCAGACGGCCCGCAACAAAATCCCTGTACCGTTGCCGTTGGAGAAAGTTCTGCCACTGGTGCAGGGTACAGAATGTGGATCCTTTCCAATGTTCCATTCCTTTGGTTCTTTCTTTTTTGCTTTTCTTAGCCCACAAGGGCCTGCAAGTGGGTACCATTAAGGGTTACCTGGCAGCACTGTCTATATTTAAGCGCTAGTCTAAAGAATGTTCTTATTTTAAGATTCCTTTGATTTCACAGTTTCTAAAAGGGCAACTAATGTGTTTCCACCGTCGCCTTTCCAGGTGCCGGGATGGGATTTGAATTTGGTTTTAAAGTTCCTAATGGGAGCTCCGTTTGAGCCCTTACATTCTTGTCCGTTGCGACTGTTATCCTTTAATACTGTATATTTAGTTGCAGTTACTTCTGCACGCAGAGTGAGTGAGTTGCAGGCACTTTCCGCCAAGCCACCCTTCACTGTGTTCCATAAGGACAGGGTTGTCCTTAGGGTGCAGCCTTCTTTCCTTCCGAAGGTTGTGTCGGAATTCCATTTGGGCCAGAAGGTAATTCTTCCGGCGTTTTATCCTCCTCCAAATCCTGGTAAGGAAGAGGAGAGGCTCCATAGGTTGGATCCTAGGAGAGCTTTGAGTTTCTATCTCTCACGGATGTCCCGGGTCAGAGTGGACGATCAGCTCTTTGTTGGTTATTCTGGAAGGCGGTTAGGTCAGGCTGTTTCCAAGCAGACCTTGTCGAGATCTCTGAGTGTTACCGTTTGGCGGGAAAGGACCCTCCAGTAGGCTTACGGGCTCACTCTACTAGGGGTGTGGCTGCCTCCACTGCTCTACAGAGGGGAGTTCCGATTTGCAATATTTGCAAAGCAGCCACATGGGCCTCTGTCCATACTTTAGTGAGACACTATTCCTTGGACTCCATCCATGGGCAGTATTTGGCCTTTGGTAAGGCAGTCCTCTATTCAGCAATTTGATTGGTCATTCTAATATTCTAAATTTGTAAATTGTTTTCCCACCTCCATACGTTGGTACTGCTTTGGGAGTCTGTCATAGATGTGGAATACGTCGGAGGACACAATCCCCTCAAAGTACAAGTTACTTACCTTATCTGGTAAAGTTCTTTCGATGGGATGTTCCTCCGACGTATTCCACATCGTACCCTCCCAGCCTGCCCCTCTAAAGAATTTCTTATACGATTGCAGCTTACGTTTCCGCAAGGCTTTCTGCAGTCATACTGGCAGGAGATTGGTGCCACACGTTCTGGGGAAAAAACTACAACTGAGGCTATGGGCGCCATGCGTCCTATATATAACATCCGGTGACGTCGACCCTCGACGGACAACATGTCGATGTCATCGACGCAGGACGCCTACGCTGAAAAAATTTCCGAAGCAGCACAGCTGTGGTCATTACCTGTCATAGATGTGGAATACGTCGGAGGAACATCCCATCTAAAGAACGTTACCAGATAAGGTAAGTAACTTGTTCGTCTCGCTCATAGGCATGCGATGAAACGATTTACCAGTGACAACTTCACAGTGTAGTTTCTGAACCCCAATAATCTGAATCAGTGTTGGAGGAAGTGTGCTCTAAGTGGGTATTTTTGCGTATCAGGGGTGCAGCCCACCGCAGCCGTTTGGACAGAGGAGAGGAGGAACCCGCTAGGAAATACCTGCAGGAAGCCTGCCTTCAAAATCTATTCTGCCGTGGTAGGGCTTGACAGCTGACACAGCAGTTTGGGCATTGCAGGGTTCGAAATTGCTGGGAACTATTTGGCTCCTGCTTCTACCCTCGGAGAGCCTTGTTAGCTTAAAACCAACAGTTATGGCTCCACATGACAACTGGTTGACATTCACTTTAAGTTTTGTAGAATGTAAATAAAGAAGAAATTGAACACACACAAATATATTTGATCCTGGTTCCCCAGCAGTAGCTCCTGCCTACTTGGGGATGCCCAACACCCAAGAGCATGTTTTAGCTCCTGTTGCTCAAATCTTAATTTCAGAAGCTGCATTTAGATTTGCAAAGAATCTGTAGAAAATAATCATGCCTGAAAAAAGAGGTTATGAGACTCTTGAAGGCGTGTCAATAAGCTTGGATTTTCAGTGAAATTTGATGTGAATGCTATCCCAATTTTCCACATCGCTGATGTGAAGCTAGACGCATGTTATATCGGAATTAACCAATTTGATTGTTAGAAATCGATCGAATGGTACATTTGACTGATTTCGGCGAGTACCATTATTCCATTGATTTCTAAAAATACTGACCATGTGGAGCTGCGGTTGCAGCGGTATCCCCTGCTCCCCATGTACCATATTTTTGTGCTTCGGGGGTTGCGGGTCGTCCCCTGCTTCCTCAACATTGGAGGTGGGGGACCCAAAAAAAAAACAAAAGGGACCCTGCGCATCGGAACCGACACGCATTACAGGGACAGATCTGACACTGCAGGGAAAGTGGCGGCAAGCAATCAGGTATGCCAGGGTGGGGTGGTGGGTGTGGTGTAGAAGTTTGTTTGGCAGAAGTGCAAAGTGATTTTTGGTGGAATTGACTACGGTCAATTCCGTCGCGAATCATTTCACTTCGGTCAAACAACTCAAATCAGTTATATCAGAACTGCTAATTTACACATTTCTATGCTACTCGTATTAGTTGAATATGGCACCAGGGTCGGACTGGGGAATAAAATTGTCTCGGGCACCAATGAAAAAAGGCCAACAGTTCCAAATGCCAATTCATTCCTTTTGTGAAAGACTGTTTGGATAGTACCCACAGGGGACTTTTTTGATGAAATGTGATGCAAATTGTGCAATTGAAAGAATATTTATTCCAAAAAAATGGTCAAAACTACTAGCCGCATAGTGAAATAACTCCTCAAACTGGCCCACTTTGGTCAAAAAAGAGGCCCACTTTGACCCAAAAAGCGGACTTACACTAGCGTTTTTGGGCTCAGGCATTGCCCTATAGGCCAGTCCGAGCCTGTATTGCATCTTTGCGCATTGCATTAACTGTATAGGTGGCCAAGGGATCCAGAAGGGGCCTGGAATTGGTCTGCTTTTCCTTGAATTCCGTTTTTGTAAATGAATGACAGCTTGGAACCAAGTCTTTACTGAATTAAACAATTCTAAAGCTGCATGTTGCATTTCCTAAGCTTGTGTGACAAGGGATCTAGCGGGTGCTGGGAAAATCCTTTTTTATTGATTTTAACTCTTAGAACACCTAGGACTTTTTATGAATACCTATCAATTAATCTTAAAGCCTTCCTTGGCCCGGCCCCTTTCACCATTTCATAGCTACCCCCCTCTGGGCAAGAATCGGCAATAAGCCTGCCAATCACCGATACTGTCGGACCAGGCCCATGGTCAGACCCAGCAGCACCACCATGGGGGTCCATTGCTACTGTTTCTTTGAGTATAGCGGACAGGGTATCAAACACCTCCCCCCAGAATTGCATAACCGGGGCCACCTCCCTGAGAGGTGTAAAAAAATCAGCCTCAGCTGTACAAAATGAACACTCCCCAGATGCTGCCCCATAATACTTGTGCAATTTCGGTGGCGTGTAATAGGTCTGATGTACGTAGTTTGCGTATTTGTTTATAGCGCGCATTAAGTAACACACTTCAAGTTTGGGCCCTTATGTAGGTCCATGCTGCCTCTTCAATCTCCCTTCCTAGCACCCTCTCCCACCTCTGCTTCGCTTTGTCCTATCTGCAGAATTGCAGCCCTCAGCCTCTCATAGATCTGGGAGATCAACCTCCCCTCCCCCACGTTTCCATCACCTTGTGTGTGTAGCAGAGGGAAGGTGGGTGGCTGCTGTGGGAATGTAAGGAAGATCTTCCTAACCCTATAGAGGAATATGTCTAGAGAGGTCACCCCCCCGCCGCATCCCCCCTATTTAAACTCCTCTAAACTCAGGAAGACCTTGTTCGTGTAGACATCTCCCAGCAACGTGATTCCCATATACTCGTTGGCTGCTGATTCCCAAGCCCTGGATATGCTTTACTGGGAGTGCCGGTGAGTACAGCATTTCCACCCCTACTTTGTCTCCTAGTCTCCTCCACGCTACACATGTGCAAGCAACCACCCCAGTGCCTCTTTTCCTCTGACTCGTCTTCCCCAGGATCTTCACCCGCAGGAGGTTCGGCACTGCAATTGCTCGCTCAATTTGGACGTGGGGTCTACTGGGTCTCGTCTCATAAAAGAACGATAAAAGTGGGCCTATGCCGCCAAGTAATGTTCGAAATCTTGGATCGCTAGGACCCCCCCCCGCCCCCCCTGCCCCTTGATAAGATTGCGTGAGCACCTCCCAGCTCACTCTCTGGACTTTCCCTGCCCATAGGAATCCCAACAGCATCTCTTGTAGCTTCCTAAAGAAGCATTTGGGTAGGATTATGGGGAGATTCTGGAATAGGTAGAGGAATGTAGGCAGCACCACCATCTTGATGAGTTACACGGCCCATCCGGGAAAGCGGAAGACCTGTCCACCTGCCCATCTGCTCCTGCAACCTGTCCACCACCCTGCCATAATTTTCCCTGAAGAGCCTATCTGAGTCTTGCAATATTTCTACACCCAATATCTAATGTTCTCGAGTTCCAATCTGCACCCATAATCGTTCCTAAAGGGCTCCAGCATGGTGTTGAGAGGAAATATCACTGACTTGTCATAGTTGATTTTTAACCCTGACATTTCTCCAAATTGTATCATCTGCCTCATCACAGAGTTAGTTTTCCCTTGGATTTTTCAGAAATAGAGCTATATAGTCTGCATATAGTAACATAATAAACTTGTGGGAATACAAATTAAGGCTGTAGGTGCTGTTCCCTTAGTTCTGCAGCCATCTTATTGATGGTGGCATTGTCTTGTTTGTGGTCCCCCGTGATGGGTATCAATATCCGGGTGTCATCTGAGAAATGTGTGTGGATGACGCCCATGGCGTCTAGTGCTGTAAATAGTAGTTTAGTGTATATATTGTAAAGTGTGGGTGAGAGGCAAGAACCTTGAGGGGCACCCAGAGGTACTGTGATGGGGTCAGCAGCCTCATCGACGATAAAGACTCTGGAGGTGTGTTTAGACAGGAATGATTTGATCCAGAGGGTGGCTTGTGGGGAGAAGTGGACGTTTTTGACCAGTGCAAGGCACAACTAATCGTGATCTACCAAGTCAAACGCAGCTGACGTTTGGGTTGAAGGAGTAGAATGCCTAGGTTACCATGCTGTCAATCTGAATTTTTAAATCTAGTAGTGCTGTTTCGGTGCTGTGTTTGGGGCGGAAACCTGTTTGTCTGGCTCCCAGAAGGTGGTTACTTTCCAAGTAGTGTTGGATTTGTGTGTAGGCTACTCGGTCAATTATTTTTAGAAGGAAGGGAACAGTGATAATGGGATGATAGTTGGTAGGACTGGTGGGATCAAGGGTGGGTTTCGAGGGGATTGGGTCCTCCGACGTATTCCATATCTATGACAGGTAATGTCCACAGCTGTGCTGCTTCGGAAAATCTTTGTCTGCGTCCTGCGTCGATGCGCCGTCCCCGAGGACCTCCTCCGACGGCCGACGTCACCCGATGTGATAAGTAGGATGCACGACGCCCATAGCCTCAGTTCCGTTTTTTCCGCGAACGTGTTCGCTTCGTGAATCTCGGTACGCCTCGACTCGTTGGAGTTTACTGTTTTTTATTCTCGGTTCGTTGAACCTGTTCGGTTTGTTGTGAAGACCGGTTCGTGGCGATGTCTTTCTCGTCTTCAACCCCGCGTCCGGGCTTCAAGAACTGCGGGGACTGTGGGTCCAAGATGTCGGTCACGGACTCGCACAACGCCTGCCTCTGGTGCCTTGGGGAGGCCCACGATACGGACAACTGTGTCGACTGCCAGTCACTCACTGCAAAGGCCTTGCGGGAACGCAAGAAGCTGTCGGTAGGCCGGGTGTCTAAGCCCCGGAAGTCGAGGTCTGCGGGGCTTTAGACAGATGACTCGAGGGGCGACTCTCTGCGTCATCGTCGGAAGTCCGGTGGGTATCCTTCCAGGAGTCGGTCTCGCCACTCCTCTGCCTCTTCGAGGCATTCCAGGAAGCGCCGGCATAGGTCGCCTTCCCCGTCCTCTTCCGAAGACTCCGCCCGTCGGCCAGTCGCTTATTCCTCCATGCAAGCGACACCGGAGGAATGGGCTTCCTTCGGGAAGCAGATGCTAGCGATTCTGGAATCGCAGGGCACCGTTCCGTCCGCGCCTCCGAGTGGGGTCGGTCGGCACCGGTCTAGAGACACCACTCATACGCCTTCGGGGTTGAGTGGTCGGCACGGCTCGCGGGAGAGGTCCCGCTTGGACAAGGGTAGCCGTTCTCGCCATGCCCGTGCCAGGTCCCGGTCCTCGACGCGCTCGAGACCGTGTGATCCTGTGCCGTCTTCGAAGAAGACGTCGACGCCTGTGGCGCCAAGGTCGTCGACTATTTCTCTCGAGGCTCCGCCTCCGAGGGGGTCGTCGACGCTGTCGGCGCCTAGGTTGTCGAGAGACACGCTCGGAGCTCCGGCTTCCAGGACTGTGTCGACGCCGCCGATGCTGGCGGCACTGCAGCTGACGTCGGCGCCGATTCGATCGACGTTGACGCCTTTTCTGTCGGCGCCCTTGACACTTTTTCTGTCGGCTCCGACTCGTTTGGCGCCCTCAACGCCTTTCGAGGCGGTGGTGTCGGAGGGGCCCCGTGGCACGGGGTTTGCCCCTAGAAAGGCTATGGCTAAGGTCTGGCACTGCTTTGGTCCACAGAGGTCTTCCTCTCCCCGCCTGGAGTACATTTCAGAGGGTGATGAAGGCTCTGATGGCGGCCTGGTTCCGGTTACGTTTCCAGATGACCTTATCTCGGGCCATAGCTAGTTTGATGACTTGAGGCAGTCGCTGCATGATGCCAGTAGACTGGACACCTCTCCGGAGGTGGAGTTTTGTCGGCCGGAGCCTGGCTCTCATGCCGATTCTTCATATTGGCGCCTTATGTCTCGGGTTACCGAGTACTTGGGTTGGTTCGCTCCCCCAGGGAAAGTTCGTTCAGGATGATCTCACGGACATCCTTGATCTCGGTCCACCCACTGACACGGTTTTGCCTTTTCATATGGCTCTGCAGCGAAGGTGGCGGCGGCGGCTTGGACTGCTCCGGAGAGTCTCCCGGCAGTGGGCAAGTCTTTGTCGTGAAAATACTGTCCAGCCAGTAGCGACCCCTGCTACTTGTCTAGGCACCCCACCCCGGAGAGTTTGGGGGTGCAGGCGGCTACGGCCCCGGCAAAGCAGGCGTCGTATCCTACCATCCCTCCGGATAGGGATGACAAACGTTTTGACGGCTGGGCGAAGAAAGTGTTTTCTTCGGGGGGGGGGGGGAGGGTGTATGGTGCTTCAGGCGGCCAACTCCATATGTGCCTTGTCTCGTTTCACACACACTCTGTGGAACTGTGTTGCATTAGCCTCTGATCATATTCCCGAAGGGGACGAACGGGATGGTTTCCTTGCTATGGTTCAGGATGGCAAGGATGCTATGTGTGAGGCCGTTCAGTCGGGTTTGGACTTGGCGGATTGTGTCAGCCGGTCCATGGCGGCAAGCACCGTAATGCGCAGGTTTGCGTGGTTGCGGAAGTCTGGGTTCGCTTCTGATGTGCAGTCCCAGCTCCTCAACATGCCTTTTGACGGTGAACACCTTTTTGGCAGCACGGCTGACGAGAGCCTTGAGAGGTTGCAGACCTCCAAAGCTGCAGCGAAGTCGTTGGGCGCTGCAGTTCGCCAACCTCCGCCTTTTCTTCCTAGGGGACAGCAATGGAGGGGAGATTCCTTTCGCTATTACTCGTCCTTCAGTAAAGCGAGGGGAGCTGTCAGTCAAAGAGGCCATCGTAAGAGTGCCAGAGGTGGAAACAAAGGTACTCGAGGTGCCCTCAGGCAATTCCGCAGCCGCTACCACTCAGTCATGAGGCCAGGTCCCATGGTTCGCCGGTTGGGGGAAGGCTGGCGCAGCATCTTGTAGAGTGGCAAGCCATTACTTCGGATGTGTGGGTTCTGGAGATCATAACCCACAGCTACTGTCTTCCTTTTCGGCAGAGGCCTCACGACAATCCACTAGGCAACCTCTCTTTGAAGTGTCCGGATCCGCTCCTTGCGCAGGAAATTCAAGCCCTGCTGGAGAAAGGCGCCATAGAACTGGTGCCTGCAGCGGAGAGGAGCAAGGGATGGTATTCCCCTTATTTTTTGATTTCGAAGAAAGACGGGGGATTGAGACCCATCATGGACTTGCGCGGTTTGAACAAACTCCTCAGGAAGGACAAGTTCAAGATGGTGACTCTTTCTCAAGTCCTCCAGGCCCTTCAACTTCAGGACTGGTTGGTGTCTCTCGACCTCAAGGACGCTTACTTCCATGTGCCGATCCATCACAAGCACAAGAAGTACCTGAGGTTCGCGGTTGGCGACTCGCACTTTCAGTTTCGGGTCCTGCTGTTCGGATTGACCTCTGCCCCGAGGGTTTTCACCAAGCTTGTGGTGGGGCCAGCGCATCTCAGGAAAGGGGGAAATTCACGTCTACCCCTACCTGGACGATTGGTTGATCAGGGGGAGCTCTCCCGAGCAAGTCCTGGATCATCTGTCACCTACCACTCCCTTCACAAGCTGGGCTTCTCCCTCAATTTAAAGAAGTCCCATTTGACACCAACGCAGCGGCTCCAGTACATCGGAGCAGTGCTTGACACGTCCCTGGGGCAGTGTTTTCCTCCTCAGGTGAGGGCTCTTCACATTCAGCAGATGGTGCACAAGTTTCAGCTTGCCCAGAATCTCCCAGCATCCGAATTCTTGAGACTGCTCGGCCTCATGGCATCCTGCATTCTTCTGGTGCCAGAGGCTCGTCTGCGGATGAGATCTTTGCAGTGGGCGCTCAAGCTCCAGTGGTCTCAGTCCTCCGGCAGGCTGTCGGACCCTGTTCAGGTGCCGCCCTTGGTTGCCCGGGACCTTCTGTGGTGGGCCGTCGAGGGCAATCTGATGAAGGGGGCCCCATTTTGGCTGCCCTGGCCGGAGGTGACGATCGTGACTGACGCATCCCTCACGTGATGGGGATCTCATGCCAACGAGTTGACAGTCAGCGGTCGTTGGTCTCCGTCGGAGTCCAGACTCCATATCAATCTGTTGGAGCTGAGGGCCGTCAGGCTAGCTCTGAAGGCTTTTCTGCCGACTGTGCGCGGAAAGAGTGTCTTGATTGTAACGGACAACACGGTGGCCATGCACTACCTCAAAAAAAAGGGGGGGCAGGGTCACTTCCACTGTGCAGGGAGGCGATGCAGCTCGAGTTCTGGGCAATCCAGCAGGAAGTTTCGATCTCGGCGGTTCATCTGGCCGGAGACAACGAGACGGCGGACACTCTGAGCAGGCAGAGCACGATCTCTCACGAGTGGGAGCTGGCTCAGGAGATTCTCCTGGAGATCTTCGCCCTTTGGGGGACCCCTCAAGTGGATCTCTTCGCCTCCAGTGTCAACCGGAAGTGCGAAAGGTTTTGCTCGCGGGAATTTCCTCCAAAAGGAGCCTTAGGAGACGCGTTCGTGGTGGAGTGGTCATTCCCACTGCTGTACGCGTTTCCTGCAGTCCCCGTCATTCCGCAAGTGCTGCGGAGGTTACGGAGGTTCGGTTCCCGGATGATCCTCATTGCTCCGGCGTGGGCCCGGATGACGCGGTACCCGGACCTTCTAGACTTGTCCATCTGCCCTCCACGTCGTCTTCCCTACCGAGACGATGTGCTCTCACGGGAGGGGGGGGTCAGGTTCTCCATCTAGAGGTCAGATCCCTCAATCTTCACGCTTAGCTTCTGAAAGGTTGAGGTATAAGGATTGGGACCTCCCTGAAGACGTGATGGAGGTGTTGCTCTCGGCCAGGCGGCCAGCAACTAAGTCTCTGTACCGTTGCCGTTGGAGAAAGTTCTGCGACTGGTGCAGAGTTCAGAATGTGGATCCTTTTGAATGTGACATTCCCATGGTTCTGTCTTTTTTGCTTTCTTTGGCCCACAGGGGCTTGCAAGAGGGGACCATTAAAGGTTACCTGGCGGCGCTGTCCATCTTTAAAGGGATGGTCTAGTAAAAAATGTTATTTAAAAAATAGATAGGCAACATAAAAAAAAAATACTAGCATTCTCCGTTTTAAAACTTCCTATGTAAAATCTTGAACTATTCAAGCTCAAAATTCGCAAAAGCAAGCACATGGGCGCATCCATTTTGTGAAATGGAGGCCCTCCTGTGCTGGCTTTTGCTTTTGCGGCACTAATGAAGGAAAAGCCAGCCAGCTGTAGTAAACAAAGGCTACCGCTGGGTGGCTTTCCCTTCATTAGTGCTGTAGGCGGAGGACGGGGACCGGAGACAAGAGCAGGAAAGCTGCAGCTGAATCTCGTTAAGTGCTATTTATTTATTTTTTTTAAAGCCCGGAAAACTTAGAAATAAAACCGCAGCTTTAAAAACGCTGTATTTATGTTTGCGGTCGCTTTTGAAGCGACCGCAAACATAAATATAACGTTATTGTGTTGGAAAACGCTGCGGTTTTTCTTTCCAAGTTTCTCAGGCTCCTCCGGCTCGGTAATACAGGTGTTGAGAGAGTTTGCTTTGTGTGCTACCACTTCCGATTTGTAGGTTTTATTGGTAAGTCAAACGCATTGGTTGTGTTGATGGAGGGGTTCTTTTTGTGGAGGTGTTCCAATGCTCTTTTGTTGCAGTTTAGTAGTGCGAGTTCTTCATCAAACCAGACATTCACTCGCTTTGGTTTGTGGGGCGTTTTGGAAGTGAGTGCGGCTACTATATCAAATGTGCATTTCAGACGTGTATGATAGAGAGTGGAGATGTTGTTGGGGTTAGTATCAGTGGAGGAGTGCGTTTACGGGTGTTTCTGATGGAGATAGGGTTGTGACTAGGGTTGTTACTCCGTTCACATATGACAAAGCTACGTAGTTCAGGAACTAGCGACCCAAGCCCATTTGCCAAAGCGTGACAAACATAAATGGCCATTTGGTGGAGTCGAACGGCTTTTTGGCTTCTGACAAAACCGCAATCGCTGGCACGTCCTAGTCCACCCCTTTTCACGAAAGTCAACGAACCGTTGTAGCCCTTAACTTGTGGTCCTCTCAGGGATGAACCCTGATTAGTCCTCCAAAACCAAGTCCCACAAGAAGGGAAGGAGGCTATTCGCTAGTAGTTTGGCTCTGATTTTATTTCCCAGATTGTTAGAAAAGATTTCCATTTAGGAGTCATTTTCCCTCCAGTTGTGTATCCCCCAACTTTTTGCTGCTGTTTAAACACCATAGTCTGACTTTGACAGTGAAGCACAGCCTTTGGCTGCAGCCCACTGGGCTTTTCGCTCACTTTATGGGGAAACGGACATGTTCTTAAAGACAGTCAGTACTGGGAGACTTTGTTTCCTTTCGTCCTTTCCTATGTTGCAACTTTTCTGCAACATGTTACAAGTGAACAATGTACCTTACAGTACAGTGCACTTCGGTCTTCCTTTTGTTTCCAAAGGCCCTAGACTCCCTCAAAGGGATGTATTTTAAACCCTTTCTTGCCATGCAAACCGTGTTTACTGCGTTTGGCATAGGAAGGTGGCCTGGCTCCAAAATGGCCTTGGAATGAGGTTCTTTGTCCTGTCCTTTGGCCATCTTGCCCCGTTGCCTTCCCCAGGTCGACCCAACCCGGGTCGGTCCTTATTTGGGCATGCATTCTCCCGAGTAACGCCAAGCTTTCGTGGGCTTCTGCACGCCTTGTGTGTGTGCTTCAAGGATGTGGATTGGACTGTCTAGTTCCAATACACATCCTGGGTATCGGAGAGTCTGGTGTGCTGGGAATGACTGGGACCACCGTGGGTCCGTGATTGGTCCATGTCTGGTGTGCCTGTATGTGAGCCGATCTGCCATTGGGTCCTCTTCGTTTTGGTGCAAAGGAGATTATGGATAAGAGAAGGCCCCAAACACTTATACCACGTCGATCTCTTGAGTTCTCACTGAACCTAGGATAGGATCCAAGTATCCAGAAACTAAGAAGCAGAGTCGAAGAACTGCTGGTGACCCGCTGGAAGGATTGGCACCCTGAGCCTGCTGTCGTCCCGCCGGACCCCTCTGCATCTGATCGAACTAGAATGTCTGCGAAGGCGCTTCGATCCATTAGAATAGTGGGACCAACTATTCTCGGCACCTTCTTTAAACCCTGCAAGTAAGCCTTCACGGAAGTGTCCCATGGCCACCCAGTGGGCTGACCAGCTTCCGCTCTGACACTGATTCGAGGAGACCCTTGAAACTTTGTACATCGCAAGCTCTCTGTTCACGACACTCTCACACCGAATTTCATACACTTGGCATTCCCAGGTCTGGAATAAAAAGAGAACTGGAGTACCCGCGGTTGCCGTGTCACCAGGCCGTGGTCATGAACTTAGCAGGTTCCTTGCTGCTGTGCGCCTCTGTGCCCTAAAGCCTGCTACAGGTAAACTGGCCTGATCCATCCACCAAGAGCGGAGAAATCGCCACTGTCCCGTTTGGGAGTCAACGCTGTAACTTAGCCGCCGAAAGCCGCAGAGTCGCACAACTGCCGCATTTGAACTTCCAACCGAAGTGGATTCGACTGCCAAAGTTTGGTCCGAGTGTGCCGAGGGTCAGTGAGTACTTGCAACCCTTATCGGTGGCACCTAGCGCATCCACCTGAGGGCCACGCTCCTTTCTTCAGATAGCCTGAGCTATCGAACCCTTCCCAACTCTTGGAACATGTTCTGCTTTCTTGGTGAGACCTCCACGAATAGTGGGAACGTATTCTTCATTGTATTTCCCACCTTTCTGAGCTGCTACAGTCCCTGCAAGAGACCGTGTTTTTGCCCTTCTGCACTATCGCATGCACCAGCATTGTGTGCACCAGCATTTGAAAGTTCATTGAGCGCTAGGTTCCTCCCTTCGTAGGGACTGGTCTGCCTCTCAGTTACAGTTAGCTTCATGAAGGATTGCCTAGAGACTATTTGCACTGCCTGTTTCCTTCCCTTTTAGGTTGCGGACCCATTCTGTGCTTATTAACCCTTTAGGCCACTTGGTATTGTATATATGAATTGTAGTAGAATTGTATTGGTTTAAAGGTATTACTGTTGATAACTACTGTGTTGAAACTCAAAGGCCTTGAATAAATGTAATTGTATTTTTTATATATATATATACACACACACACACACCTGAATGGGAATGATTTGTAAGTGTCCTTTACTCTGTGTGCTCATTGAGGTCTTTCAGTCACCCTCACCCCTCCTGAGACCTAGTCTTGACCGCCGCCAGTGCTACCTTGTTTGGTCTGGCTTGTCCAGAAGGTTAACCTGTGTTAGGGAGAATTCTCATTCTATGGCTAATTTCCCTCACCTAGTGAGTCCCCCGGCAGCTTTGCTGGATTTCTGGAGTTTATTTTTCCACTTGGTAAGAGTGTGAGCCTTTTGTCCCACTCTTACATGTGCTTTGCCATGTGTATTTCTACTGTTTTGTGTGATGGTGGGCTCTGGAGTACACCACTTCATGAGCCCCATGTTTTATGTGTGTTACACAGCACTTTCAGTGAAGTGACAGAGTGTTTTCTTTTTGACTTCCCACCGACTCTATTTTCTGGGGCTGATTACTGTCCCCCTGAAAAGGTAAAGTTGCCATTAACTTTACATAGTCACTTTAACCACAAAAGTAGACACCATTTTACATGGAGTATTGGAAAGGGTTAATTCCTAGCCCTTTTAATCTGTGCCTCCTGGAGCTTTGTTTCGCTCCCTTAACATTAAGACTTGGCTGGTGGCAGTGATATCTACCCTAACTTTCCTCCCGCGCTTATGTTATATAACGTGGTACTGTTTTAGGCTATTTTAGTAGCCTCAAACGTTAAACCCGCTTGACCAAATACTTTTTATTTCGGCTCCGTTTGTGTTTAATCAACATTTCTTTTTGTTAAATTCCCTGTCCTGGCAGCCCAACACTGGAACGCCCTCCCACTCCACATTAGGACTGACCAATCCTACTTTAGCTTCAGGCGAAACACCCTCACTTGGCTGCGGGCCAATGATCCTCACGACTAACCCTGCCATCTAATCTGATCATGCCAGTGCTATAACCTGACTACCATGTACAGCCTTAATTTGTAAATATGTAAATGCAACCGAACTGCCCCTATGCACAGTATTAATATGTAAACCTGTAAGCTTTCGCTCAATTATATGTATATATGCACATCCCACACAATGTAACTGTAAATGCAATGCTCTTTTTCTCATGCCTATCTTATTCTGTAACCAAGTTTTTATGCAATCCTATCTTCCTGACCTCTGTTGCGCCCTGTTACCCCTGGGTTTTGCGCGCTATACTAAATAAATAAACTAAACTAAATAAACTAAACTTCTTGGGTTTTCCTTTGCGCGGCAAACCAGGTTTGCCTTCTTTGTTCACCTTCTTTTGGCGTGCTTCTCTCAAGAAGCCCCCCTCTTGGCACCTGGGTGTCTAGGTGGGCTGAATGTGAGGGAGGGGTGTAGTCACCCCCTGCACAGGGTATCCTTGGAAACCCAAGTCGCACTTTGTCATGATTGGCTAAGGTGGTTGTCCGGGCCGGACAACCCCCTTGCTGGGTGATTGACAGCCAGGCTGTGTGAATGGGGGATTTTCGCACAAAAGGTAGGACTCTTGGGCTGGAAGTCAGTCGCCACTGGAACTGCAAGGAACCGAAGAGAAGCTGAGAAGAAGACGGCTGCTGCAACTACCAAGTCTTGGTGGAGCCCTGCTGCAGTTCTGAGCTATCTACCCTTCGACAACAAGAGAAGATCCAGTCCACCCTTTGAGCTTGGTGGGATTAATCCTCTCGTCTTCCACAGGCAGAGGATACTCTTCTTGGTCGAAATCGCTGCACACCGCTGTAGTGGTCCGGATAGCCATCTGAAGAGATGCCCCTGTTTTTAAAGGAGTGCACCTTTTATTCACCGTTGCTTTTGCTGCTGCTGGCCTCATCCCTGGGTAGTGCAGATCGCTCAAGACGTCCTCCTTCTTGTCCCCATAACTGAAGGCACCGGAACCGTGAGTCTGCAGGTACTACCAGGAACAACTGCCGTGGCACCAGCTCTTCTTCACTTGAATAAGGTACTGTTTCCGACCTCGAGGATCTAGGGTGAATTCCTTTTCTCCTCACCGAAGACTTGTCCTAATCTTCCTTCCCTCTTATAACTTTTGCTTCCTCTTGTGACAATATCCAAGTACTCCTGGCAACCTTGAATCTTGAACTATCTGACTGTGTGATCCTCGACAACAGGAACCTCGTTCCACTTGGCACTGGCGCGGGCCTATTGACTTTTATCTTCTTGTCAGAAAGTGTTCTCTGATTCTGTCTGCCTTAACAAAAGTATTGCCTATGATTTTTTGCCCCCAACTCTTTTATTAACTCAGGTGTTAAGTGTGTTTTAACTCCGGTAACATTTCTTCCCGCGGGTACGCGTATCTTTAGTAGGACCGAACTGTCATTGCTGTCAAAAAGGGATCGCATATGTATTCCCTGTAACGCTGTTTGTTTCATAACACTGGTCTGTCAAATCATAAGGTACTTACCTTGAGTTGTTCTGCACAAAGAGAATTGGTTGTGTGTAGTGTATTTTACGTTTGGTTTTAATTTAATAGAAGTGAAGTGTTTTGTGAACAGATGGTTTAAAATAAATGAACTCTTACTTTTTAACCAAAAACCTTGAGTCAGTGTTTGTTTGAGTCACAGTAATTGTGGTCCTTTCTGTAATCTCTACTACTGCTCATTTGCTCTTGAGATAAGTCTGGCTGCTCCGCTATTGCGACCACTTTACAGTGTAGTACAGACTTGTACCAAAGGTGAACTTGTATTATCACTTGTAGTCTTAATTGTGTGTAGTGATCCCTAAAGGCACTGCACAGGATTCTGCCCAACACCATGTTCAAAGAAACTAGGCTGGTCTTCTGAACCTCTGCCCACTAGGTCAGAGTTCAGAAATCCATCTGAACACTGATTAATAAGGGATATAGGCCTATAGGAGGAGCAGTTCTCTACCGGTTTCCCCTCTTTGTGTAGTAACATTATTGTAGCTTTCCCTAAGTATCGGCGGGAGGGTGCCCCACTGTTCTGCCTCATGGTATACCTGGAGCAGGTTCAGAGCCACAATATGGCTATAAGCTTTATACAATTTGGCAGTAAGGCCATCCTGGCTGTGATAAATCAAGAATGATTACCCCAGAAAACCTGGCTTGGGACCCTTCTTATGTGGCCAGTAAAAGGCAGACGCTTTCTGACCCTGACCCTGGGGGTGGTGTTCTGCAGAGGATCACATGAGGGGGAAGTAAATAGGTCAGCAGGCATGGGAATCCCCCTTGTTCAACGTTCCCCCGAAACCCCAACCTCCTAATGGCTTATTGCAGAAAAGTAGTAGTGAAAAAACTAACTTTGCTTTAGGTACTTCAAGTCCCAAAATTCCCCAAGTACTGGGACGAAGAAGAGGGCTAAAGAGGAACAATTCTGCAGGAGTGGTCAGGTTGTTAATAGAAATGACCCACACCTGACGGCGACTGTGAGGCTTAAAAGGCCCCCTCAGGTACAGGCCACTGTCGAGCAGAGCTAGCAGGAAGAGCAGTGCGATCAGTGTATGCAGCCGATGCAGGAACTGGAGGAGGGAGAAGACGCCGGGACCACTGTCTGGCAGAAAACAGTAGCCAGTACCGAGAGGGTCTGTGGCTCCAGAAGCCTTCAGTGCAGAGGCTTCACAGTGGGAAGTAAAAGCGAGAGAAGCTTTCCTTCCTAAAAGGCTGTCTCTGACGGCTGGCGAGCAACAGATAGCCTCTGGAGCAAAGGAAACTCCTTTTTCAAGTGCTGTGGGTGACTGCACACTAGGAGTAGCTGTTTTGCTGGGTCGCGAGGAGCCACTGAAGCGGAGCACCTGCGAGGGAATCGGACACGCACGCCTTACCCGGTGAGTTCACCAGCTGATGAGTGCTCCAAGACCACTTGCGTGCTCAAGGCAGGCGTTTACCCTGTATCAAAAATGTATGAGTGAAAGTGATACTAAAAGTAATTTTGAATACCGAACTATCAAAAAGCAGCGAAAGGCGAATTTGTTGAAACCAAATGACTAACTTTAAGCATGCGAGTTTGTTGAGAACCCAGCAACCAGATGGGGCAATATTAATAAAAGTTTGTTAGGAAGAATTCTCTGTTTAGGCTGAATTTCCTAACCTAGTGAGTCCCCCAGCAGCTTTGCTGGATTTTGTGGGGTTTATTGTTTTCTCCTGCCAAGAGTGAGACTCTTTTACCCTCACTCTTGGACATGACGAGAGTGTTCTCTGTGACTTGCTATGTGCTTATGGGCTAGGGGGTAATTTTCCCCATAGGCCATCATTGGTTTTTGAATGTGTGTTACACAGCACCCTCAGTGCAGTAGCACAGGGGTGTCCTAGAGACCCCCAAACATAGACTCCACACCCTGGGACTGACTACTGTCTCCCTGGGTCTGTAAAGTTACCATTGACTTTGCTAGTCTTAACTTAGGAACTTAACCAGTACAAACCATCTTACTGTGGATGTACTGGTAGGGGCAATTAGATTCCCCCTGGGTCTGTTGTCGAGGGGGTACTGTCCCGCCCCCCCTCGCCGAGTTCTGGCTGGTGGCAGTGGATACCACGGAAATATTCCACCGGAATATTTCCCAATGGGATTTCCCATTGGTTTTTGACGCACCACTTTTTGGTGCAATGTTAAAGATACCGCCGGTTTATTTATTTAATATAAATTCACCGGTTGGGATCTTTTGCCAGAACTCGCCGCCAAAATGGCGTCTAGGTTCACTTCAGTAACCCTGAACCCGAGTCGAGCCTTTGTTCCACTTTTGGCGGGCTTCTGCACAGAAGCCCTCCAAAGTGGTGCCATTCTGTCTGGGTACCACAGGGGGTGAGGGAGGGGGTTTAGGCACCCTGGACCGAGTTGCCTTGCCAACTCAGGTCGCACTCTAGTGTGATTGGCCCAAGTGGTGAGCCACCCCGCTCACCACTTAGCATGTTTGAGTGACAGCTAGGCTGTATGAATGGGGGTTTGCTGCATAAAAGCAGGGTTTTTGGGACTGGTCCTTCAGAAGTCGCCACAGGACCTAAGAAGCCGAAGAGGGAGAAGCCGAGCCGACCTGCCAAGACGACACCACCGGTGAAACCCTGCAGAATCGTCTCACCACTTTTCCTGACGACAGAGGAGATCTCCCGCCGCAGAGTCTTCTTCCCTTAACTGGTGGGGACAACCAGTTGCTGCCTTCTTTTCGCCGTCCCGAAGCATCTCGTGGCCGCCTTGCCTGTGCCAAGCACCCCGGCAACCGGGATACCACTTTTTACCTCAACCGCGAAAGAGGGGTAAAAATCCTTTGTGACCGGAGAACTCCACGGCTGGCCTCATCCCTGGTAGTGCAACGACCTGCAGCCTTCCTCCCCGTCGAGATCACCTCTTCCTCGGGACGACGCCGCGACTTGCACCCACTACCAGGAACGACTACCACCGCTGGAGGAATCTTTCCACTTTTAAAGGTACTGTGTTCCGCCCGGCCTCCCTTGCCACCGATTGTACGGGGTAGATTTAGCCCTCGGCTCTCGAACCTGGGTAGGTCTGGGACACCCTAACTAAACTTTTCAGAACCATAGTAAAACCGTTTTCTACTCACCTGCAAAGACTTGTGACATTGTGTGATCTTGGGCACATTTTCGCCTGGCTCCCTCTAACGCAGGCCCCGAACTATTTCCCCTTGTTCCACCATTGACTGTCTTTGCTAACCTTATGTGAAAAGTGTTTTACCTTACTGCTCTCTTTATTTCTGCCTTTGCCCTCCCTTTTGGGAATACTTGTTGGAGTACCATCTAACGTTAAGCGCTCACCTCTGGTTGGAAATAAGTGGTGTTAACTTAGAATTGTCCAACAAACGATTAGAGATGTACATATGAGTAATAGTAACTGTGTTTGACTTTCTTACCTTTTCTAATGTGCTAGTGTAATTTATGAGTGTACCTTTAATAAATAAGTTTATACTTTTAAACTTAGCTCTGGTCAGTGTTTGCTTGTGCTATTGTACCTCTGTACCTATTGTGTATCCTCTGTATACTGCCTACTCTTCTTGAGGGGGGTCTGACTGCTCAGCCACAGCTACCACAGTGAATCTGTGCGGTGCAGACTGCTACTAAGTGGGTTTACTGCAAACACCTGTAGTCTTAAATCTTTTGCAGTGGTCCCAGAGGGAACTGCACAGGTTTCTGCCTAACACTGGTGTACAGCGGTGGGATCTGTATTGAGTATACACTTTACAGTACTTTTGAGATACCTTAGTGCAACTAATCACAAAGCTTAAAGCACAAAGAAAAAGTCACTTTTAACCTGTCTACTATGGAAAGTTATAGTCAAGAGTCCCTTGCTACAAAAACTGCTGATTGTCTAAGACTTCTATGTAAGCATAAGAATCTCATGACTAAAGGAAAGAAAATAGAGCTAATAGAAAGGTTGCTAGAAAACCAAAGTCTGGAGGATGGTCCAGAGGAACCTATCACTCCAGCAAATGTAGAAAGCAGCAATGATCTTGATATGGAACAAAGTATTGATGATCTTGGATCAGAACCAGAAGAGGAGGATGAAACGGTTGTAGATAGTCCCTCTAGGCCTCTGTCTGCTCTACCAGCTGTACCTACTGGACCTTTGCCAGGTCCCACATTTAGCCCTCAATACTTTGAACTGGAGAAAATGAAACTTGAATTAGAGTACAAGAAACTTAATGCTCAAACTGACAAAGAACTAAGGCTAAGGGAAATGGAGCTCAAGTATGAGCTAGAAATGAAGAAATTGTCTGTTGAGAATGCTTCTCTCTCTGGCTCCTCTAGAAGTTCCAGTCCTAAAAGACCCCGGATGCGTAAGGAATTGATTGGTATGTATGAGCCTAAGTTGGATGTGTTGGATTGGTTGTCTATGTTTGAGTATAATCATGGGCTCCAGAACATCACAGGTAATGAGTTACTCACCTGGTTGTTCTCTAGGCTTCCCCCTGTTGCAACTCATGTGGTAATGGAGTTGGGGGAGGAGGATAGGAAAGAGTATGAATGTGTGAAACTAGCTTTGATAGCTAGGTTTGGGAAGACCCCTTCCCAGTATCTTAAGAGGTTTAGAAGCCTCAAAAAGCATGATGGTACCCCTTGGGCTACCTGGGTGTTTGAAGGGTTGAAAAACTTAGAGGGATGGATTAAGGGTTACAAGGTGAACACTTATGAAGGAATGAGAAATCTTGTAATGATGGAGTCAATTTATGATGCCTGCTCTCCTGAGCTCAGACAGCACTTGGCTGATTCACAGGAATTAGATCCTAGGAAACTAGCTAAGGGTGCTGACTTGTGGGTTGCCAACAGGGCTACTCACAAGGATTCTGGGGTAACTCAGAAGAAGGATGAGGGAAGACAGCCTAAGAAAGACTCCAAAGAGAATTCTAATAATCCTAATTCCAAAGAGGGCCCCAAACAAAACCATAAGGGTAAGCCACCTGGGAAACCACAGCAGAGTAGTATACCTTCTGGTGCTAAACCAGAAGGAGGTCAGAACAAGCCTCCATTCCAAAGGACCTTTGGGGCCTGTTATGTTTGTAAGGCTACTGACCATGTGAAAGGAGATCCCAGATGTAAGGGTAAACGTTCCGGGGTCCAACTTGTCTCCTTAGCCTTCGCTCCAGAGGAGGAAGTCACTATGGCAAGTGGAAACTTTCTACTACTGGCTGACGAACCCACTGGAGTCTCAGCCAGTGTTTCTTTAGTCTCTCTGGGGTTGTGGGAACAGCAGAATTTAGATGTATATAATTCTATCCCAGATAATACTAAAGAGTATTATAAAGACAGTGTCCACGTAAATGGTCAGGAGACTCCTGCCATCAGGGACACTGGGGCCAGCATAACTGTGGTGGATGAATCATTTTTCAAGGCAGAGGATGTTGCTAAGGCACCCAAATGCCTCACCAAGTTAGCTGGAGGGCCTGTGCAGATGTGTCCCCAGTTACCAGTTCTCATCCAGTGTAATGATATGGCTGTGAAGATACATGTCAGTATACAATGTGAAGTGCCAGGGAGAGTTCTGCTGGGAAATGACCTGAAAGCTCTTGGAGTTGTGTCACATACCCCCGGACCTCCTAGTAAAAGGTTACGGGAGCTCACCAAGTCTGCAAGAGAGAAAACCCTGCGAGGTTTATCTCAGGAGATGATGACAGAAATCACTCCTCTCCCACTGGAGCAACTTACTGCAGTAACTACCAGATCAGGAGCAAAGGGGCAACCCAAGACTCCTAGAAAAAAACCTACAGCAAGCACTCCAGTGCTTCCAACAAGGACTTCCCTGAGGTTGTCCAAAGTTACACCTGTAACTCCACCTCCAGCTGAGGCTGAGAGGGAGGTACAACCCTGTTTGGTTGAACTAGACTCCGAAGAAGAGCTAGAAGGAGGTCCAGAACTTATTGGAGACCTGGACCCAGCTGACCATCCTGAGCTGCAGTCTTTAGTGGCAGAAGGTGGACCCAGCAGGACAGCTTTCCGTAAGGGACAAAGAGAATGTCCAACTCTGGAGGGTCTCCGCCAGCAGGTGGCTTCTCAGGCTGATGGGCAAGAGCCTGGGAAGTATAGGTTACACTGGGAAGATGGCCTCTTCTACAGTGAACCAACCGAAACTGAACCTGGAGCATACCAACGCCTGGTAGTGCCCCAAGAGAACAGACAACAGTTCCTGCAACTAGCCCACAAGATTCCTTTGGATGGTCACTTGAGTTTCAAGAAGACCAAGGAAAGGCTCTCTCTCTACTTCTATTGTCCAAAAATGGGGGCTGAAGTAGATAGGTATTGCAGGAGCTGCCATACCTGCCAGACTTCTGGTAAGGTTGGTTCCAAGAATGTGGCACCTTTAGTGCCTCTCCCAGTTGTGGGAGTCCCATTTGAGAGGGTAGGGATTGACATTGTTGGTCCCCTTGATCCCCCAACCTCCTCAGGCAACAGGTTTATCCTTGTTGTAGTAGACCATGCTACTAGGTACCCTGAGGCAATTCCTATGAGGACTGTTACGGCTCACGCTGTGGCTAAGGCCCTCCTTGGTATCTTTACCAGGGTTGGGTTTCCTAAGGAGGTGATCTCTGACAGGGGGACAAATTTTATGTCCAACTACATGAAAGCCATGTGGAAAACCTGCGGAGTTACCTACAAGTTCTCAACCGCCTACCACCCTCAGACAAACGGGTTGGTAGAAAGATTTAACAGAACCATGAAGAGCATGATAGGTGCCTTAGAAGAACCCCTTAAGAAGAAGTGGGACCTTCTACTGCCATGCCTTCTATTTGCTTATAGGGAAGTCCCTCAGGAGGGAGTAGGTTATTCTCCCTTTGAACTTCTCTATGGCCATCCCGTCAGAGGCCCCTTGGCCCTGATCATGGAGGGGTTGGAGAGTGCTCCTTCCCCCAAGCCAGTCAGAGTGACTGACTATGTGATAGGTCTCCGAAGGAGAATGTCACACATGATGGCAGAAGCAAGTGATAACTTGAAAGCTGGCCAAGCTCTGATCAAACATTGGCATGATCAGAAGGCTAACATGGTTGAGTTTACTCAAGACCAGCTAGTTCTAGTTATGCTCCCAACAAGGCAGAGGGCCTTGCAAGACAAATGGATGGGACCCTTCAAGGTTGTGGGAAAACTTGGAGAGGTCAACTATCTGGTGGATCTGGGCAAACCCAGGGAAGCTCCCATAGTCTTCCACACCAACTGCCTCAAAGCCTATGTCTCTAGACCAGAAGTAGGAGCATTGCTTCTAGCTTCATCGGAAGAGGAGGAGGAGAGTGACGCTCTACCTGACCTCCTGAGAGGCTTACCTTTGGACGAAAAGGTTGAAGGAGTTAATCTCTCTTCAGATCTGACCCCTGAGCAACAGGAGGAGTGCAAGGCGATGTTAAATCAGTTTGCCCCCCTGTTATCACTTTCGCCAGGCTTGACCCCTTGGGGACAGCATGAGATACTCACTGGTGACTGTCTGCCAGTCAAAAGCAGAGGATATAGAATGTCAGAACATGTCAGAACCCACATCAAAGGTGAGGTCAAGAAGATGCTTGATCTCGGGGTAATAGAGCCCTCTACTAGTCAATGGTCTAGCCCAGTGGTGTTAGTGCCAAAGGCAGGATCCAAAGAGTTGAGATTCTGTGTGGACTAAAGAGCTCTTAATGCAGTCACCAAGACTGATGCCCACCCTTTGCCAAGGACAGATGAGTTGGTGGATAAACTTGGTGCAGCCAAGTACCTCAGCACACTGGACCTTACGTCAGGATATTGGCAAATAGCCCTGACAGACCATGCCAAGGAGAAAACTGCATTTTCTACCCCAGTTGGCCTATACCAATTCAAGGTTATGCCTTTTGGACTGAAAAATGCACCTGCAACATTCCCAAGGATGGTGAACCAAGTTCTAGCTGGGATGGAGGACTTCTGCATGGCATACTTGGATGACACTGCAGTATTCAGCCACTCCTGGGAAGAACATGTGACCCACTTAGGACATGTTTTGCAGGCTCTCGAGCAGGCCAATCTGACCATAAAGGCAAGCAAGTGCCAAATTGGTCAGAGTAAAGTGGTCTACCTTGGACATGAGGTAGGAGGTGGAGAAATAAGGCCTTTGCTCAGCAAGATTGAAGCTGTGCAAAATTGGACAACACCTACTACTCAGACCCAGGTGAGAGCCTTCTTGGGCCTCACTGGGTACTACAGGAATTTCATTGAGAACTATGGGACCATAGCTCCTCCTCTGAATGTGATCTCCTCTCCAAAATTCCCTAAGAAGGTCAAATGGACTGAGGAATGCAATCAGGCCTTTGAAAACCTGAAGAAAGCTCTCTGCCAAGCTCCAGTACTCAGAGCTCCTGACTACCACCAAACTTTCATTGTACAAACTGATGCTTCCAATGTAGGTATAGGTGCAGTCCTTAGCCAACTGGATGAGAAGGGTAGGGAACACCCCATTTGCTTCATCAGTAGAAAACTGAAGGATCCTGAAACAAGGTGGGCAACAATCGAAAGAGAATGCTTTGCTATTGTGTGGGCACTGAAGAAGTTTAGGCCATACTTGTATGGTTCTACTTTTGTCATTCAGACTGACCACCAACCCTTGAGATGGTTAATGCAAATGAAAGGGGAAAATCCAAAACTATTGAGATGGTCAATCTGCCTCCAAGGGTTTGATTTCACCATTGAGCACAGGTCAGGGTGTCACCATCAAAATGCTGATGGACTCTCTAGGATGTATGTCATCGACTAGAGGTATGAGGTTCATCCAGGAGTGGATTAAATCCTCCTGTCCCTTAGTCTGGGGGGGGCGAGTGTTAGGAAGAATTCTCTGTTTAGGCTGAATTTCCTAACCTAGTGAGTCCCCCAGCAGCTTTGCTGGATTTTGTGGGGTTTATTGTTTTCTCCTGCCAAGAGTGAGACTCTTTTACCCTCACTCTTGGACATGACGAGAGTGTTCTCTGTGACTTGCTATGTGCTTATGGGCTAGGGGGTAATTTTCCCCATAGGCCATCATTGGTTTTTGAATGTGTGTTACACAGCACCCTCAATGCAGTAGCACAGGGGTGTCCTAGAGACCCCCAAACATAGACTCCACACCCTGGGACTGACTACTGTCTCCCTGGGTCTGTAAAGTTACCATTGACTTTACTAGTCTTAACTTAGGAACTTAACCAGTACAAACCATCTTACTGTGGAAGTACTGGTAGGGGCAATTAGTTTGCCCCTGGGTCTGTTGTCGAGGGGGTACTGTCCCGTCCCCCCTCGCCGAGTTCTGGCTGGTGGCAGTGGATACCACGGAAATATTCCACCGGAATATTTCCCAATGGGATTTCCCATTGGTTTTTGACGCACCACTTTTTGGTGCAATGTTAAAGATACCGGCGGTTTATTTATTTAATATAAATTCACCGGTTGGGATCTTTTGCCAGAACTCGCCGCCAAAATGGCGTCTAGGTTCACTTCAGTAACCCTGAACCCGAGTCGAGCCTTTGTTCCACTTTTTGCGGGCTTCTGCACAGAAGCCCTCCAAAGTGGTGCCATTCTGTCTGGGTACCACAGGGGGTGTGGGAGGGGGTTTAGGCACCCTGGACCGAGTTGCCTTGCCAACTCAGGTCGCACTCTAGTGTGATTGGCCCAAGTGGTGAGCCACCCCGCTCACCACTTAGCATGTTTGAGTGACAGCTAGGCTGTATGAATGGGGGTTTGCTGCATAAAAGCAGGGTTTTTGGGACTGGTCCTTCAGAAGTCGCCACAGGACCTAAGAAGCCGAAGAGGGAGAAGCCGAGCCGACCTGCCAAGACGACACCACCGGTGAAACCCTGCAGAATCGTCTCACCACTTTTCCGGACGACAGAGGAGATCTCCCGCCGGAGAGTCTTCTTCCCTTAACTGGTGGGGACAACCAGTTGCTGCCTTCTTTTCGCCGTCCCGAAGCATCTCGTGGTCGCCTTGCCTGTGCCAAGCACCCCGGCAACCGGGATACCACTTTTTACCTCAACCGCGAAAGAGGGGTAAAAATCCTTTGTGACTGGAGAACTCCACGGCTGGCCTCATCCCTGGTAGTGCAACGACCTGCAGCCTTCCTCCCCGTCGAGATCACCTCTTCCTCGGGACGACGCCGCGACTTGCACCCACTACCAGGAACGACTACCACCGCTGGAGGAATCTTTCCACTTTTAAAGGTACTGTGTTCCGCCCGGCCTCCCTTGCCACCGATTGTATGGGGTAGATTTAGCCCTCGGCTCTCGAACCTGGGTAGGTCTGGGACACCCTAACTAAACTTTTCAGAACCATAGTAAAACCGTTTTCTACTCACCTGCAAAGACTTGTGACATTGTGTGATCTTGGGCACATTTTCGCCTGGCTCCCTCTAACGCGGGCCCCGAACTATTTCCCCTTGTTCCACCATTGACTGTCTTTGCTAACCTTATGTGAAAAGTGTTTTACCTTACTGCTCTCTTTATTTCTGCCTTTGCCCTCCCTTTTGGGAATACTTGTTGGAGTACCATCTAACGTTAAGCGCTCACCTCTGGTTGGAAATAAGTGGTGTTAACTTAGAATTGTCCAACAAACGATTAGGGATGTACATATGAGTAATAGTAACTGTGTTTGACTTTCTTACCTTTTCTAATGTGCTAGTGTAATTTATGAGTGTACCTTTAATAAATAAGTTTATACTTTTACACTTAGCTCTGGTCAGTGTTTGCTTGTGCTATTGTACCTCTGTACCTATTGTGTATCCTCTGTATACTGCCTACTCTTCTTGAGGGGGGTCTGACTGCTCAGCCACAGCTACCACAGTGAATCTGTGCGGTGCAGACTGCTACCAAGTGGGTTTAATGCCAACACCTGTAGTCTTAAATCTTTTGCAGTGGTCCCAGAGGGAACTGCACAGGTTTCTGCCTAACAAAGTTAATACATACAACCATTGCTCCAGCCAAGCGAAGCCAAAAACAAGTCTTGGGAGGATAGCTCAAGAGGCAACGTGCTCACCTTGGAAGCAAGACGACACATAGCAACACAGGTTCGATCCCCGGGTCTGCGCTTAGAAACCTCTGGGTATTAAGCAGGTTATAAATAACCTATCATATCAATTCAAATCCAACAGATATTGCCAAAGGCAGAAGGGGACTAATGAAAGGTCCAAAAGTTGCAAAGCTCGTTGCCCGTATTTTGAGAAGCATATAACAAAAGCTGGTATAAACCAACATTGCCAAAGCCAAGGACGAAGCAGAATAAAATCCTATCCTTGTCAGTTTTGGTTACTTATGCTGTGGGGAAATGAATGGCAAGCAGGCTGCTCTTCTGGAATAGGTTATTCAGAAGGAGAGGAGCATAAACTGTGAAGCTGTTTATAAAGACTGGAGGAGGGGTATCTGTACTTCTGTCCTCTATATGGTTGGGACCAAGGCACAGAGCACCCCAGCCAAGGTTCTCTAAATGGTAGCTTAGACGAGCAACCAAGGCTTAAGCACACAGGAGGTGATGCAGGCAAGTTCTTAAGTACAATGAGTCCCCAAGCCCCACAATGGAATGTCCACACACTGTTTGGTGATAGCTCAAAACAAAGGGGGTTCTGGGAGTCCCTCTACCAGCATGAACACGGCCCACTGCCCTGTTCTTGGGTGGATGGCCCCTGGGAGAGTCCCAACCAAGTCTTTAGCTCACTGTCCCTTTCACAGAGAAGAAATATCCCTGCATATCAGTTTTTGTCCTGCTGAGGGGCAGTCCAGCACCGAAATGCAATGCAATTCTCCTCTGAACAAGAGTACCAACAGCAACCGCATACAAGTGTTTCGGCCTTGTTGGGCATCATCAGTGAGGTGGAGCTGTGCCTCTCTGAGAACAGTGAGCAAGGGGTCCATGTCTGGATTCCCCTGGTAACTTAGGGTGAAAAACAAAGTTATTTAATATGCAAAACAAAGTGGGTTCTGGGAGTCTGTGTTCGAGCCCGCAGAGTTCGTGGGCATGTGTAGATGTGTCCCTACCGTAGAGGCCTAGATGGAGCCTGTGGTCCAGCACAGTGCAATTAGGTGGTCAGGGACAAGGTGTGGGCTAATGGTGCTGCCACCATCTTGGAAAAGATGTAATATCAAAATAATGCGTGATTGGGGCGCAAAGGGTGGCCTGTTATGTGTCAGTTATTGTAGCAGTTTGAGGATAGAACATAGTCCTATAACTAGGCAAACTAAGCTACTAGAACAGACATTGCATACATGGGAGGTCCCCAGGGCGCCTCAAGACACAGATCAGCCGTCCAGTCTCTCTGGTGGGACACGCACTGCGCCTGTCCTTATCCTGGAATCTTTTGCAGCATCATAGATGCCAAACGGCGCCCGGCTGCCTTCCAGATGCCCCCTTCACCCTCTGCACTTATGCTTTACAGCACGCTACTAAAGTAGCGGCATCGGGTTGCTAGAGCAACCGCACGCAAACGATCTTAGCATGCATGCGTGGGAATCGATACACTGATCCCACGCATATGCGCCTTTCGCTCGACAGCACAGCTCACTCCCGAACGCGTACTCATAGTGAAGGAGCTGCTGCAACAACACCTGTGATCCAACTCCAGCCATCACTGCGATTCTTGCACTCGTTCCAAGGTAAGCAGCTGCCGCATAGGGGCGCTGTACCACACAAATTGGATCCACATGGAAATTCCGTCTGGAATCCTAACTTTATTCTCTGTCCATCCCTTCTCCCCTTGTAGAAACCACTACTTGGACCCAGGAACACGGCAAAGAACACAGCCTTTTTTGCCGGCAGTAGCCATCATTCCCTTCTATCAACACACAAAGCATAAGGGCACCTGCCAATCTACAAGCCCACAAGGTATGCTAAGTTTACAGCCATTTTTTAGCTCTGCTTACAGGAAACCGCAGCATGATTGTAACCAGCACCCCGTTTCTTGCCCAGCTCTACAATTCAGACTGGGGTTCTCCCATGTAAGAGGACGGCCAAGCTTGCCAACTATCTGCTTTTCCTCGAAAAGACACGTCCGTTTTTAGGAAAGATTTCATAATTGTATATAATTTTCCCTCCATGTGTCAACCCGCAAACTTTTTGCTGCTGTTTGGACACCATTGACTGACTTTGACAGAGAAGCACCGCCTTCAGCTGCCCTCCTCTGGGCTTTCACTCGCTTTTTATGGGGAAACTGACATGCCCTTCAGTCAGTCAGTACTGGGAGACTGTTTCCCTTAGTCCTTTCCTCATGTTGCAACTTTTGTGCAACATGTAACAAGTGTGCAATGTATTTTACCATACAGCACGCTTGGGTCTATAGTTATTTCCAAAGGCCCTAGATACTCTCGCTGGACTTTTAATGAACTGTGCAGATGTGTCATGGGCAAGACTGGTGGCAGCTATCTTTTTGCATTTTTTTTTAACCCTTTCCTGCCATGTTAACCGCGTTGACCGTGTTTGGCACGAATAGGTGGCCTGGCTCCAGAATGGCCATGTCACAAGGTTCTTTGTCCATTCCTTTGGCCATCTTGCACCTTCGCCTTCCCGAGGTCGAGTCGACCCGGGCCAGTCCTTATTTGGTCATGCACTTTCCCGCGGATCCCAATGCTTTCGCGGGCTTCTGCATGCTTTGTGTGTGTGCCTCCAGGATGTGGGCTGGAACGTCTGGTTCCAATACACATCCTGGGTGCCAGAAAGTCTGGAGTGCCATCAATGACTGGGACCCTCGTGGTCCGTGATTAGTCCACGTATGGAGTGTGTGTTTGTGAGCAGATCTCCCATTGGGACCTCTCCGTTTTGGCACAAAGGGAATTTAGAATAAGAGGAGGCTGAAAACACCACTACCATGTCGATCTCCTGAGTTCTCACTGAACAAAGGATAGGATCCAAGTATCCTGCAACACAAAGCCAAGTCGAGGAACCGCTGGTGATCCGCTGGAAGGTTTGGCACCTGTGTGTCGTGGCCTGATGGCAGTGTAAGGGTAGGTGCTGTCATCATGTGTAAAGTGTTGGCTGAAGTACAGGTGGACTGGCCTATGGAATCAGCCACCAATGTAACTACAGAAGGTTAGCTTGCAGGTATTCGTAGCTGGGTGCTGTTGCCAGGAACCTGCGCCGCACGTGTCTTGGCCTTAGTGACGAGCGACTTGGCCCTTGAGTCACACTGGGCTGGGACCAATCCAGTGCTGGCTGGGTGGGTGACCCTGAGCCAGGGTGCCGGTTGCTACAGCTGCCCCTGCAGCTTCCAGACCCTGGCAGGTGTGGACAGCAGATGACACTGCTGCTCCAGATCCCCGAGTGCCGGTGCCAGGAACTTGCACTGCACGTGTCTTGGCCTTCAGGACATGGAAATCGGCCATTGAGTCACCCTGTCACTGTGCCGGGACCACTACATTCCGGGCTGGCTGACCCTGAGCCTGGGTAGTGGTAGCCGCAGCGGCTCCTGCAGCTTCCACACCCTGGCTGCTCTGGACAGCAGATGGCACTGCTTGTCCGGGACCACGGGTGCTGGGTATGTCAGAAGCTGCTGCTGCATCTCCCTGCTCCGGTTGGGTGTGGGGCATAGCTCTCCCTGCATGGGCCTGGACACGTTGCCCACCTTGGCCACCCCTGGCAACTCGCCCACCTTTGCCTCCCTTCCCACTTGTTGCCCTCCCAGTCTTGGCACTGATGGACTAGCCAATGGGAGGTGCAGCCAACAATTGTCCTAGGCAATTGGAGTGAGGGGGCAGGGTACGTGATGGAAAACGTACCACTGTACTCCAGAAAGGCTCTATGTGACCCCCTGGTGAAAAAATAACAGGTTGCGCAATGCTCAGGCACCCCAAAAACAAAAATTGTGTACGCGACCCCTCAGTAGCCCACGTGTGAGTAAAAAACATCCTGCAGTACGCTGTGGTACCCAGTAACACAAAAAATGCATGCGCGAGGAACACGTACGGTACTATGACCTGGAAAATGGGGTATGCGATACACAGGGGTAACCACAGTGGGAAAAATTTGTGCACGACTCACCGTCTGTCTCGTAGAATGAAAAAAATGACACGTGTGGGTGCGCATAGGCAACTCCCTCGCCAAAACAAGAAGAACGCACTGCCACAGTAGTGAAGTATTTGATTGTGAACCCACAAAAATATGAAGTTCACGCTAACGTGCTGTTTCCGCATGTGCAGAGTCAGTCTGTTTCCGGCTGGCCACATGAAAGAACATGGAAAACCCACGCTCCTGCCTACAAGGCCATTTACCTGCCTCCAACTGCCCAAGCTGCCTCCTACAAGCCATCTGCTGCTGCCAGCCATCTGTGTGCCTGCTGCCCACATGCCCTGCATGTTGTGCCTGCTCATCAGCCATTGCCAGTGATCCTGTCGTTGTGACCACCTCTGCTGATACTGAAGACTCCTGACTGCCATACCACCGCTTCACAGCCCAGCCCCAGGACCACCTTGCTCACCCACACCTGCCTGGGGGTTGCCATGTCTGACACCACACCATCTGAGGCAAGTGGCAACCCCCCGCCAGAGAGGCAGAGGGCTGTCCGCTTCTCACCTAGGGAAGTTGGCATCCTGGTGGAGCAAGTCCTGGGGCATCATGATGCCCTCTTCCATGACCCATAACGAGTCGGCAATGAAGGACGGAAGATGATCTAGGGGGACATTGTGGGTGCTATCAATGCAGAGGGGCTGGCACCCCGCGACTACCATCATGTCCACAAGCGCTGGGAAGACTTCAAGTCCAGGACCCACAACAAGGCCCGGTGCCTCTTTAAGGCTAGTGATGATCGAGCGAGGTGCCGGGGCCAATTGAACACCGACGAGATGAGGGTCCCGGAGTGCTTCTACCCAGCGCTGTACCCCCAGGTCTTGGAGATGGTGCTCTGTCTGTAGTCGACTGGTAAGTGTTCATGTGTTCTTGTCCACCATTGTGCATGTTGACATGCGGCTGGAGTGTGCACCTTGGCCTTATGTCTGGCATGCCTCCTGTACAGTTGTCTGTGTGCATGTCCCTGACAGTGCTGCATGTGAGTCCATTCAAGCGTGTCCCACATCAATGGTGTCTGTGTTGCAATGCGTGATGCGCACCGGCATGTAACGATGCGCACATGTTTGCAAACCTCTGTCTGGTCTGGGGCATGCGAGAGGTGTGACACATGGGTGCTTATGTCACCATCGTGAACATGGATGGTGTACATGTGCGTGTGTCTGAGTAGTGAGTGTGTGACTACCCAACACTCTGCACGTATGCTACTTGAGTTCTTGATTTGTGATTGCCTCACACTGCCAATTTGCCCTCGAGTGCACTGTGACGTGATAGCTCCATGGCCTGCCTCATGACTGTCAGGTGATGTGTGTGAATGAGATGTGTATGTCCCATGATGTGTGTGAGCTGAATACACAATTCTGATCTTGTGTCAGTGCCTTGTCCATGGATATGAATGTTTGTTGTGAATGACAGACATGTTTGCGAATGTGTGTGATGATGGTTGTGACCTTTGACAGTGCCACTGATGTATATTTGCATTGTGACACACGCACACATGTTCAGTAGCCTGATGTTTGTGACGATGGAAGAAGAGGGCGGAGAAGGCGCTGTGGAGCACCGCAGCAGGGATGTCTCCACCAGGCACAGACGTAGGGCCCAGTCCTCCTCCTAGGTACCGTCATCTTTCAGGAGCGAGGAGAATGGTACTGTGTCCATGACAACGGCCGCAGCTGCTGAGGGGAGGCCCAAGAGGGTGAAGTTGGTTGTGGGCCCCTCGGCAGTGGGAGGGACAGGTGAGCCCACACGGGCAATCCAATGCGGAAGACAGTGGGGAGCCATCCAGGTTGGTGGTGGTAGTGGAGGAGGAGGAGGAGGAGGAGGAGGAGGAGGCCGTATCAGCCCAGCACATGGGGCCTGGCAGGGGTGATGAGGTAGGTGTGACTGGTGCAGTACAGGATCCAGGGCCGGAGGCAGTGCAGGTCACCGTGGAGGGGCCTGTGACTGATCTGGTCTCTGGAACAGCGACTGCACCAGTATGCACCTGCGAACAAGCCTCGGGCCGGACCCATCCGCAGGTAGTGGATGTATCCACGCAAACAGATCTTCCACTACGTACGAATGAAGCAATTTGTGACAGGGTGGAACCATTGCTAGCCGGTATTGCGAGGCGTACAGGCACCATTCGTGATGATGTGCAGGCTTCCAATCGGGGGCTTGCACATAATCACGATGAGGTCTGTCGCCTCATTAACTGGCTAGCTCAGTTCCTGGTCACGAATACGGTACGTGTGCTGGCCACTGCTGCAACCCCCTCCTCCTTTTCCTCCTCTGTGCGCCTGTCATCCTCCCTGCTGTCTTCCGGTCTAGATACCACAAGGGCCTCTGGTGTACCTGTCCCAACCCCGGCGGGCAGTCTGGTGGAGATCACATCCCTGCCACAGTCAGTAGTCGAAGGAGGAACAGCAGAGGTTGTCACCACAGAGACAGGAGCTATGGCAAGGGAGGAAGTGCAGGCACCAAGCAGCAGGGCACATGCACGATAGCCCCGGGTTGTGTCATCATCCCGGAGGCTGTCCTTGGGGCGTAGGCACCAGGCATTTTGGCAGCAGCAGGCTCAGGGTAGGAGGCAACAGGACTCTGGGCGTTCATCATAAGAGGGGCAGGTATCGGCCATCGGGCAGGAGGCAAACGTGGACCTTACGACAAGGATGTCTTCCATGTTGGAGTGTTTGGGCCGTCAAAGCAGGCACTGGAGGCACGACTCACTATGGCCAGGGCGGAGAATTCATGCGTCAGGCAGAGAGGCGGGCAGAGGTCCTCGAGACTCGCAGGGAGTTCGAGAGGAGAATGGAGGAGTCTCTGCAAGACCTCGAGGCGGAAGCCAGGCCCGCCTACCGGAAGCGGAATCAGTGTTCGATGATGCCCTGGCGGAGACTGAGAGAGCATGGTGAGGAGATGGACTAGCCCGCTGCCTTTGTATATACTTCTTTAGGAGTAGGTTTCATTTGTTTTTTCTTTTTATTTGGAGTTCCTGGACTTTGCTCCTCATCTTGTATATAGTTATTTTTGGATTGTATTTTTAGGATTTTTCTACATGTTTTGGGACCATGGACCCTAGATCTTGGTAAATATTAGGATTTTAATTTGAACCGTTTTTTTAACCATGAAGGAATGGTTTTCACATGATGTGTGATTTCATTTGCACATACGTTAATGGACAAGGACCACATTTTTGACTTTCATTTTTTTACATCACATTGATTTTGGTTTTCACTTTCTTTTGGTTTTTTATTTGGTTCATGCATGTTTAATTTGATGTTTTTACTGTGTGTGACTTGGATAACATGTTTTTTAATATCATTTTTTGACATTGAAATCAAAGTGGTATCTGGTCTCAATGGTTTAGTGCATGTTTCACTCCTCATGACTAATTTTTATGTCCCTGATGTTCACCAATGTTGTTCATGTGTGTGCACATGCATGCATGTGTGATGTTAGGATTCACATGACATAGGGAGCATGACCAATGGAGGGGTGTTTTGGTGCACCAGGGGGATGCAGCGTGTGGTGGCATTTTAGTTGGCATGTGCTGCGTGATTGTATGTTGGTCCAATGTGTTTTGGGGTGGGGTGCAGGGGCATGTGGCGGGTCCTGCCTGCAGGTTGCCGTCACTGGTGGGGGTTGGGGACATGAGGCGTGGCCTGCCTGCAGGTTGCCGTCACAGGTGGGGACATGGTCATGGGTGATGGGGTGGCCATGTGGTGTGGGCTGCCTGCAGGGTATGTTCACAGGTGATGGTGGGGGTCCCATGTGGTGTGGGCTGCGTGCAGGGTATGTTCACACGTGATGGTTGGGGTCCCATGTGGTGTGGGCTGCCTGCGGGGTATGTTCACAGGTGTTGGTGGGGGTCCCATGTAATGTGGGCTGCCTGCAGGGTATGTTCACAGGTGATGGTGGGGGTCCCATGTGGTGTGGGCTGCCTGCGAGGTATGGTCACGGGTGATGGTGGGGGTCCATATGTGGTGTGGGCTGCCTGCGGGGTGTGGTCATGGGTGATGGGGGGGGGGGGGCATGTGGTGTGGGCTGCCTGTGGGATATGGTCCACTGCTGGGGGTTTGGCTGTCCCGTGAGGAGGCATCTGCTTCCAGGGGAGTTGTGTGTGTATCACTGGGTGCATGCAGGCCTTCCCACGCGCTTTGGCTGGTGCAAGTGGGGAACATGATTTTGCAGGGGTGCGGAGGGGGTATGCGCGGCCTTTCCCATGCGATTTGGATGGTGTGAGCGGGGTATGTGAGTTCACTGGGGTGCAGAAGGGGTACGCGAGGGACTTCCAACGCGATTTGGCAGGTACGAGCGGGGACGCGATTTTGCTGGTGTGCGGATGCGATTACGATCGGGGGGCTGTGTGCTGGGTCACGGATGGCGCGGGGCGTTGTGCCGTATTGGGCATTTCGAGGGGATTGGGTCCTCCAAGGTATTCCATATCTATGACAGTAATCACCACAGCTGTGCTGCTTCGGAAAATCTTCGGTGTCTGCGTCCTGCATTAATGATTTCGATACGCCGCCCTCGAGGACCTCCTCCGACGGCCGACGTCACTGGATGTTATAAGTAGGACGCACGACGCCCGTAGCCTCAGTTCCGGTTTTTCCGTGAACGTGTTCGCTTCGGAGATCTCGGCGCACCTCGACTATCTGGAGTTCCTGTTCTTTCTCGGTTCTTCGAACCTGTTTGGTATTGTGAAGTCTTTCTTCGTGAAGATGTCTACCTCGTCTTCCACACCGCATCCAGGCTTTAAGAAGTGCGGGACTGTGGGTCCAAGATGTCGGTTACGGACTTGCACAACGCCTGCCTCTGGTGCCTTGGGGAGGCCCATGACACGGATGACTGTGTCGACTGTCAGTCGCTCACGTCAAAAGCCTTGCGGGAACGCAAGAAGTTGTTATCGGTAGGTAAGGTGTCCAAGCCATGGAAGTCGGGGTCTGCGGGCTTTCGACGGACGATTCGAGGGGCGACTCTCCGCGTCGTCGTCGGAAGTCCAGTGTGTCTCGGTCCCGGAGTCGGTCCTGCCACTCCTCTGCCTCTTTGAGGCACTCCCGGAAGCGCAGTCATCGGTCACCTTCCCCGTCCTCTTCCGAGGACTCCGCCCATCGGCGGGTTGCTTACACCACCATGCATGCAACGCCAGAGGAATGGGCTTCCTTCGGGAAGAAAATGTTGGCGATTCTCGAATCGCAGGGCACTGGTCTGTTCGCGCCTCCGAGTGGGGTCGGTCGTGATCGGTTGAGAGACACCGCTCGCACGCCTTCAGGCTCGGGTGGTCGTCACGATTCGTGGGAGAGGTCCCGCTCGGACAAGGGGAATCGTTCTCGTCATGCCCGGTCCAGGTCCCGGTCCTCGATGCGCTCGAGACCGTGTGACCCTGTGGTGTCTTCAAGGAAGACGTCGACGCTGGTGGCGCCGAGGTAGTCGACGGACTCTTTCGAGGCCCCGCCTTCGAAGAAGTCAACGCCATTGGTGCCCCAGCTGTTGAGGAACACGCTCGGGGCCCCGGCCTCGAGGACTGTGTCGGCGCCATCGATGCTGTCGATGCCGCGTTCGGCGTCGAGGCTGTTTCGTCGGGGATTCCCCGGGGCTCGGTGGAACCACCTAGGAAGGCTCTGGCAAAGGCCAAGCATGGCTTTGTTCCACATTCTGTGCCTTCTTTCCGCCAGATGGAGTTTATTTCAGAGGTGGATGAGGGCTCTGATGATGGCATGGTTCTGGTTACGGTACCGGACGAGATTTTCTTGGCCCATAGGCAAATTGAAGACCTGCGGCAATCCCTGCACAATGCCAGTGGGCTGGACACCTCTCCGGAGGTGGAGTTTTGTAGGCCTGAGCCTGGCACTCATGCCGACTCCTCGTACCGGCACCTTATGTGCAGGGTCACTGAGTACTTGAGATGGTCTGCTCCCCCAGGGGATTTTCTTCAGGATGACCTTACGGATATCCTCGACCAAGGTCCACCAACTGACCCGGTACTGCCGTTCCATATGGCTCTACAGAGGAGGGTGGCGGCGGCTTGGACTGCTCCGGAAAGTTTCCCGGCAGTGGGCAAGTCTTTGCCGCGAAAATACCGCCCAGCCAGTAGTGACCCCTGCTACTTGACCAAGCACCCCACTCCGGAGAGTTTAGTGGTGCAGGCGGCTACGGCCCCGACAAAGCAGGCGTCGTATCCTACCATCCCTCCTGATAGGGACGACAAGCGTTTTGACGGCTGGGCGAAGAAAGTGTTTTATTCAGGGGGTATGGCGCTTCAGGCGGCCAACTCTGTATGTGTCTTGTCGCGTTTCACGCACACTCTGTGGAACTGTGTTTCCTTAGCGGCTGAACATATTCCCGAAGGGGACGAACGGGATGGTTTCCTTGCCATGGTTCAGGATGGCAAGGATGCCATGTGTGAGGCCGTTCAGTCGGGTTTGGACATGGCAGATTGCGTCAGCCGGTCCATGGCGGCGAGCACCGTGATACGCAGGTTTGCGTGGTTGCGGAAGTCAGGGTTTGCTCCTGATGTGCAGGCCCGGCTCCTCAACATGCCCTTTGACGGGGAACATCTTTTTGGCAGCAAGGCTGACGAGAGCCTCGAGAGGTTGCAGACCTCCAAAGCTGCAGAGAAGTCGTTGGGCGCTGCAGTTCGCCAACCTCCGCCTTTTTGTCCTAGGGGACAGCAATGGAGGGGAGGTTCCTTTCGTAATTACTCATCCTTTGGTAAAGCGAGAGGAGCTGCCAGACAAAGCGGCCACCGTAGGAGTGCCAGAGGTGGAAAACAAGATACTCGAGGTGCCAAGGCCACTCGGGCTGTTGCCTCTTTGCCCTCAGGCAACGCCGCAGCCGCTTCAGCTCAGTCATGAGGCCATGTCCCATGGATCGCCGGTTGGGGGAAGGCTGGCGCAGCATCTTGCAGAGTGGCGCGACATTACTTCAGATGTGTGGGTTCTGGAGATCGTAACCCACGGCTACTGTCTTCCTTTCCGGCAGAGGCCTCAAGACAATCCACCGGGGAATCTCTCTTTGAAGAGTCAGGATCCGCTCCTTGCGCAGGAAATTCAATCCCTGCTGGAGAAAGGCGCCATGGAACTGGTGCCTGTAGCGGAGAGGAACAAGGGATGGTATTCCCCTTATTTTTTGATTTCCAAGAAAGACGGGGGATTGAGACCCATCATGGACTTGCGCGGTTTGAACAAACTCCTCAGGAAGGACAAGTTCAAGATGGTTATTCTCTCTCAAGACCTCCAGGCCCTTCAACTTCAGGACTGGTTGGTGTCTCTCGACCTCAAGGACGCTTATTTTCATGTGCCAATACATCCAAAACACAAGAAGTACCTGAGGTTTGCGGTTGGCAACTCGCACTTTCAGTTTCGGGTCCTGCCGTTCGGATTGACCTCCGCCCCGAGGGTCTTCACCAAGCTCATGGTAGTGGTGGCAGCGCATCTCAGGATATGGGGGATTCATGTTTACCCCTACCTGGACGATTGGTTGTTCAGGGCGCGCTCTCCCGAGCAAGTCCTGGATCATCTGTCAGTCACCTGTCACTCCCTCCACAAGCTGGGCTTCTCCCTCAACTTGAAGAAGTCCCATTTGACACCAACTCAGAGGCTCCAGTACATCGAAGCAGTGCTCGACACGTCCCTGGGGCAGTGTTTTCCTCCCCAGGTGAGGGCTCATCACATTCAGCAGATGGTGCACAAGTTTCAGCTTGCCCAGAGTCTCCCAGCGTTCGAGTTCTTGAGATTGCTTGGTCTCATGGCATCCTGCATTCTTCTGGTGCCAGAGGCCAGGTTGCGGATGAGATCTTTGCAATGGGCACTCAAGCTCCAGTGGTCTCAGTCTTCCGGCAGGATGTCGGACCCTCTTCAGGTGCCATCCTCGGTCGCCCAGGACCTTCTGTGGTGGGCCGTCGAAGACAATCTGATGATGGTGGCTCCTTTTTGGGTACCCTGGCCGGAGGTGACGATCGTGACAGATGCATCCCTCACAGGATGGGGAGCTCATACCAACGAGTTGACAGTCAGCGGTCGTTGGTCTCTGTCAGAGTCCAGACTCCATATCAATCTGTTGGAGCTGAGGGCCGTCAGGCTAGCCCTGAAGGCTTTTCTGCCGACTGTGCGAGGGAAGAATGTCCTGATCCTGACGGACAACACGATGGCCATGCACTTCCTCAACAAAAAGGGCGGGGCAGGGTCACTTCCTCTGTGCAGGGAGGCGTTGCAGCTCTGGTTCTGGGCAATCCAGCAGGAGGTTTCGATCTCGGCAGTTCATCTGGCCGGAGACGAAAACGAGACGGCGGACGCTCTGAGCAGGCAGAGCGCGATCTCTCACGAGTGGGAGTTTGCTCAGGAGATTCTCCTGGAGATCTTTGCCATTTGGGGGACCCCTCAAGTGGATCTCTTCGCCTCCAGTGTCAACCGGAAGTGCGAGAGGTTCTGCTCGTGGAAATTTCCTCCAAAAGGAGCCTTAGGAGATGCTTTTGTGGTGGAGTGATCATTCCTACTGCTGTACGCGTTCCCTCCAGTCCCCGTCATCCCGCAAGTACTGCGGAGGTTACGGAGGTTCGGTTCCCGGATGATCCTCATTGCTCCGGCGTGGGCCCGGAGGACATGGTACTCGGACCTTCTCGACTTGTCCGTCTGATCTCCACGTCGTCTTCTCTACCGAGACGATCTGCTCTCACGGGAGGGGGGGGGGTCAGGTTCTCCTTCCAGATGTCAGATTCCTCAACCTTCACGCTTGGATTCTGAAAGGTTGAGGTATATGGATTGGGACCTCCCTGAAGACATGTTGGAGGTGTTGCTCTCGGCCAGACGACCAGCAACAAAGACCCTGTACAATTGCCGTAAGTTCTGCGACTGGTGCCGGGTTAAGAATGTGGATCCTTTTGCATGAGAAATCCCCATGGTTCTGTTTTTTTTGCTTTCTTTGCCCCACAGGGCCGTGCAAGTGGGTACCGTTAAAGGTTACCTGGCAGCGCTGTCCATATTTAAGCGCTCGTCTAAAGAGTGTTCCTATTTTAAAATTCCTTTAATTTCTCAGTTTCTGAAAGGGCTCACCCTCCGTCACCTTTCCTGGTGCCCGGTTGGGATTTGAACTTTGTTCTCAAGTTTTTAATGGGTGCTCCGTTTGAGCCTTTGCATTCATGTCCTTTGAGACTGTTAACTCTTAAAACTGTATTTTTGGTTGCGGTCACTTCCGCTCGCAGAGTGAGTGAGTGAGTTACAGGCACTTTCATTTAAGCCACCCTTCACTGTGTTTCATAAGGACAGGGTTGTCCTTGGAGATCGTCCTTCCTTTCTTCCGAAGGTGGTGTCGGAATTTCATTTAAGCCAGAAGGTTGTTCTTCCGGCGTTTTATCCTCCTCCACATCCTGGTAAGGAAGAGGAGACGCTCCATAGGCTTGATCCTCTGAGAGCATTAAGCTTTTATATTTCACGCATGTCCCGGGTCAGAGTGGACGATCAACTCTTCATTGGTTATGCTGGAAAGCGTTTGGAACAAGCTGTGACTAAGCAGACTTTGTCTCGCTGGATTATTCTGGCTATTTCTGAGTGTTACCGCTTGGCGGGTAAGGACCCACTGGTCGGCTTACGGGCCCATTCTACCAGGGGTATGGCTGCGTCTACTGCCCTACAGAAGGGGGTTCCTATTCGTAACATGTGTGATACTGCCACTTGGGCTTCGGTACATACTTCTGTACGTCACTACTCCCTCGATTCCATCCGTGGGCAGGATTTGGCCTATGGCAAGGCGGTCCTTTACTCCGCAATTTGTTTGGGCATTCTAAATTTCTGTTTTCTAAATTCTCTTTCCCACCTCCTTGCATTGGTACTGCTTTGGGAGTCTGTCATAGATATGGAATACGTCGGAGGACCCAATCCCCTCGAAGAACAAGTTACTCTCTTACCTGGTAACGTTCTTTCGATGGGATGGTCCGACGACGTATTCCACATCGCTCCCTCCCTACCTTCCCCTCTAAAGAATTTCTTATGCGATTGCAGCTTACATTTCCGCAAGGCTTTGTGTGTCAGACTGGCAGAAGACTAGTGCCACAAGTTCTGTGGGAAAGAACTACAACTGAGGCTACGGGCGTTGTGCGTCCTACTTATAACATTCAGTGACGTCGGCCGTCGGAGGAGGTCCTCGAGGGCGGCGTATCGACGTCATTGATGCAGACGCCGAAGATTTTCAGAAGCAGCACAGCTGTGGTGATTACTGTCATAGATATGGAATATGTCGTCGGACTATCCCATCGAAAGAACGTTACCAGGTAAGAGAGTAACTTGTTCTTCACTGGCTTTTGCCTGCACATGGGGTTGTGTTGGGGCGTTACTGGCGCTGCTTGGTGTTCATTGTGCCACGGCTACTGATGCCTCAGAAAATCCATGAATACGCGTGCCGCGCAATTGCTGGTTTGCGCCACAACTGGTGCACGCTCATTCTCTGCGTGCGGCACTTGCGCTGCTTCTACACTGGATTCTATGAATTGGGCCCTAAATCTGAAGATTTAGCAACATTTGTAAATGATGTTTTCATGATCATGCATATACAATATATGTTATTAATATAGGATATGGTTGTACTGTATTTATCACAGTTCGTACAGTCTAGTGAGAAACGCATTAATTAATGTACAAACACACACTTTAATATTGCGTCCATACTGTTTTGGAAAACATGTACACAATACATGTTTGACATTTAAAGCATTACACAGTAAAAGGTTTTGGATTGAACTGTTTTTTAAATTTAGTATTATGCAAGAAAAGCACAAGATGCAAATACTTTCAGTAACTTATTCTTCTATTCTACAAACTTTCAGAATCGCACATGCAGTTTCTTTTAAGATGTAACCTAAAATAAAAAAGGGAGCATCATTGAACCATGTGAGGGTTCACATTAGAGGTAGAATTCAAACGTTTCATGTCCTGAGACGAAGACGAAGGATCCATCAGCGCCGAAGGGGACGCAGGGCACTCCGGCGTCTACCTCAGACCGTAAGGGTCTCAAGCCCCACCCGCAAACGCAGTCGCGACCAGCGATTGGGCTTTCATCAAACACGGGCGCTACCCCAAAATCATCCGACGTAACGCTCCATAGAGCGGCCATCGAGGAACAACGCGTAACGCAGGCAACGTCGACACCAGAGTCCTCTACTGACAAAATCGTTGTCGAGAGCCTGGCGAGAATTGTTTCCGAAGACACACGTAAGCGGACGACGAAACAAACGTCGAATACCGCACAAAAAGCTATAGAAACGCTGAAAAAGCATAAGAGTAGCCAGGAACTGCCCCTTTCATCTAAGGGCACTTCGGAACTACCGGAGGGCTTTTCAGATGGCGACGGAAACCTTTCTTCGACGTTGTGGGAGCGTTCTAAGCGTTTTGAAGGTGAAAACACTGATTTCCCCCCTCTAGACTATTCAGGGGTCCCCCATGAGACCCTTGAAAGACTCCATTCTTGTATGGAGAAAATGGAAAGGTTTTTGGGAAACCAAAACCCACCCACACCCAAAACACTAAGAGAATGGCCCCAGGATGACCCTAGTGTCAAAATTCTTAGGCTGTTTCCCCCTTCTACAGACGTATATGACCTCACTGAAGAGGAGCAATACCTCCAGGAAGATGATGAGTGTTTGGGTGGAGAGGAAGAACATGAGGAAGAGGGGTTTGAAGAAGATCCTTACACTAGTGCAGGAGCTTTCGAAGAAGATACAGCTACCTCGCAGCCTTGGCAATCCCCATCAGTGCACTCAGACCCTGATGTCTTTCACCCTTCTCCTCCCAAGGATTCACCTATTGGAAACACCTCTCCCATAGATGACCAACCTTCACTTAATGCACTATTGCGCAAGGCAGCAGCGCATTTTGAAATAGACACAGGGGAGACTCTTCCTGACATAGACTTTGTAGAGAAAGTTATTAAAGAAAAAGCCCCTGTTAGTCAGTCTATTCCGCTCCTGGCTTCTATAAAGAGAAGAATAACTCCTTCCCTTTCCAATCCTGCCTTAGTCAGAGGGGTCAACCCTCGGATAGAAAAGCTCTTCAGCCCTTCGCCCTCTGACCCGTTGTACATCAGAGGCCTTTCTATTCCGGACTCCCTCGTAGTTACTAATGCAAGGAAAAGAGCAGGGGTACCACTATCCACTAGTGAGGCACCACCTGACAAAGAGGGCAAAAAGCTCTACGCACTTGGGAAGAGAATCACGACGTCCGCCGCCTTTTCAACTAGGATTGCAAATAACAATTCCCTACTAGCTAGCTACGCAGATGCACAGTGGAGCAAGCTGCGCAGCGAAGCAGAGGACGCACCAGAACCCCTGCGTTCACGCCTGTTAGCTACAATCTCAGAGGGAACTCTTGTAAACCAGGGCATCGTAAAGAACTCCTTAGATGCCGCAGAGACGGCTGGCCGTTCCCTGGTTCAGAGAACACTTCTCAAACGCCATGTCTGGCTGCGCAATTCGGGATTTAAGCCGGAAACCCAGGCTTCCCTGATAAATAAGCCCATAGAAGAAACGCATCTGTTTGGGAAAGCAGTTGATGAGGCCCTAGAACATGCGAAGAAAGAGTTTGATACCATCAAAATTCTTGACCAAATTTCTAGGTCCCCTAACAGACGCGGCTATGGCAATAAGCGCTCCTTTCGTGGCCAACGCCAGCAGCAAAACCAACAGCAATTTTACTCTGCTACCAACTGGCCCTCTAACCAGGGTAACAACACCCAGTTCAGTCAAAGAGGCCAATGCCGTGGCAGGGGAAGAGGTCGCGGCTCCAGCCCCAAAGGTTCCACGCCCAATACCAACAAATGACCCGAAGATTCGGGTCCCCTCCCATGCATCACCGGTCGGGGGCCGGCTAACATCGTTCCTTTCAGCATGGGAGGGAATATCGTCAGACCGCTGGGTATTATCCACCATAGCCCACGGATACTGCATCGAATTCAACGGTTCCCCGAAGTACAGACCCCCACGGAACCGACGCATGACACCGGAACACCTCACCATTCTTCTACAAGAAGAGCTACTGAAAAAAGAAGCTATAGAGGCTGTCCCCCTATCTCAGGTAACAGAACGTATTTATTCCTGTATTAGATCTGCGCCCAGCGAACAAGTTTGTCAAACCCCAAAAGTTTTGTATGGTGACCTTGCAGGAAGTAATCCCACTGTTATCACAGGGGGATTACATGACAACACTGGACATGAAAGATGCATACTTTCATATTTTAATGTTGCCAGCACACAGAAAATACCTCAGGTTCAAGATAGAGAACAAACACTACCAGTTCAGAGTACTACCCTTCGGGATAGCATCTGCACCAAGGGTATTCACGAAAGTACTGGCAGTGGCAGCGGCCCACCTGCGCAGGTTATCCATCCCGGTATACCCTTACCTCGACGACTGGCTCAGAACGGGATTCTTACGAAAAATGCTTCTCCAATACCCAAAAGACTGTAGACCTTTTGTTCCAACTGGGCTTCTCCATCAACGAAAAGAAGTCCAGCTTAGACCCCAGCCAAATCAAACAATTCCTAGGGGCTCTAATTCGAACAAAGGACGGCCTCGTCTTCCCCTCCAACGAGAGGGTCCAAAACATGCTGTTTCAGATCCCCCATTATGTGGCAGGTCGAGAGGTGACGGTACGCAAAGCAATGCGCTTGCTAGGAATGATGGCGTCATGTATTTATTTGGTACCTCACGCGCGCCTGCGCATGCGCCCAATGCAAGAGTGGCTCAACAGCCAGTGGTGTCAGGCCAGCGGACAATGGGACGATCTAGTGGTGGTCTCGCAGGCCTTGGTTCTCTCGCTACGGTGATGGACAAAAGAAAACCTGTTATTAGGGAAAACTTTTGCCACACCCGCAGTGGAAGCCACTCTAACCACAGACGCATCCCTTACAGGATGGGGGGCTCACCTATCTCATCACACTGCTCACGGAGCGTGGACTCCGAGCTTAGCATCCAAGCATATAAACCTGCTGGAACTACTAGCGGTGTTCAAAGCACTGAAAGCCTTTCAGGAACACCTACAAGGAAAGACAGTGATGTTCCTCACAGACAGCACCACAGCCATGTACTACCTCAACAAGCAAGGGGGCACTCACTCTCCAGGACTGTCCAAGCTGTCCCAGAACATCTGTAAGTGGGCTCTCAAACACAACATGTTCCTACTATCACAACATGTACCAGGGGAACTCAATCTGCTAGCAGACGAACTCAGCAGAGACTTCCCCCTGCCCGTAGAGTACGAATGGCGGTTACAAGAAGACATCGTCTTCGACGTCTTCACACAGTGGGGTTTCCCAGAAATAGACCTGTTCGCAACTCTGTTCGCAACTCTGGAAAACTCTCAATGCCAAGATTACGCCTCCAGGTACCCCCAGAACCAGTCCAAGGGGAATGGTCTATCGATTCCATGGTCGGGGAAATTTGTTTACGCTTTTCCCCCGACTCCCCTTCTCAACAAGATGGTGCACAAGATGCACCAGGAACAAGTTACCATGATACTGGTGGCCCCTGTGTGGGCCCGACAGCCATGGTTCGCTCACTTGTTGGAGATGTCTCCTCCAGTGAAACTGCCCTGCCCGAAACTGCCCTGCCCTGTCACAAGACAGGGGCAGGACACTGCACCCATGCCCTCAGACCATGAACTTAGCAGCCTGGCTCCTGAGGTCATAGAATTTGGACATTTACAACTTCCACAGAGGTGCATGGACATCCTCAGAGAGACCAGAAAGCCTAACACTCGTCACTGCTATTCTAGCAAATGGAAAAGATTTGTCATCTGGTGTAGAGGGAAGAGTATCAACCCCGTTGACTGCTCTCCCACACAAATTATTCTGTACCTGACCCATTTACTGGACTCGGGTCTAGTATTCAATTCTATTAAAGTACACCTGGCAGCGCTTTCTGCTTACACCACTTCACAACTCAAAGTATCGTGGTGGAAGATCCCAGTAATCAAAGCCTTCATGGAAGGGGTAAAGAGAATACACCCTCCAATAGCAAACCCAGCTCCCGGCTGGGATCTAAATGTGGTACTCACCAGGCTCATGGGGTCACCCTTTGAACCCATGCACAAGGCAACTCGTAAAGATCTCACTCTTAAGACTGCTTTCCTAATAGCTATTACCTCCATTAGGAGAGTAAGTGAACTACAGGCCCTTTCTGTTTTAGACCCCTTTGTAACAGTTCACAAGGATAAAGTGGTTCTACGCACACACCCAAGGTTCCCACCGAAATTCATCTCCAAATTCCATGTCAACCAGTCTATAGAACTATCAACGTTCTTTCAAAATCCTTCAAATCTAGGAGAAAAAAGCCTGCATACACTTGTTGTGCGCAGAGCTGTCATGTTTTACATGGAAAGAACTAGTCCACTGAGAAAGACTAATCAGTTCTTTGTCTCGGTGGCAGCAGGAAGAGAAGGAGATGCAGTTTCAAAATCCACTATATCTAGATGGATTGTACAATGCATCACTCTCTGTTACACTCTTGCTAAGAGAGAACTACCCTTCAAGCCAAGAGCACACTCTACTCGAGGCACTGGGGCATCCATAGCATTCATTGCAAATGTTCCCCTTGAGTCCATCTGCAAAGCGGCAACCTGGAGTTCTGTACACACCTTTACAAAACACTACTGTCTAGATGCCCACTCTAGATCTGATTCCCAGGTGGGACAAGCATTATTAAGACATCTTTTCTCTACTGTTCCTTCTCACAACCCACCTCCAACTCCGGGTACTGCTCGCTAGTCTATGCACAGCATGTGATTCTAAGCAGATTAACAAACATCAGAAGACAATGCATTACTTACCGTAAAAGCATTTCTGATGGTTGTATCTGCTTAGATTCACATGCGCCCACCCTTCCTCCCCGCTCGGATGGAAGGAACATAGACATCCTTTTCTATATCTCTCTTTTCTGTACTCACTCAAGTCTAGAAGGCTCCCTCAGGGCAGAAAAATACAAACAGAGGGACCTCGACGCGTGAGGGATTATGGGTACAACGCACGTCACTATAGGGATAGTGTTACAGACACGCCTTGTCGACGTCCCCTTTTCGACTACGAAAAACAAAATGCAATACTCTGCAGTGACCACTGGATGTCGGACCTATGCACAGCATGTCAATCTAAGCAGATACAACCATCAGAAATGCTTTTACGGTAAGTAATGCATTGTCATATTGCCAATGCCGCTGCTACAGAGCAGTGGCAAACGTTGCCTACCAGCTCTGTGTGATTACATTCTGTGAAGTTAAGTAATTAAATTTGGGGTTAATTTACCATTCAGAATTATACGTTTTTTACGTTTGAAAATGTTTCCATGTTGTGCTGTTTTGATGGGTTGTGTATTTTAGAATGCTTCAAGGGTGCCAACAATGTATGTTTTGTATTTTCCTGTGATGTCATTGTTATGCGAATTATAATTTTTGAAACTTGAAAAATCCTACATCTTTTAGGTCACAGAATGTTGCCAAGTATGTGACCAAACGTCCTGGTTTTGCCAGGACTGTTCCGGTTTTTGGTGCTCTGTCCCCCTTTCTCAAGATTGTTTCCATTGGAATCTGCAGTGGTCCCGGTTTTTGGTAGTCTGTCTTTATAGCTGACAGGCATTAATGCACAATCTGGCATAGAAGAAATGCTGCATTTTACAATTTAAGATAGTGTTTGTGATAAATTAATTAGAATGTGTGTTTATTTGAACAGTAACACCCAAACCCCCTTCTCCTCCAACCTAAACTGAAGTGTAGTCCCTTGACAGCCACTTTCAAGAGTTAGTCCTACTTTTATGTTAGATGCCCTTTCCCGGTTTTTTTACTTTTTAAAATCTTGACACCCTATGCATAGACACCATGAGTATGTATATATATATATGTATATATATATACACACACACCCACCCCCTTTTTCCACCTCACCCAGGGGGCCACTTTTATGTTAATCTGCCTATTGTAGTCCTTCCTCCTTTTCTTTTGTTTGTCCTTTTCATCCTCTTATGTTTTATATGTGTCTTTTTAATATCCTATTCCGATTTAGGACGTGTCAGTCTTATTTAAGCCATCATACTTGGATTGTACAAGATGTCTAAATTTCATGCGACACCTGACTTACTTGGTTTAGACATTCACTTTTTTTTCTGAATAAGTTGCAGTACCTGCATTTGACCAGTGCTCTAGAAGGGTCGTCTTGTTCAATGTAAGCGTGAAAATGTGCTTCTAGCTAGATATGGGATACCTGTCATTTTTTAATGCCTGGCATGTCGAGGTTGATCATCCTCCGCTTTAGTACAAGCCAATATTGTTAACTATTCTTGACATCAAGATGTCGAACACGCTTGTTTGCATTTGCCTTGATTAAACATGTTACCATTCAGAATTCTGCAAATAGGGATTGGGCTTTTAAAGATACGTGGGTTTAGAATCATTATCTAAACGATTTTCTGAAGATGAGACCTTAATGGTAACCTGATCTGGAATATCATTGTACATCAAAACAGGCTTGCTGTGTTGTCCGATGAATTTTACAAGGGACTTTTAAATATTTTTATAATGTTTATGAAGTGTCAATTTGCATCCTCAGTGTCGCTCTTGATTGAACAGCATGCACGTTTTAGAATGTGTCACTTTGTAAGTATGCTTTCTATTACTTGTTTAAATGTATTCAAAATGTATTTAAATCGCTAGGGTACACCAGCTCCCAAAACAGAATAAAATGAGCAATGGCATTTTCCCCAATAATGGTTTGACAAAATAAATCTGTTTTTATTGTGTAGAATCCATGTGATGATAAAAGGCATAAAGATATATGGTCTAAGGAAAAAACCTGTGACCGGCTTCCTAAATTCCTCGTTGTTGGACCCCAGAAAACTGGTAACTCTTACTTCCTTCGTAATGCTATTTTAATATGCCGCAAATATATAGCGCAGAAATATTTAGAAGTGTAATTATTAAGAGGATTTATGTTGGGGGTATTGCCATATTTTTCACATTTCAACTGTGGTTCAAATTGAAGTGATTAAGCCAGATAAATACCATTCGATCTAATCCTCTGTATTTCTGCTGAGCCAAGACTAGTTCGAAAACATGATTTAGTGGTGAATCAATGCAAAGTGCATGCCAGAATTTCACAGCCTGCTCCATGTCATAGCTGGCTGTGTATGAAAACTAATGACTGATCCGAGTATGTCAATGCATATGAAGGTTTAATCCACTAAAAATGATTCGTTTTGCACAGATTTGTCTTGCTTGCTTTGTCTGACTTCCTTTCTTAGTAGTTATGCAACGTCCATCTTAGCTTTTGGAAGCTCATTTCATTAAAAAAAAATATTCCCTACTTATTTTTCAGAGCATATATTTGTGCAAGAAGTTAAGTGTGGACATTTCTAGTAAATAGACGAAAAGTAGCACTATTGAACTTTTCTTTCTAGGGACTTGGCTGGTCTACTTACGAGATGTCAAAGGCCCCAACCCCTGACCAAGCCACTCCACTCCACTGCTATTGCCTGCCTCAGCCCTTTTGTCTACAACGGCAGGGACGGGTTCATTTTCTGAATGACAGCAAGTATTCTTGTTCTTTTCATTTGCGTGTTGATTTCCTTACTGAGAGCCGCAGCTTGTCTATGCATCAAGTTCAGGGGGGCTTAGAGTGGCACTTGTGTGCAATGCCGTTTCTTTGGAGCAGATCCTCATGCAGTGTTTGGAGTTTCCCAATCATTGCTGGGATTTCTGCATGTCCCTGTGACAGTACGACGTCCTTTCGTCGCGGGATGCTTTTTCGCGGTTTTTTTTTTACCACGATTTTTTTTTCTCGAAAAAAAACCATCTACTTTTTTTTAGAAAAAGGGCGGGATTGGAGGGTTGGAACCCCTCCCAAAAAAATTCGATGTTTTTTTCGAAAAAATAATCGCTTTAAAAAACACAGCGAACAAACAAACCGATGCAATGACATGGAACCGTCCTGGCATATTTTCTCTTAGAATGGTTTATTCGATATCCAGTGATAATGTCGCCGCGAAATTGGCCGCCAGGTGGCGACATTTCCTTAAAATGGCACCATCCAGACAATCAAACACTTTCCCCAAATATTCTAAGATTGGAGTTAATAATATATAATTATACCCCTCATAAAATATTTGGGGAAACATTTTTAGGGGTCAGGAAAAAAAAACGCCTACCTGCCAACTTTTTCAAGGTGAGATTATCTCACAGAACCATTTATTCTGTGCCTTGGGTGGTTAGTAGACATATTTTGAGCAACTCAGTTTTCTCTTCAGCACTTCATCAAGGAGCATTCCTTCATGGGGGGATTGGCACTTATCGACTGACCACTGCACTGCCTGGTACAACACAGAGGATCCCCACTCAGGGGCTCTTCTAGAACCATTAGATCTAACCGATTGAATGCTGATTTTTCTGTTACATGCGCAAATACTTCAGAGGGAAAGGGGAAGTGCAGAAAATAGCAAACGCCAGAAGCTCGCACTGTGTCTTGGGAGCCCAGTAGATTAAAAAAAAGGGAGAAACTGATTAATGTTACCTCCTTTGGTTTATTTCATCTAGTGTTCCCCTTCTAAGACCAGTTGGCATCTGGAAAACCCTGCAAAGAGCCCGGGAGTGGTGGATCTAGATTACCTTCCAAACCTTATGCTGGGTTTCTTGTAGCTTGGTAGACATGCAAGTCTCTTTTGCATTATCTTAGGTCCCTAGCGAAATACAATGTAAAGAATGTGTATTTTTTTAAATTTTATTAAAATTTTCTGACATTTACCCTCCATTTTGCACGAAAGTGCAACATAATGCAAGTGTAGAAAACAGTACTATTTCAAGTCAAACAGCCCTGTTACAATGTGGCTATCACCCATGCCCTGGGAGTCTGGGGGTGTACATGGCCGGTAACGGCTCTCCAGCCCAAGCCTAGGCAGCCATGAGCGAAGCGAGGGGTGTGGGCACGTCCTGGCCATGTACGCTTCCCCCACCCCCCACAAGGGGGTGATTGCTATTCACACCCCCTTTTCTATTTGACGGATGCCGAGGATGGGATTGAGTGCCGCGACCGAAGCACAAAGCTCCGGTCAAACGGGTAAGTGGGGGTGGGGGGGTGCAAATATCTTAGAGCGGTGGGGGGAGGATGGGGCGTGGCAGGGCAACAGAAAGATGCTCCCTACAATCAAGATGGCGCCACCCGTGGAAGTACCTTGGTTGACTGGAAAATGTGTGTGGTACACAGTGTGTTCTCGCTTGAATTGCTATCCACTTATTGGCTGAGCTCCCTTCCCGAGTGCGAATAGTAAATGTTTCATGGGAACAGAGTGTACTCAGACTTTTAATGCTCCACAATGCTTTCTGGGTGCTCGGTCCAAAATACCTTCAGCTATTCCTCTGCAAATACCTCCCCTTTCAAGCTCTTCGCTCCTACACCTCCAAGTCCCTCAGGTCAGTCGTTTTTCAAAGAAACGAGCTGGGAGTAGAACTCTGTATTTGGCTGGTGCCTCCCTCTGGAACAGCCTCCATGCCACTCTGAAACTTGAGGAGAACCATCTCTGGTTCCGGAAGCACCTCAAAACCTTCCTCTTTGCTTCGGCCTTGGCCCCCCCTCTCCTCTGCTGATCTGTTCTCACTCGGCACCGTGCACCTGGCTTACCCTTTGTATTCCGGGCCCTGGTACCTGCTCACCCTGCCACCCTCCCACACTGCCTCCGGGCCACCCGTTCCACTGGGATCTGTATCTGTACCCATACAGTCCCCCCTTTTTCTTCCTGCACTTATCTGACATACCCTGTCTGCTGCCTTAAACCCAGCACTTGCCACTTGCTGGCTGTATTACCAATGTTTGTTTGTTCATTATTTATTATTTATCTGTTTTCTCCTTTGCTCCGCACTTTCCACGTCTCCCCCCTCCCATGCACTTTTCCCCTCTCACATGCACTTCTGCGTTCTCAATGTCACTGGGCCTAGTAAGATAGTTGTTTTTGTTCTCCGTTGTTTCCCCTCCCTTGTCTGGTCACGCTCGGAAACACTTTTGTACGAGCGCAATATGAATAAAATATCAATAGACTAAAATCTGAATTTCAATATATTCATTAACGCATCAATCTCTGTTTCTACTTCATTCTGGTTGTCAAACACCTCATCAATTCTTATACTGGAACAAAACATTTTGTTTTCCGTTGTTTGTAGGTGTCCAGAGGTAATTTACTTTTTTCCCCACTACATCTGCACTTGCAACAACGTAATATATCTTCTCAAAGGACAGGGAACATTACCAAACTCAAGACGGTGATAAAGGTCTCGCTTTGGAACTTTCTATCAATAGGTATGCATAATATGGCACACCCGTGTGCTATCCGGAATGCTTCTTTCCCTTTGTTAAACACAGTCTCTACTATATGAATTTCCCTTTTTAACCACTTTGATTTTTTTTGTATGTGTGTCAATACCTTTATACGATTCTCAAATATGTGAGGAATCAGTCGGGTCCAATCTTTTCCAAATTTAGATTGTAAACTTGGCACCTGGAACCTTTCATCCTCCTAGAATGTTATGTACTCTAGAACTAGTTTTGAGCAAGAAATTAACATCAAATTAAGATTATGCTATAATTTGTATGCAGCAGTAGCTTGACTGAAACAAAGACTTCCCTTGGAGAGTAATACCTTCTGCAAATCCGTACCAACATATTTGATTTACCACTAAAAAAACTTGTCCTCTAGCTAACTTGGGACCTATGGTCTCATATCCTCTTGGGTTCTCGTTGACTCAGTACAGGAGTTCTCTTCTCTACGAAATGAGGGGGTCTTCAGGGTTCCAATCTCAACCTCCAACACCAGTTTCTTCAGGGCTTTGTCCAAGACTGGATCCATCCTCTGGGTCTTGGCAAATTCAACGGAAACAGGCCCAGGGACATCTCAGGGTTTGTGCTTCTGCTTTGTGTGCTTCAGTCATTTCACCAAATCCTGCTTCAGCTCTGTCTGTGGGTTTCAGAGTTTCTACTTCCTCTATATCTGGGACCAGCATCTTCTTGCATATAAGTTGTGCTATGGGTTGGCCTTATTTCAGAATGAAGGGGGTATTCCTGAGGTTCAATAAGATTACCTTAACCCCGCCTCTGTAATCGGGGTCGATCACTCCTGCTCCCACCTTCACGGAATACTAATGTACCAACACTGATTTTGGAGCAACTCTACCATAGGTTCCATCTAGTATCTCAATTTGTAACACAGACCGAACCATGACTTAGCCTTGTGTAGGAATGGTTCATTATTCATCTCCACATGAATGGTTGCTCCATGCTGCTCCCGTTGTGAGACTGGTGGGAAGCCAGGCTGTATTGATCAGTCTCACAATTGTTAGCATCTTCCATGACAATGGGTGACCTCTGTAGCGTACGGGGGTGCTGGAGGATCCCACGATGACACCATGTATCACAGATGGCACAAGACTCACTCCAAATCTTGGAGGTGGTGCAAGGGTTTTTAATGAAATATCAATGGGCCTATGGCCATCCCTCTCTCTTGTCTTCGTTCACCTCTTCCCCAGCCCAGACATCCTTAGCCCCCGCCTAGTATATAGGGATTGTTAAACCCTCTCTATGATAATGACTAAATGAACTGAAATGTTACCCTAAAGGCCTGTGACCTTATCTCACTAAACTCTAAGACTTCCTAACTTTCCCTACTCGTAACTAATTGTAAGTGATCTACAGGGATGTGGGATTTGTGCCTTGCAGTCGCCCGCTTGATTCAGTCTTTTCCCATCATGCTCACCTTCTCCTCTTCCTGTCTTTGCCTTTCCACTACACTCCTCCTCTCAATCCACCGTCCTTGACTCAATTCTTCCTCTGTCCCGCCAATGTCTCTTGTATCTTCTAGGCCTCCACACTTTGATATTACTAATTTCTCCTCTGTACTACTAGGTTCTCCTACACCTGCCTACTCACTACTCTTCACTACTCCTCACTTCAAACTGCTACTTCTCTCCACACTACTAATCTCTATTCTTCCACATTGCTCCTCCCTCCGCACTACTGCTCCTCTTCATACTACCACTCCTCTCTCCACTTCCCTCCACTACAACCTCCTCATTCACAGTACTAACACCACTGCACCTACCTCTAAATCAGACAATCCCTTTCACTCGCACATTAATTACACATTTATTCCCTATTCCCCTTCTCCTAACCACACTTTAACGTACACTCACAATGATGTACCGCTTTCACTCACTAGTCAATACCGTTTTCTTACAGACATTTCCGACACTCTGCTGCTACTTTCTCTCTCCTGCTGGTCTCTTGGTCTTCTACTGCAAACATCACCCAAATAAACCACTCCTCCCGTAAACTTCTTTTTTTTATCACCATCTCTGGATTGGTTCTCTTTCCCTGGCCAATCTGGCCGATCTTACCCTCCTAGAACATTGTGATGACAAGCAAAGTTATGAATCGCGCGTTAAGCCCCGCCAACTTATTTTGCATGGACCCACTTCAGAACAATGGCGCCTAGGAAGTTAAATTTCCTCGTTTGCATTATGGGGCACTGTCCCGTCACCCCTAAGGTAAACCCCATGACTGAGGGTTTTGGTCCCTCGAGTAAGTCCCTGCTGGCCTAGGGCGCTCACTGATGGCTGTGCGTGCTCAATGCCATCACTCAGCAGCTCTGCACGACTTCTCTGTTGCTGCGCGCAGATAGTGTTGCTGTGCGCCTCTCTAACTACTTGTGTTTTTCTGCAGGCAGCTTATCGCAGGAGGCTGGGGGGCTGCCTACTGGGGGTCAGGTCGCAGGATTTCTGCGTCTGGCCTAATGCACTCGATAAAGTCTCTCACTTTGAAGTTTCTTGTTTTTTCCTTGCTCAGATGTGTGGTCTCTAGAAAAACACAAAGATTGGAAATCTTTTCGAGGCGGTATGGCATGAGACAAAGGTGCATTTAAAAAAAAAAAGACACAGGGTAAGACTGGCTCTGGATTTCTCACTGGTGGGCCTCCCACACCCCACTGAGAGGCTCTGGCCTTGTGACGCTGGTCTCTTGCACGGATACGCCTCCACCCAGCCATAGAACACATCGTGGACAACTAGCATTTGTTGCAGGTGGTTACATTGTTGCAATTGAATGTAGTCTACCTGGAGATTAATAAAAGAATGATATGATGGAGGGTGTGCTTTTGGTGTAGTGCACACTGGTATTCCAGTATTATTTAGCTGGCAGATCTACAGTAGTCCTGGGCCATGGCAGAAAGTATGGTATGTTCTCCAACCTGAACCAGGATCCATACACATCCTTTTTACACATGTTTAAGCCCATTATACAGTCGGGCTATGTAAAAGTAAGACTTTTACAAACGACCAGGCTGCCATTTTTGTTCAGCCACAAAGAGTCCTTGTACAATATACAATCTTTGTCTTGCCCTGAAGTATTTCTCTATAGCTGGAGCTGCTTCCTGAATATGTGTTTATTTGTCAAATGTTCAAAAAGAAGATTACTTTGTGGTTCCTTTCAGTCTAAACCGTACTGAGCCCCAGCGCTGGATATAGCCATACATTTAGTGGCCGAGTCTGCTTAATCATTTCCACAAGCGACCTCACTATCCAAAGTTTGTTTTTTATTAGCCATTTTATCATGGCTGTTTGCTTGGGCAACATTATGGCATCCAAACAGAGCAGCTATAATAAGCATGGCACTTTATGGGTGACCCGGTCTGGAATCCGCTCTGCTTCTAGAGACGACCAAAATTGTGTGCTTTCCCAAAGGCATATGTGCAATCTATGTATATATTTACGGTTTCCTGCGCAGCCAATTTGCAAGCACATATCAGACCAACTAGTTCTGCTACCTGTGTTGATGTAACGTTCGACAATTCTCCACTTTCAACCACATTTCGTTATGTGCACAGAGAATGCACAGCGAACAGTTGGCTGTCTTTGTACTTCTAGGAAGAACCATCCATAAAGTACACTAGATGAGCATTGTGTCTTGGTGTGTCAAACATATCCCCTCTACTGCCACACAGCTGTATTGTCATGTGGTTCTCCATCTGTTTGGATTGGCAACACAGAAGCAGTGTTTTAGGCAAGGCATACATTAGTTTTCAAAAATTGTTTGTCAATTAAAATTGTTTTAGCAAACAAACGTATTTGATTAGCAATTTTATAATATTTGTATTGTCACCAGAGGTTAGTTGTATCCAAGACATAAAATGAGCAGCAATACAGCACTTTTTTGTACCGCTAAAGTTAGACATTACTGAAATGGGTGGCTTTAAAAGGTAAAGTTAGCTGCATGGATGGGCATAAATAGATATGATAAAAAGGCTCTGAAAGTTACAGTGCAAGACTCTGTACAGTCAGTGCTGCGCAGGGCAGTGTCCTGTATATTGTAGAATTGGCCCATCATTTGCTCTGAAAGAAGTTCAGAAGTTTCATGCTGTTAAGACGGATTTCTGAACTCTGTCCTGGAGGCGCAGAGGTTCAGAAGGCCAACCTAGTTTCTTGGAACAGGGTTACCTCTGGACAAGCCAGACCAATCAGGGTAGCGATCGCGGCGGTGAAGACTAGGTCTCAAGAGGGGTGAGGGTGACTGAAAGCCCGCAATGAGCACACACAGCAAGGACACTTACAGATTACTCCAAACAGGTGTTATATTAAAAATATAGACACATTTATTCCAAGGTCTTTGCAACAATGACCGTAGCGAGAAATCACAATATAACTCAAGTAAACCAACACATACCAAACCAATACAATATATATACAAATACAAACGAGTCTAACGCGTTAGACGCACGAAATGTGTAGACCACCTAGAGGGGGAGGAAAACAGGCAGTGCGAACAATACTCAAACCCAGTCCGCCTTCAGAGGCACCCAACTAAAAGGAAGTCCAAGCCCTACGAAGAGTGGAGCCTTGTGGTCAAAAGTACCTGCACACGCTGGTGCCAACGGGCAAAATGGGGAGTCTCTTCGAGGGAAATAGGCAGTTCAGTTCGGTGAACAAATGAAGATGAACAGAGCTCCGCGACTCAAGCGCAGCCTCCACTGTGGGCAGAAGCAGAGCGCGAGTACGGAAAGGCGTGCTGTTTGACACAGCGAGGATAAGCTATGGGCTACTGCAGGAGGGCGACCAGTTCCTAGCTAAGCTACTCACCGGTCCCCGATGCAGGCAGACCCAGGCTTCTCCTCGTCAGTTTCAGTGCTGGCAGGTTCAGATCGGAGCAGGGGACGTCTCGTCGTCGTGTAGATTCCGCAGCAGCAGAGTTGAATTGAGGACGTCCCAAACGCAGTGAAACCGCACAGTTTGTTACCACAGCCGGGCAACAGAGCGGCCGTGTGTATCTCAGCCAAATGTGCACTACTCACTTCAGACCTGGGAATGCCAAGTGTACGAATCGTGTGAGAGTGACAAGGACTCGAAATACAACACAACCTGACGGCGGTTACAGAGCAAGACTCCTGGGTAGGCTGGTCAGTCTACTGGATGGCCCAGAGAGACTTCCGAAGGCTTACGTGCAGGAGATGGTGAAGGTGCCGAGAATAGCTGTTCCCGCTATTCCAAGGGTCGAAGTACCAGTACAGGCCTTCTCGTTCGATCAGAGGTAGAAAGGGTTTCACCCGGCGACAGCAGTGCAGAGGAGCAGTCCTTCAGCGGGTCACCAGCGATTCCTCCGTTCAGCCTCGTGGTTGCAGGATTCTTGGCTCCTGTATCCATTTGTTCGTGAGAACTCGGGAGATCGACATGGTAGTGGTGTTTCCAGCCTCCTCTTATCCACGGTTCCCTTCGCGCCAAAATGTAGAGGACCCAATGGGATATCTGCTCACAAAACACTCACACCACACGTGGACCTATCACGGACCACGGTGGTCCAGGGCATTCATACCACACTAGACTCTCTGGCACCCAGGATGTGTATTGGGACCAGACATCCCAGCCCACATCCTGGAGGCACACACAAGGCCTGTAGAAGCCCGCGAAAGCATCTGTGTTTCACGGGAAAGTACATGCCCAAATAAGGAAGGCCCCGGGTCGGCTCGACCTGGGGAAGGTGAAGGGGGCAAGTCGGTCAAAGAGCCTCGTGGTCTGGCCATTTTGGGAGCCAGGCCACCATTTTGGGCTAAGCGCAAGAAACACGCTTGAAACGCCAAAAGGAGCTCAAAAACACAAACTATCGCTGCCACCAGTCCCGTCCGTGATTCACTTGCACTGATCATTTACAATCCAAAAAGAGTATCTAGGGCCTGTAGAAGGCTAGAGACCCAAGAGAGCAGTAACTTAGCTTACAGTGCCCTCTTGTGTCATGTTGCACGAAAGCTGCAACATGATATAGAAACTACGGAAAACAACGTTTCCCGGTACTGACTGTCTTAAGGGCATGTCAGTTTCCCCGTAAGAATGGAGCGAAAGCCCAGAGGAGTGCGGCAGAAGGCTGCACTTCTCTGGCGAAGTCTAGATCCTGGTGAAAACAACAGCAAAAAGTTTAGGGGTTGCCACATGGAAGGAAAATTACCCACAATCAAGAAATCTTTCCTAACACATGCACCCAAAAGTTCACAATGTTATAGGAAAGTCGTAGCCTGAGACGAGTACATAGTATGGGGTTGCGGCAGGCAAGGTGATTGCCATCTTCAGGTGGACAAGATGGCCAGTGCCCGTCATTCATATCGACTGTTTTCAATATAGCAATAAATAACACTTTTGGGGGAGGGCAGGGATGCCAGCAGCCCTCAAGCCAGCCGCGCAGTCCCAAGCACAGCTTTCCAACTCTGCACATGAATGAAAGAAATGTTTATCACCATTAGCACTCTGCTGCCATCTGTCCACAATTGGAAATAACTGTTTCCAGAACATGCAGGGTTGCAGGTGAGAGGGTTGGATGAATGGGGCTGTTTGTGTTTGGGGGGGGAGGTTACACCAGTGGAGACAGCCTGGGGCACAACCTCTAAAGATCGGTGAAGGCTGGGCAGAGGCACAGCAGGCCGGCAGATTTCACTTGCATTCCCGGCCTTCAGATTGGCCAGATATCTCCCAGAGGTTCTAATATATCATACATTCATAATGTGAGCTCTGTAGGCCTATTACAATGTATGGTATTGCAATAGATCTGTAGGTGTACAGACTGAATGAAAGTATTGATCATTATTTTGGATAAACATTAAGTAAGCTTTGTGTATTCATTATGTAAGAGGAAAAAATGTAAGAGACTAAGCAGAGTGGATGGCATAGCAGGCAGATAACTGGGCAAACTAGGTGGAGCATTGTAGTTTGCTGCAATCTCACTTTCAGGCTAGCTGCTACGAAGCAACAGGGTGATAAGACAGAATGACACAGAGTTTGGGATTAGCTGATGGGTTGAGCACAAGTTACGCAGATATATGTAACCAGCAGGTCGCAGAACTAGGTTTGCCATCAAACGCATTTGGCCATGGCTTTGTGTACGTTTTCAAAGTTCACTCGTCAATATGCTGCATCTTACCTAACAAAATGCAATATAGTTGACACTATGAACTTTGAATACACTAAGCTAAACTTTACTGAAAAACAATGAGACAATGCAGTGTTCTACAGTAGCAATACTATAATTATGCATTATGTACCTATATTTTTAGGAATTAAATTGCAGGACTGTCCTTTCAAAAAAGTAAAGTTAATACACATTGGTCTTTGCTAAACAGAACATAATTCTCTTCATAAAAATATTGATTGCAATTATTTGAAAAATTACTTTTTTTGCATAGCACTCCCACACCGTTCTTGGGCAGTTTTAAGAGTAGAGGAGACAATTACTGCTGCACACTCTCTTCATTAGCTCTTTTGAAATTGCAGTGAACAAAGCAAAGAGGGTTGATGGATCCATTAGGTCAAGAGAGGAATGCAGGGTGAGCTATGGTTTCGTTCAATAGGGTAATTTAAATAGCTAGATGTGCTACACAAGTGTCAATTTAATTAGCAAACGTACAGAATTGACACTGCTTATATTATGCCTTGTATGGTAATGTTAGATGAGTTTAAAATGAACATCTCATAATTGTTTGATCGGGATGCAGACTTGTGTTCCGTTTTCGTTTTCAGCACTTCTAAAGGGGAAACCAGATCAATATTTTCACAAAGCTATACTTCTATCACTGCGACATCCCCTGCTAGTGAATCTAGCGCTCTGCTGTAATATGCAATAGGTCTTTGATGCTGGCCATGTATTTGTGTGAGCACTGCTGATGCAAACCCATTTCTTTCATGACAATGCAAGGTGAATTTCTTCTTGTAATCAGGAGACCTAAAGCAAACTTGTTAGGGCTTTCTTTTTTTTGTTGGTATTTTTAACATATTTGTATTGATTTCTTGTTATGCAACATAAGAAATCCACACCACCTGCCCCCCTCTCCTTCCGTAGCCAGAAGTAAAGTCCATCTTTCAGGCAACATGGGTTTCTTAAATTTCCAATATGTCCAATATCCTGAATTTGTGTGGGCACCATTGCATCATCATATCATATTTTAAATTGTGTTGTGCCTTATGGTCGCTTTCAGCCCACTTTTAAATTGTGTTGTGCCTTATGGTCGCTTTCAGCCTACTTTTAAATTGTGTTGTGCCTTATGGTCGCTTTCAGCCCACTTTTAAATTGTGTTGTGCCTTATGGTCGCTTTCAGACCACTTTAAATTGTGTTGTGCCTTATGGTCGCTTTCAGACCACTTTAAATTGTGTGGTGCCTTATGGTCGCTTTTCAGCCCACTTTAAATTGTGTTGTGCCTTATGGTCGCTTTTCAGGCCACTTTAAATTATGTTGTGCCTTATGCCTTTGTCAATCTCTAAGTGCCATGCCCCAGTATATTTGCATTATTAGCCACGATTGGGACTTCCCAAGTCTGAACCCTTGCTGTAGCATATCCGCCTTACAGATACTAACAGGATCTCCCAACCTAGACTGATAGTACATTTGCACCCCAATTCCCACCGGACTTACCAATTACAAGCACTATCTTGCCATTCCCACAATATGTACACTACTACCTGCTTCTCACACTCACGCGGGACCATAGCCTGGACTCTACTAACCATCACCATAATAATGGCCCTCACCAACTCTGCACCCTGCAACTTGCAAGAGAGAAACCTGCGACTTAGAGCTAGGCTCCCACGACTTTATTACATCAAAAATAAGAGAACCAATCCACCAGTACCCACGCGCACCTCCACCACCATTAATCCTAACCTCCCAGACCTTGCGACGATAAATCGGCCTCAACCACTTGATTACCTATACTACAAACAGAGGAGACCTTACCACCCCAATCCCAGATCTGCCAAAGATAACACGATAAATCCAACACTATCAGGAGCCCTTATTAATGCTAGGTCCCTTATAGCACACAATACCGAAATAGCAGTTATACTGTCTATGGACGATTTAGATATCCTTGCTGTCACTGAAACCTGGCTCCATGATGCAGCTGGTCCTGCCCTCGCGACTGCCATACCAGATAATTTCAATATCCTAAGAGTCGACCGACCTAACACCAGAGGAGGTGGCCTGGCTATCATAACCAAAACACATCTAGCTGCCAGACTCGCCCCACACCCAGCTTTCACATCGTGTGAACTTCTCTTAGCTAAAATACCTATCTCAAACAACAGCACACTAACAATACTTCTTGTGTACAGACTACCAGGCCCACTAGGCATCTTTGAGGAAGACCTATCCAGCCTCCTCACTGACAGCATTAAAGACTCCACTCAGCTCCTTCTACTAGGTGACTTTAACCTAGGCTTTAATGACGCTGAAGACAAACAAGCCCAAGCAATCCAATCCATTCTAGTCAATCACGACATTACCCAAAATGTCCTAGCTCCTACACATACAAAAGGCCGTACGCTAGACTGGATAGCCAACCACAACTGCAACATTACTATCTCCAGCATCCTACCTCAAATATGGACCGACCATTATCTTCTATGCTTTACAGCCAACATCGAATCTCCCAAACCTAATAAGAATAAAATAGCACCCCCCATGCCAACAAGAAGTAAAAAAGAAATCACAGCGGAAAAACGACTTCCACTTCTCCTACCAACTCTCACAGCTAGTCCTAATGATTCCAACTCTAGTGAGTTAGTTGAATCATTTAACAACGCCATGACCAAAGCTCTAGACTTGATTGCCCCTACCAAACTTCATAAAAGTAAACGTGAAACTCACCTTAACTCCTGGTTCACCCCCCATCTCAAAGAAATGCGTATCCAAAAACGCAAACTCCAAGCTATTTGGAGGCATACTCCTTCTGCCGACAATAAAACCACACTTGCTAACTTTGCCAAAAAATACAAAAAGGAAATTATTCAAACGAAAAAAGACTCATTCAATGATAGAATCAGTAAAGCCAATTCTAACTCCAAAGAGCTCTTCACCATTCTTCGTGAATTGGAAAATCCTATTGCCCCCACAGACAATGTCCCCAAGGACAAATCCTGGTGTACTAGTATCCAAAATGCTCTAGCAAATAAAATCGCAACCCTTCAATCTAAAATTGCTGAGAAAAAAGCCTCCTTGAGCCCTTGTGGAATTCACACCACCCCATTGAAGGAGTTACCCAGCACACCCTCCCAAAATAAAGGTAAACCCTTCAGGTTTACCAATATCTCTATATTGGAAACTGAAAAGGTCATTCTGTCCCTTAAACCGTCAAATTGCCAAGGTGACAGTTGCCCTGCGCAAATCATTAAGGATGCAGCCAGAGATCTAGCACCCTTCATCTCGAAACTTATCAATGCCTCCTTCAACACGAGCACTGTACCCACCAACCTTAAAGGATCCTGGGTTCTCCCCCCTTCTCAAAAAACAGACACTTGACCCAGCTATCCCCACTAACTACAGGCCTATTACTACGGTCCCATTTCTCCTTAAAATCATTGACAGAGTAGCCTACCTCCAAATCCAAAACCATTTGGAGACGCACCAACTGTTAGGTACACAGCAATCTGGCTTCAGACCACTGCACGGTACTGAAACGGCCCTCATTGACCTCAAGACACAAATCGACGAGCTGAAGGATAAAGGTAATACAGCTATGCTCCTTCTCCTTGACCTGTCAGCGGCCTTTGACCTAGTGGATCATGCAGTATTATGCAACCATCTAGCGTCTGCCGCTCACTTCTCAAGTGAAGCTGTAGCATGGGTACAATCCTTCCTAGCCAACCGTACGATGAGAGTGTTCTCCCCTGTAACGGCAGCGGACCCAATCTAGATCACTTGTGGTGTCCCACAAGGATCATGTGTCTCCCCGACAATGTACAATATCTTTACTAAGCCTCTCCTCGACAAACTTGACAAATTAGGGGTAGCCTACATGAATTATGCGGACGATACGCAGATTCTCATACCTCTATCAGGCAACTTTGTCGAAGACACAGCTCTAGTAAACAAAATCTACCTCCTCATTTAGGCATGGATGGCCTCCCACGGCCTCTGCCTAAATGACGACAAAACTGAGATATTAATACTGGGATCCGACTTCAACCTAAAAAAACTGAGTCCCAACTATCGTAATTTCAACATAGATGGTAACACAATCAAGGTGGCCACCGAGGTAAAAACTCTAGGCTTTTACCTCGATTCCACTCTATCTCTTAAAAAACAAGTTAACACCCTGGCATCCTCTACAGCGTACACCTGCAAATTAATCAGGACCTGTAGACCTTACCTCTCTAAAACCAACTGCAACATGCTTGCCAATGCATTAGTCATGTCCAAACTGGACTATTGCAATGCCCTCTATGCAGGTGCCAACAAATCCATCATAAATAAAATGCAAATCCTCCAAAATAACGCTCTTGGAGCAGCCCTCGACATACCCGCAAAGCACATATTTCAAACGTTAGGAAAGACCACCACTGGCTCAAAATTAGCGACAGAGTCTTGCTCAAGACACTATCGCTTACCCACAAAGGGCTCAACAACACTGCTCCCCCCTACATCTCAGCCAGACTGACTAGAAAATCATCCAGGCACCATACTAGGGCTACTAACCACTACCTGCTCGAAACCCCCAGATTCAGACGTTCCAAAGCGGGCGGAGCAAGCTTCCCTGTCAGAGCTGCCCAGGCCTGGAACGCACTGCCTATTGCACTGAGAGCCAACTTACCCTACTCTAATTTTAGATGCAAGGTAAAAAACTGGCTCTGGACTAACGACAACTAACTCTCGTGGCACCTAATGACCACGATACCGTTGTCTAAAATGACTCTGTTCTCATACCTATACCTGTACACTCCCTCAAAACTGTAATATGCTAGTTTTTTTCTTCCACACGGCGTGTAATGACATCTTCTTACTGCACTGTTATGTTGTTTTTTGTCTATACTCTGTATGTAACCTAAGCTTAAGTAACCTTGTACCTGCTGCGCCCGGCTACCCATGGGTTTTGTGCGCATTATCAAATAAACAATACAATACAATAGTCACTTTGCAAACAACTCTGTACTGACCCCCAGTCTTGTTTAAATCTCTCCTTGTCACCTTGAATTCTATATGTTATCCATTCCAATGATACAAAGTTCCAGAGTTTCAGTAGCCAGTCATGAAGCGTAAGTGGTGCCTGTTGTTTCTACCGTTGTGCTATTACCAGCCATGCTGCTATTAATAGGATCATAAACCCTGCTTTTTGTACTTTTGTGAGCATTTTCATCCCTGGTTCCCACATCCCGCACATCCCTATCTTGTCTCATCTGCTCTACTCCCTGGAACATCCCTTTCATTTGAGTTTTCACCCCTTCCCAAAATGGCTTTAGCGTTGGACATTGCCTCCAAATGTGTGCCCAGACCCCTACTGTCTTACACCCCCTCCAACATTGATCAGAATCCTGGGGTAACATTGCATGGATCCTCTCTGGCGTGTAAGCCATTGTAAGAATTGTAATCCACATTTACCTCTCTTGGATAGAGAAAGTTAATTTGAGGATAGCTCCCCATAGGTATTCACTCAGCTGCAGCTCCTGACTCCATCAGAGCTTTTTACATCTGCTCCTGTTTTTCATCTCGAGCACTCGCCCGGAGGCAACGCTGTGGCTTCTACATCACCCTTATTTCGTTCTCTGCTTCACGAAAAAAAAACCCATCAAAATATTGCACATTTATCCTGGCAAAACTCTCATCTACTGTGTGCTTGCCACGCTGCACGCAGTGCCAACCTGTTTCCCATATCCCTTTGAGGGCCCGGAGGTCCTCTGCTTAATCACTGTGTGCAGTACCGAGCACTGCAATCTGAGGATGGCCGCCATTGTGTTGCAGGCGCTAAGCCCTGTCAAAGAGCTCCCCAATTGGCCAGCACTGCCTTCAAATCTCTGTCAGGGACCGGCAGGCTTTAGCTGGCCCCCTCACCAAAGGCCTACTTCCTAAGGCCCCTGTCTGCTACCTCTCCGCTGCCGGTTCGGTGCGTAAGGTCTCCATGTACCCTTTTTATGCACCTTGAGGATGGTGCTCAAACATTTCCTGGAACCCTGAACTACCTTGACACAATCACCTCTGCAACCATGGGTTAGTCTCCCCTGTCTCGCATTTTGTACCCCTGACTTTTCGCACTTTCACCCCATCTCACCCTTATTGTCTGTACTGGACTGTGTTTTGTCACCTAGCTGCTGCTTTGAACTTAGCTGTTAGTATTCACTTGCTGATGCTTTGAACTTAGCTGTTTTTGCAACTCTGCTGCTTTTTCTTACATTTAGCTGTGGCCATTGACTACCCTGTGCTACCCCTTCCTTCCTGCTTTCTACCCCCTACCCTCCCTCCGCTACACTCTCCTTTCTTCCCCCTCCTACACAACACCCATGGCACTCTGTCTCTCCCATTTTTTATACCTGTATCTCCATTGACTATCCTACCACTCTCACCAAGTCTGGGAGGAAAAAGTTCAAAAAGGATATCTTAGCCTCTAACCCTGGTGTTCCTATCGCTGATACCTACTCCAGTGCTTCCTCCAAACAGACCCTCACCAACACCTCTTTGTCGTTCCTTCGCCCGACCTTTGGACTCCTCATATGGTCTCTGTGCTCTCTCCTTTGTCTTCCTCACCCATTAATGGTGACACAAGTTGGGAGGCACTCCTGGAACCCTTCCACTCCTCTAAGGTAATGTTTACCTGAATGGCACCGTTTTGGTCCAAGGTCCTCAGGCCAACTTTCTCCTCTTTGACAGATGCTTCCCACGCCTCATCAATTTTCTTTCTTCTCCTGCTGGCCCATCTCTCCCTTCAACTTCCTTGCCTCCCCCCCTCTGCCTCCACCCTGACTACCTTGCCCTCTCCTCCTTCCTTGCCTGCTCTCCCTCGGTCTCCTTCTACACCTCTGCAGGGTGTACCTCTGATTTGTACCTCCCCCTGTAGTCCTTCAAGGTTCGCAACCTTCTCCATATTGCCACTCTCAACTCCCACTCAGCTGTCAGACACTCCTCTGACATCTGTCACCTCCTGGAAGAACTTGACCTCTATGTCCTCGGTCACATTGAGACATGGTTCACGTCCAGCTCTGTCACAAGCTTTGTCGCTCTCCTCCCTGATGTCTACAAGATCCTCTCTGGGCCCAGACCCAAATGTTCCGGTGGTGGTATAGCCTTGATCTTTCCGGAGTGGATTCCTGCCTCTGTCATTCCTGTGCAGGCCTACTCCTCTTTTGAATGCCTTGTCTGTAGGCTTTCTCTCTCTCCTGGCCCCTCATACCGTGGCTACTATCTATCGGCCACCTGGTCAGATCTTTCCTTTCCTCTCTGAGTGGGCAGACCTCTCCTCCTCCCTGCTGGACTCGACCACTCAACTCCTCCTTCTTGGAGACTTCAACATCCATTTGGATGCTTCCTGTCCTTCATCTGGACTCTTTCGTGACCTCTGTGACTGTCTCTCTCCCTCTCCCTCACTCTCCCTCTCCCTCTCTCTCTCTCTCCCCTCTTGACCGACTCACTCTGCAGGACACACTCTGGATGCTCTGATCTCTTCAGACCTCCCCCTCTCTATCCCTCTGACCACTCATCTCTCCTGGAGCTATCCCTCTATCCGTTCCTCCCCTCACACCCTCGCAAGGCCAAGCCAACTCCAATACTTCCACCTACCTTCTCGGTCAGCCGACCCATGAAGTGTGTGTCAGTTGAGGCTTTTGCTACCACTTTCTCTCCTCCTTCACGCGGTCTGACTCATATCCTGACACAGCCATTTCCACTCTCTATTCCCCTATCTCTGATACTCTTGATGTTCTTGCCCCTGCTTGAAGCCCAAAGCCAAGTGCAACTCTCGGTTCGACTCTGACCTAGTAGGGTGTCTGAGAGGAAATGGCGTGTTTATTGTGCATCCTCTGACAAACTGACCTGCCGCCTGCTCCAAAGGCAATACCGGCTCCTAGTCCGCACTAAGAAGAGAACCCATATCTAATCCTGCATCTCAGCGGCATCTAACAACTCGGCCAAACTCTTTAAAATCTGCAAGGAGCTGGCCAACCCTGCTGCAGTCTCTTCCTCTCCTGTAACCTCCCAAGCCTTTTTGCACGGCCCTCGCCTCTTATTTCATCTATAAAAAAAACAGGGGATCCTGTCCACCCTCTCGTCCTCTCCCCATCCACCCCCTCTCTGATACCTTTGGCCCCCTTGCAGCCACCTCTCCTCCCTCTTTTTAATCTTTTCCTCTGTTCTCCCCTGATGAGATTTCCAGACAAGTCTGATCTATGAAAGTCTTGTCAAAACAAGTTCTTTCCTGTTCGACCAAAACCATCAAGGACCATATTGATACCCTTGATCCAGCTTTGGCTGACTTCTGTAACCATTCCTTTGCCTCCAGAGCCTTCCCCTCGCCTCTGAAGCACTCTTGTGCACCCTCTTCTCAAAAAACCCACTGCTGACCCATCTTGCCTGGATAACTATTGCCCGATATCTATCGCTCCTTTCCTGGGCAAACTCTTGAAAAAGCTGGCCATCTCCCAGCTTAAGCTTCACACTGACTCTGTTGATTGACTCTATGAACATCAGTCTGGCTTCAGAGCTGCCAGAAGCACGGACACTGCTCTCCTGAACATCTGTGAAGACCAACCTCAACTCTAACATCCCTTCTGTCCTCATACTACTCAATCTCTCTTCTGCCTTTGACGCGGTCAACCATGCCATCCTGCTCAACGGTCTCGGTGATAACCTGGGTATCACCGATCTGGCCCTTGCCTGGCTGACCTCTTTCCTCTCTGATCGACCCTCCCAGGTCCAACTTGGGTTCTTCCTTTACTTCATCTCACTCTCCAATTGTGGTGTTCCCCAGGGGTCTAACCTCTCTTCCTGGTTTTTCAACCAATACCTGGCACCCTTGCCCACCGCATTTCCGCTCTCTGATCCAACTTTCAGTGCTATGCGGATGACACTCAGCTCGTTTTCAGGCTTCCCTCCGCCACCTCTTCTCCCTCCCTCATCTCTGACTGTCTGTCTGACATCCAGGAGTGGTGCGCCGCCAGTGATCCCGGCCTTAATGCCAGGAAGATGGAGATTCACCTCATCGGCACACCTGCACCCTCCTTTCCTGTCACTCTCTGGCTGGCCTCCCTTGGCCCTCATCCTGATCCCACCTGTGAGGTTAAGATACTCTGGGTCATCTTTGACTCCACACACTCCTTTTCTCCTCACATCTCTGACATCTTTAAGAAGTCAAACTACCAAATGCACCTCCTCAGAGGTATTCTTCCTTTCCTCTCCTTCCCTCAGAAGCTCTGTCTCTAGAGCTCTGGTTCTTTGTAGGCTGGACTAGTGCAACAGCCTCTTTCTAAATGTGCCTGCTTTTACTCTCTGCCCTCTGAACCTCGTCCAGAACAGGACTGCGTGACTTGTCCTTGGCCCCAAAACCTGGGAACTTATCTCTCCAGCCCTGACATCTCTTCATTGGCTCCCAGTGGCTGCAAGGGTTAAATTCAAGATCCTCTGCATTTTCCTCAAGGTTTTCTGGTGCCTGGGTACAAAATACCTTCAACTCTCCCTCCATAAATATCTTTCCACTCAAGCTCTTTGCTCCTCCAACTCCCTCAGGGTCAGTCGCTTCTCCAAGCAATGAGTTTGCGGTAGATCTCTTTCCTCGGCCGTGGCCTCGCTCTGGAACAGCCTCCCTGCCACTCTGAAACTTGAGGAGAACCATCTCCCTTTCCAGAAGCACCTCAAGACTTCCCTCTTCGCTTCTGCATTTGCTCTTCCTCTCCCCTGCTGATCTGTCTGTTTTGGCTTCATGCACCTGGCTACCCTCTGATTCCAGGCCCAGGTCCCTGCCCACCCAGAAACACTCCAGCAGTGCTTCCTGGCTACCCTTGCACTTGGGACTGTATCGGTAACCCTACAGTCCCCCTACCTGCACTTATTGACACACCTTGTCTGCACTTAAGCCTTGCATTGCCACCTTGCTGGCTGCACTACCAGTTAGTGTTTTATCCCCTGCTCAGCACTTCCCACCTCTACCCTCTCCCTTGCACTTTCCCCCCTCAGTCTCCCTTGCACTTGCGCATTCTCAATGTCACTGGGCCTAGTAATATTGGTGTTTTGTCTTCCCTTGTTCCCCTCCCTTGCCTTGTAGCGCTCTGAAACACGTGTGTATGAGCGCAATACAAATAAAATATCATATTCCCATTGTTTCCTTGAAATAGTTTCCCCCATAGTTTTTCCCCATTTCTTCATGTAGTTCCATTGAACCAGCTCTTACTGATCATTCAAAAATCTGTTGATTTGACACTAAACTCTTTGATCCAGTATGGGTCGTTATGTACTTTTCAAATGGTCTCAGCTGCCTCGTGGCTGCCTTCTTAATAGCTGGGGTAGTCAGCCAGTGCTTCAGTTGGTTATATTTGAACCAGTCCTTCCCCGTCAGACCCAGCTCTTGTACACAGACCTCACAAGTCCTAAGGGTCTGTCCCTGGTACATATCCCCTATCTTTTGACGGTTCCATGTGTTCATATCCCTGCGAAAATATCGCCATGCAAAAATATCCCCATATTTTTGCGGCGATATTGAGGCATGGAACCTGCGGGGGACAACCCCGCAACCCCTGCATTATTTTTAAAGGAGCGGTGGAAACCCCTGCTCCCAAAACCCCCAAATTATCCCCCCCAAAAATAACGCCCATGGCCATTCCAGACGTCCATATATATAGCGATATTTTTGGTGGGGATAATATGTAGTGATACCCTTTTGGCAGCCTATTCTTTCCAATTTGTTGAATGCCCCCTTTTCCATCCCTGGCTGAAATTCCGGATTTCCGAAAATGGGATAAAATGTAGGATTGTTTCACCGTGAGGTTCCTTTGTTCGACTGCTGAGTCCCATGTTTCCACCTCTACCCCAATTATCTCACTTACTTTTGACGTTTGGGTATCTGTTTTGTTTATTTAGCCAAATAAGCTTTCCGAGGGATGATCCCACTACTGCCCTGTCTTGTCGTGCCCATATTTTATGTACCCCTTCGGCAGACCATTCTCTCATGAACCGTAGCTGAGCTGCTTCGTGGTATCTATGGAAATGTGGGAGGGCTAGACCCCCCTTGTCATTTGGCGCCATTAGTCTGGACATTGCTACTGTTTTTTTCTTCGAAATATATAACGATATCACCCTGTTAAGAGATTTAAAGAACGTCTTTGGGACCCTCACGGGCAGTGCCTGAAAGTAGTACAACAGCTTTGGTAGGACCATAATTTTAACTGTTGTCATTCTCCCCTACCATGATGTTGTGAAGGGGTTCCATTTCATGAGGTCGAGTAAAAAATGGTCTAGCACGTGTGGGTAGTTTGCGCCATATAATTGCTCTGTCTATTTTGTAAGGTTTATGCCTAAGTATGCTGTGCCCTTTGCCGCGCTTTTCAATTGAGTTTTTTTCCCTGCCTGTCCATCACTTCGAGGTCTACCGATAGATTTACCATTTCCGATTTGTGTCGGTTTATTTTTAGCCAATGTCACCCCAGATGTGTCCAGTTCTTTAATTACTACCGGCAGTGACTGTTCTGGGTCCCACATTTCCACCAGCATATCAACTGTGAATCCTATTGTGTTTCTCCTGCCATAGCTATTCCCCTAAACCGGTCTGTCTCCCTCATCTTAACCAATAGAGGTTCTGTTTTTAAAATGTTTTACTTTATTTAACTTGCACAGGGGTGTACAGCATTCCAAGCCATGCATATTCATTAGGTCAATAATGAAGAGAAATGGTAGCACAGAAAACATCGGTTGGCAATGACATTTGTGTACATGTTATTTTCACAGCACAGTTGTATCATCATCTTCCTCCACACTTTGACGCGCTAAGTATTGTCGGAAACCACCCCATATGTCTCTCGGGCGACTTGTCGGTGTCATCAAACCAGCATACACTCCCTCCCTATCATTCGCCCAGATCATATCACAGAGCCGGTTGTCCTATGTAGGGGCTTCCTTGCTTTTCCACCTCCTTAAAATAACCCTTTTTGCCAACACAAGGCCAAGATGACCATGCACTTCAATGGGTTCAGTCTATTCACGTATCCCAATATATATGTCGAGGGTTTCCATGTCATGGGCTGCTCCACCATCTCCTCCAACGCCTGCCACACCTTATTCCAATATTCCGATAATGGCCAACATGCCCACAACATGTGTGTTATATCTGCATCCAACATTTCACATCTGGGACACTTCCCCTCCGAGGTGGATTCATCCTCTTGAGGCGGGCTGGGGTGAAATGTAATCTATTTAAGACCTTAAAGTGGATCAGCCTGTGCCTGGAGTTTAATGATATCTGCCTTGTTAATCTGCATATTTGTAGCCAATGTGTGTCTGTAAAAGTGACTTCTAAATCCCTCTCCGAGTCACCCCGAATATACGTTGTTTGCACCCCCCAGGACGTCTGCGCGAGTTTATATAACGCTGAGGCTGAACCTTTCATCGCTTCTAAGGTCAGTATGTAATTAAGACACGGGTGTGATGCCGGTTCATGTGGGTATTCAGACCACTCCGATGCCACAGCAGAGCAAATCCGGCAAGACTGGAGTTTCTGAAGCGGAATGTCCCCCACATGCATCTTAATCATGTCCCATGACACAAATGGCCCCTCGTGGTACAAGTCACCTAAGTTCAATATGCCTGCCCTACGCCAATGTGTTGCCTGTAATGTATCTTTTGCTGGGCCTAGGAAAGGCACGCCCCAGATTGGCATGGCTTGGTTATATAATACAGTATTCCCTGGGGTGTTTGACTAACTTAGTCCATGCCTCTTGTGTGACTGTTACTGGATTCAGTTGATTAGTGTTATGACGTGTTCCCACAGTGAGCCTGTGCATCAGAGTTGCTGATGCCACTCCTTGCCTTTCCAATCCAATCTAATATATGATGCGTGCGGTCCTCCCTCAACCCAGTACACTGCATATGGTGCCTGGGCAGCACGGTACTACAGCTCGAAGTCAGATGCTGATAACCCTCCTAGCTCATACGGTAGTGTGAGGCGCCTCCAACCATCCCTTATCTGACCCTTCCATACAAATGAAGAACACGCCCTGGCCATTGTAACAAAAAAGGCTCTGCCTGGCCATAACGGAATGTTGCTAAATAAATAAAAAAAGCTTGGTCAAAATAATCATTTTTAACGCAACCCATCCCATTGAAGAGATGGGGAGCTGGTTCCACCACTCGAGTTTAGTACACATCTTGGCGATCAATGAGTCATAATGACAGGATTTAACAAGAGCAGGTGATTGGGCAATCTCGACACCTAGATATTTTATATGTAAATGCGTCCATTTCAGTTCGAACATGTCCGTTGGTTCTGAAGTTGTCTGTTAGTGGGAAGACCTCACACTTGTTACTATTCAGGCGCAGGCCGGGATATTTCCCAAACTCGGGAACCGTGGCTAGTATCCTCTGCAGGTATTTCCCGGGGTCCCTGATATACAACATTATATCATCCGCATATAATGTTATGAGTTCCACTTGCCCAGCGAAGTTCATGCCGGCACAAGCGTGCCGAGCGCTCATAAGGTCTGCCAGGGGTATTATCGCTAATGCAAACGGCAGGGGTGACAACGGGCATCCCTGCCTGGTTCCTCCTGCCAATGTTAATATCTGCGAGAGCACTCCGTTCACACACACCCTGGCGTATGGCTGGGTGTATAAAATCAGCACCCACTTAACAAAATGTGGTCCAAACCATAATTGTGTAGAACCCTAAACAGGAATGACCAATACACAGTGTCGAATGCTTTCTGCATGTCAAAAGACACAGCAACCCGCTCAACATCCTGTGGCATCCACGCCATCACATTATACATCCGCCGAATATTCAACGCCGTTGATCTCCCCAATATGAACCCCGCCTGGTCCTCATGTACCATGTAGGGCATTAGCTGGTTAAGCCTAGATTCCAGTATTTTCGCAAACACTTTTGCGTCAGTATTTATTAGGGATAGTGGGCGGTATGATCCGCAATCGTCTGGGGGCTTACCCGGTTTTAGTAGCAGAATAATAATCGCTTCACGAAGTGATTCAGGCAGGATTCTGAGTTCCAGTGCCTCCGACCACACCGATAGTAGTCGGGGAGATAGCACATCTGTAAATGAATTGTACAATTCCTCTCCAAGTCAGTCTTATCTTGGGGCTTTCCCGACTGGAAGATCTCTAATCGCTTCCTCAACTTTATCTGTTCCTCCAGCACATTACGGGCTTCTATCGACAGTATGGTCATTGGGATTTTAGCTAAATATTTGTCTGAGCAGTCATAGCCACACTTTGCGGGGGAGTATAAGCTCCTATAGAAGTCATAAAAAACCTTGCTCACCTCATCCACTTTGTTGGCCACCATGCCATCTGTTAGGGAGAATTCTCTTATAAGGCTAATTTCCCAAACCTAGTGAGTCCCCCAGCAGCTTTGCTGGATTTTTGGGGTTTGTTTTTTTCTCCTGCTAAGAGTGAGACTCTTTTACCCCCACTTTTAGGCATGATTTGAGGTATGTCTCTGACTGTTTGTGTGATTTTGGGCTATGGGGTCTTTTACTCCATAGGGTATCATCTGTTTTTTTTGTTTGTGTTACATAGCACCCTCAGTGCAGTAACACAGGGGTGTCATAGTGACCCCCAAACATAGACTCCATACCCTGGGACTGACTACTGTCTCCCATTGTCTTAAATTGTGAACAGAACCAGTACAAACCATCATATTGTGGAAGTACTGGAAGGGGTTAATTATATTGTCCATGGGTCTGTTTTCAAGGGGGCACTGTCCAGTCCCCCCTTGTGGAGTTTCTGGCTGGCTGGTGGCAGTGGTTACCACGCAAAATATTCCACCGGAATATTCTCTATGGGATTTTCCCATTGATTTTAAACGCACCACTTTTTGGTGCAATGTTAAAGATACCGCTGGTTTATTTATTTAATATTAAATCAACGGTTGGGTCTTTTTGCCAGAACTCCTTTCTAAAATGGCGTTTGTGTACGTCTCTGTAACTCTGACCAAGGTTGAGCCCTTTGTTCCACCTTTTGGCAGGCTTTTCCACAGAAGCCCTCCAAATGGTGCCACTCTGTCTGGGTTCCACAGGATGGGTGGGGAGGGGAATTGGCACCCTGGACTGAGTTGCCTTAACAACTCAAGTCGCACTCTGTTCTGATTGGGCCAGTGGTAAGCCGGCTCACCACTTACCATGTTTGAGTGACAGCTAGGCTGTTGAATGGGGGTTTTTCTGCATAAAAGCAGGGCCTTTGGGACTGGAACTTCAGAAGTCGCCACAGGACCAAAGAATCCGAAGAGGGAAGAAGCTGAGCCATCTGCAACGACGACACCACCGGTGGAGCCCTGCTGCAACAAACTCGCCACTTTCCCAACGACAAAAGATCTTCTGCTGGAGGAGTCTTATTCCTCTGAGCTGGTGGGACCAACCAGTTCGCCCTTTTCGCTTTCCAAAGACGTCTCTTGGTCAAATCGCCCGCGCCAAGCACCCCGGCGGCCGGATAGCCAAGCTTCACCACTTTGACTGCGAATAAAAGGAATGCACCTTTTATCGACGAACTCCGTGGCTGGTTTCATCCCTGTGCAGTGCAACGACTCCACGTTTCCTCCTCGACGAGATCCTCTCTTCCCCTGGTCGGAACAACGAACTGCAACCACTGCCAGGAACAAGTGCCACCGCTGGAGCTTCCTCTCTCTTTAAGGTACTGTGTCCTGCCTGGCCTCCCTTTCTTCGGTTTGCCCAAGGTGACCCTTAAATCTTTGGCTTTCCAACTGGGTTGGTTGGCCCCAGACCTTCTAACTTTATCTTCTTGAATCGCCCCAATCTCTTTTGAACATTCTGCAAAGACTTTTAGTGCATTTCAAACCGTGTGATCCTGGGCACATTTCGCTTTGCTCCATTTAAAGTGGGTCTGCCCTATGAACTTTGGCTCTACAGGGTATACTGCCTTCTTTCCCTTGCTGAGAACTCCTAAAAGTGTTGGGACTTGGTTTATTTCTATGCTCTGCCTTTTTCTCTCCCTTTAACTGAACTATTGGAATGCCATCAGGTTAGGCGCTCACATCTGTTTAACAAATCGTGGTGTTTTAACTCTGACTTGTCTAATAGTTATCATGGGAGGTGTGTATACTTTACCTGACTGTGTTTTAACTTGCTTTTGATTTAGATTGCTAGTATATTGCTTAGTGTGTTTTAAACAAATTATATATACTTTTTATACAAAGCTCTGGTCAGTGTTTGTTTGCTCTACTGTGTTTTTAGCCCTATTGTGTATACTCTATATACTGCCCTACTCTTCTTGAGAGAAGTCTGACTGCTCAGCCACAGCTGCCAGATAAATCTGGGTGGTGCAGACTGCTACCAATTGGGTTTACTGCTTACTCCTGTAGTCTTAATCTTTTTGCAGTGGTCCCCAAGGGAACTGCACAGGATTCTGCCTAACACCATCTGCCCTGATTATGCTCGGGATATTGGTGCTGCCCCTCACACTACGAACTGTCTGCACCAGCAATGTCCCAGGTCTATCCTCTTCCCCTTATCAGCGCACTGCTGCTGACCTATCAAAGTATCGGAACTCCCTATCTGATGCGTCCCGGTATTTATCTAGATGTGCCTTAATCTCTTTGCTCATCTGTGATGATGGGTCCCTGGTGCTTTGTTTGTAGCCGCGCCAAAGCGTCCTCACATCTCGTTCATTCTCTTCTAATGTTGCACAATAGCCCAAATTCAGTTGACATTGCAATGCCCTTAATGTATACTTTGAACGCCTGCCAGGGAATAGCATGTGTGCTCACCGCCCCTTAGTTATTTTCAAAATAATTGTCTATGTGTTGCGTCATATTAGTCCGAAAGACTGGCCCCCCCCCCCCCCCCCCAGATGTAGCCTTGAAGCGCCACTGTGGCCGCAGTACCATGCCTTCAGGAATACTTATGGAAAGCCGTACCGTGTGGTGGTCAGATAAAGTTCTAGGCAATATGTGGAACTCAAATACCCAATTCAATAGCTTGTGTGATGCCATCTAAAAATCGATGCGCGAGTACATATCGTGCACCGATGAATAGAAAGTGAAAGGGCCCTGTGTGGTGTTGAGTGTGCACTACACATCCCTCAACCGCAAATCTTCATTGTGTGTGTGTGTGTGCTTTTTTGTGTGTGTGTGTGTGTGTGTGTGTGTGTATAGTGCTTCCCGCATTTGTCAGAGACCTGGGTACAGTGGATATGCGATCAAGCTGTACGTCCAATATTCTGTTAAACTCTCCACCACAAATAGCTGATGCGATGGAGTACTTAACACATCTTTGGAATAGGGGGGGGTCATAGAACTCAGTCGTCCACATTAGGACCATAGACCTTTATCAAGATAACATCTGCACTCCCCAATTTCACATGGACAAACACAAACCTGCCACAGTTATCTCGTTTGGTTGCAAAATGAGTAAACAACAGTGACCGGTGTATTAAAATCATGACCCGTGCCCTTGTAGAATAAGATGTATAATAGCGTTGCTCTCCCCCACCCAGGGGCTACCTTGTGTGCCTGGTTCTCTAGCAGGTGCGTTTCTTGCAAAAGTAGAAGCTTTTTGCAGTCTGTTAACATATGACATCATCTTGCGCATATTTATCGGGACGCCTAATCCCCACACATTCCAGCTCAATAGCTTTATATCAGCCGGATCGTTCCCTGCCATCATCCCTTGTATACATCTGATCGCTCCACCCTGCTCCGCACCACCTCATGTACAGTCCGTAATATGCCATGCGTACCCTGTGCACTTTTATACGAGTTTAAACTCAACCCCCCCACCCTCATAGTACCCTGAACTTTTACTATGCTTATCCCCCCGACCCCCTGTCTACCCCCAGCCTACCCTGCCCAACAAATATATGCACTCGCATTGGGGGTGACTGCTACCGTGGTGAGTGAAGGGCCACGCTTCAATAATATATTGCCTTGACACATAACTTAAACAATCAAAACAAGTGTTGCCATTAACACATCCAAATTGCATAGTCACGGGTGAGATACTCAGATACGTTCATGTATTATTTTGTCCCTGGGGTGTGCCCTGTCGGAAATGGAACGTTGGCCTCTGCAAGTGATGCAGCTTCCTCAGGAAATGAAAAGAAGTAGGTCTTGTTGTTGAATTGTAGATGCAGTCGGGCGGGGCAGAGCATAGCATAGGGTACTCCCTGTTCCCCGAGTTGTTTTTTTAACACCAACAAATGTGAATCTCTCCTCTTGTACCGCCAATGTATAGTCAGGGAAAATGCAGACCACACTAGAACCCATAATTAATTCCTGTTTCTCTCGCACCGCCTTCATAGATCTCTGTCCCGGTAGTTCATTAGGCGCACAATTATTGGTCTGGGGTACCCCCACCGGCCTTGTCTTCGCCATCAACGCTCTATACGCACGTTCCACCACAAGCATTTGGGACCAGCCGGGATCCCCCAGCAATTCCTTCAGCAGTTCCTCTATTGCAGTCTCCATTGGCCCTTTCAAGGCATCCTTCGGTACACCTGTAATGCAATCGATTTTGCCGCTAAATCCTCACATTTCATCTTGATGCTGCCCAAGTCTTTAGCCAGGGCCGTCACTGTCCCTTGTAATGCTTTTATGGTGTCCCAGGCTGTGCTGAAATGATAGACTGAAATGTTGAGCCGGCAATTAATTGTTCATTGACACTAGAACCGCCCTGCCCTGTGTGAAGAGAAGTGGGGGTGGAAAGAAGTAACTTGAATTTATTCTTGATGTTTGCGATAGTGGAAGGTGAAGGTGACCGCATAGAACCGTGCTTATTCTGTTTGTTAAAATAATAGCTGCTGTTGAAGTGGAAGGGCACACAGAGGTACACTTTGCCATTTGGACAGCAGAGGGCAACCTAACACTGATAAACATCCCTAAGCGGTTTTGTTTTTATATATATATATATTAGATTGTCCAGATTATAGAATGGCAACATGAGGATTACAATACTTTTTAGTACACACATGAACATTTTAAGATGGCCGCCGGAGTGAACACAATGCACCTAGTTAGTCCTTTGTAAATGTTTACTTGTTCTCTATAAAGCAAATAAAAATGGCGACTGAATGCCAGTTTACGCCGGTTTCATTCTGAACACAGTCTTTACTTCTACACATAAAAGTAAGGAAGAGGGGAAGGGTGGGTTTTGGCAACTACATATTCAGCCTGTTTCCTCTGAATAGCTGGGCATCTAATTAATGATAAGGAATAGATGACTGATATAGTCAAATGATTAGAATTGGTTTGTTCATTAGCGAGTAATAGATGAAGTTTGATCATGCCTTTAAAATATTGAGGTTTAAAAAAATGATATGCAGAAGAGAATGTGAGCAATGTAAGAATGGGACCCATGAAGAAAATGTTAAGGTGTATTCATAAACAATTAACACTCAATTGAATTATTTACAACCTGTTTTCAAAATTCAGGCAAACAATTAAATATTTGCTCTTGAATTTAGGCAATGAAAGAAACAAATAAAGAACATAAACTCATAGAATATATTGGCAGACGATGTATGAAGGTACATTTACAATTAATTGTGGTTAAGGTTAGACCACTTTTGCTGTTGGACTGCTATACCAAATATATTTTCTAATCACTAATATTTCATCTGACAAACAATTTAAGACCTATGCAAATAGAAAGTAGCCAATGTCCAAAGGGACAGTAAAACAGTAATTAAGAAAGACAGTGGTCAATTCACGAAGTGTATTTTCTTTTCTTTTTCCCCAATTTTTATATTAATTTTGTATTCTAAAATCTGTGTATTCATGCCAGGATATTTGTAATGGTAACTTATTGTGCACACAGTAGTGCAATCTCTAGAAGTGACTTGATAATATTACTAAAGAATAATATCTGTTCCCTCTGATGTTAAATGTACATGTTTTTTAAAACACCAATTCAAATCGAACATTATACTATATAGTTTCTTGATATCTATGCACAATAAAATAGAAGCCTGTGAAAAATGTATGGCTTTAAAAATTATATCAGTACACAGAGTCCAACCCAGTACAATCGAATAAACATTTAATTTTTGCTTGCCATTGACATAATTCATGGGGGTTGTTGGTGGGAGTAGACCCTTTTACTTGGACTAAGACTACAAACTGTTTTCATGTACTAACATATACCTAGCACTGACAAGGGTATCTCAAATAACCCCTAAAACAGTGTGTGGCAAAAAATGCAATTGATGGTAGACTCTGGATCAAACTTTGCTGTCATTCTAACAAAACAATAAAAATAATGGGATGGGAGAAAGCATATATGAACATAATTACATTCAAACATAGTATATGGGAGTGTGCTTACTGGCTTATTGGGTTATTTATCACAATCGAGTACAAAGGCCTTATTACCATAGGGAGTCTTTTTTTTTATTTTTATTGTTGTTTTGGTCAGTTAAACCCGACCTCTCAACAAATTTATAACAAAATAAATCACAGTAAAGTACATTAATACATCAATGAACCAAAATATTAATCATCATTACATTAATTGCTCTCGCTTTCATTCAAGTTCACATATATAACGGTTGCTTAAGTTTAAATTACAAGGTTAACCATCGGCTGTATCATGTATCTTAATTTTCAGGGAATTTAGATAATTAACAACTGCATACCTTGATTTTTTTGAGTGTCCTGTGTACAATACTAACCATAATTGCTCCTGCATAATAACTGCAGTCTCATTAAACAAATGTTTGAAGTAAAATATTCTCTTTGTTAACAAACTGACACACTCAACTACCAAATGTTTTAGCGTCTCGACCTCTTGATTACAAAACCGACAACTTTGGTCTGATATTTTCTTCCATCTGTGTAATATCTCTCTTGTGGGCCATATATTTAATCTAAAGCGTAGGAAATCTGAACGGTGATCAGGACCAGGGGATTGCTTCAGGTATTGCTCTACAAGTCCCTGTGATTTTAAACCAAACGGATTCGAACTGAATTTCGATATTTTCATGCTCGTTTCCCTGGTCTTAATCCAATCCGATCTCCACAGTTTAGATTTGGCTTTATCTGGGTTTTCAATAAGTAAAATTTCAGTAATATCAGCCCCATCTAGAAAGTTTTTGGCACAGTTTCGCCAATTGTTTGCAAAATTATCATTTGCTAGCAGTAGATATTGAGATATAATGGCGAGTAATCCATTAGTATTATCTTTCATAATACATTTTCTGTATAGTTGGCAGACTTTCCATTTATATACTGCATAGATTGATATTAAGCCCATTTCATGTCTAATAATCGGCATAGATTCTGAATTGGGTAACATGAGTGATTTTTTCCAAAAAGCACTTTCATATTTGGTCCAATAATAAGCTTGACATTTTTTTGTTTCTGACCCATACAGAATTGTGGGGATGTATTTTTGCTTGTAATATATAATCGTGGGGTTTATAGTGAATTTACAATATTTTGCCCGAATTATCCGGACTTGTGATATTGCACTGAGATGTTTCAGCTGAATATGATCTTCATACGGTTTGTCAGATGTATGATTATTCACACATACTCCTAGATAAATATATGATTTTACAACCAAAAGATCAGTATCTTGTAATTGCCAACTACATGATTTTTGTCTTGTTTTGGCACCAAATTGCATCACTTGTGTTTTTGTAGTATTAATACTAATACAATTTTTCTTGGCATATGTATCTAGCGCTTTCAACATAGTGCGCAAGCCTGCTGGTGTTTTAGACAAAAGAACCATGTCATCGGCATAAAGAAGCCAATTAATGGCTATTCCAAGCAATTTTGGTGGGTCAGTGATCAACCCTTTGAAACTAAGCCCAAAATCTAAAAGAAAAAAATTAAATAGTGCAGAAGCCAACAGACAACCCTGTTTCAAACCCCGCGAGGTGTAAATGGGTTCAGAGAGCAACCCATCATTATTCATGCGAATCTGAATTGATGTATTTGTATGGAGCTCAACTATCCATTTAAGTATATGCCAGGGACACCCCAGGTCCATCAATTTCTTAAAGAGTAATTCCCTGGGAACAAGATCAAAAGCCGACCTAAAATCTACATATGCTACATATAAAGGTTGATGATACTGTTTGTTTTGCTGAATAATAGAATTCAGGGTGATTAAATTGATAGCTGTTCCCAAACCGGGCACGAAACCTGTCTGAAATGGATCTCTGTGGCTTAGATGATTTAGCCATTTGTTTAACTCACCTAATATCATTCGGGCAAAAATTTTTCCCGGGCAATCTAACAATGCAATAGGTCTATAAGAGGCCGGATTAGTCCTGTCGCCTTTTTTAAATATGGGAAGAACAATCGATGTTTTCCAATTCAGGGGAATGGAGCCTGTAGCCATTATTTTCTTAAATATGAGATGTAATATGGTAGACCATAAATGTCTGTTTTGTTTTATTGTAGCATTATGTAAACCGTCTGGCCTGGCTGCTCTTGAGACGCTCAGTTTCGATATAAGAAAAAGTATGTCATCACAATCAAAGTTCACATTATGGTCGGCTACAATACTGTCCCAGTTTAATCTCATATTTGTGATTGGTGTGGTATATATGTTGCCAAAAAAGGTCCTCCAACAATGTTGAGAAATAGAAATCACCATGAGGGAAGGCTGATTTTTAATCGCGGTTTTATTCAGAAGAGCCCATATACCCCCTGAGGATTTAAGGATGATCTGTTGCATCATTACCTCTCCGTCATGTTGATATTGGGAGGCACGACGTCCTCTTAACCATTTTTTGTGTTCCCTTTTTAGTTGTTTTATCTTGTCATGATTTGTCATAGGATTTGACCCACAACCTTTGTATAGTTTTTTTATATTCCTCCTTAATTCACTTTTCTTGGATTTAACTTCAAGGTCAAAGGCATGAGGGTGAGTTTGTATACCTCGTTTGGGGTGCAACCCCTGTGTAGTAAATAGTTGCATGGCATGAACATAATATCCACTTTCACATTCGGTATCACCAGTATACTGCTCACACAAGACCTTTCTAAACTGACATAGTCTTGACTTGGACCATTTTATACGGTTACCAGCATTATTGACCTGTAAGTTCGACATATTAATATTCTGAGACTGTTTTCTAATTTTAGGCCAATCACATATCACCCGCAGCTGGCTATGATCACTCATGATGGTTGAATTGACCGTAAACATAGTTATATTGTTTAGGAAGTGATCATTCACAAAAATGTAATCCAAAGTTACATGACTACCAGCATTATGCCAGGTGGTTTTGGGAGGATAATCCCCTTGCAATGAACCATTTACCATGACAAAATTTCGATCAGCCATTATGGATAACCAACGACATTCATCTGACATAGATCTCGAGTGTTTGGAAGATAAAAGGTGTAAATTTAGGTCCCCCATTATGAATGTGTTAATAATGGTTTCATCCATTAACAGTTGATTGAGGATCATGGCTAAGGTTTCAAAGAATACATTTGATGACAAGTGTTTTTTCCCCCAATAGATGTTCACTATTGCACAAAACGTTTGACCTAACTGAATCTTAACATATTGAAAACACGGTGATGGAGTTCTGTGCCAAATGACTTCGATGTTCTTATCTTTTCTAAAAGCCATCAGCAGGCCAACCATTGGGCGACCCTGCAGCGGCTCGATGGCAGGTACCACATAGATATTATAATCATCCCACACTGGTATGGCTTGCAGCCACGTCTCCTGGAATACTAATATATCAAATTGGAGGAGCTCTTTGCTTTTGTTGTTAATAAAATGTTTATGGCCTCTTGTATTCCAGGAGAGTAGGCTGATGGATTCCAGTGTCTGGGGTTGTTATAGTCTCATATTGAGATTATCGTCTCTCCATACATTTTGTGCTTGCCCATCTTCTGTAAGTAGTGAGGTTGCATTATCGCCATATGTTCTAATTTTTGGGCGGTCAATAATTAATTGTTTCATATCTTGAGTAGTTGTATCTTGTGATAAAATAAAACCTAGGTTATAAAATACAGTTCGGGCTAGCCACAAGGTATTTAGTACGACTCTTGATGGAATAAACAGCCGTGCTTCTGTTAGATTTGTATCATTAACAAATTCCACCAGGCTAATATAGGCTGAGGTTAGATCATCAAGTGCGATAATTTCCGCACAAATGTTCAAAATGCTAGCTCGATTCAAATCATATGTAGCAAAAGGGTAACCACGGCATTTAATAAGGAGACGATGATGATTTTTATATTGATTTTTGCCGAGATGTCTAGAAACCCCGGGGTCAGATTCGCTCTACTGGTTCTTGAGCTGTCTGGTGATGGTTGTAGGCCCCGCGGCCCCTTGATGTATCAGGTCATGTGGGGCTGACATTTGTAGCATCTTTGGTTCTCTCAACAGGAGCTCTATATTAGATTTCTCCTTGCTTATAGTTTGATTACACTGATCAGATTTATTTAATAAACCCTGATTGGCTAATCTGATAGTTTCTGTAAGAGCTTCATTTTCTTTAGCGTATTTTAGAAAGTAAGCTCGTATTTCATTGCGCAGATCTTGTAACACGCCGTCTTTGTCATTTGACACATTTGCATATACCTTTTTCCCTTCTGAAATGTCACCATTCTTTTTGTTAGCCTGGTTTTCTCTATAGGGTACTGTATAAGACTGTACCAAAACCTCATTTGCATTGGAATGTCTTTCACAAGCGGCTCTTATTTCTTCCCGTAAATCCTGCATAATATCAACCGTAGTGCTTGGTGCATTTTCGTGTAGTGTTTTGGTTTTAATTGGGGCCACAGTGGTACTCATAATCAGCTCTTCATTTGCAACTGAGGAGGTTGAGGGCCCCTTTATTGATTTAACTTGCGTCGCAATGCTCTCAATTGGGGTTTTTCCAGTAAGTCCCACTGGGGGTTGGGAAGTTAATGTCACAGCTGCAAGCAAGTCATCAAGCGGTTGATATTTTAGTGATTCCTTTCTCCTACAATTATTTTCAATATTCAGGTTCAATTTCCTTTTTTTTCGCAGAGATTACTAGCTTTGCAGCGTGTTTTACTTTGGACAGGTTTTTCTTATTAACGGTTGTTTGTGGAGTTGCACAACTTGTATCCGGCTCGCGAGACCGGACAAATTCTGAAGGTTGCAATTTCAAAGTAGTAAACCTGGGTGCAAAAGATACACCTTGTATTTTCGGAATTACCTCTGTCAGTTTAACCGACGGTAATTGGACACTTTCTCCCTGGATGACTGCATTTGCAGTTATTATTTGTTTCGGTGTGTTTAATGGAGTATCTACTATCAAACCCAGATCTTGTAAAGAATTTGTTTGGGTCGATTGATTTTTTGGCCCAAATGTACATGAACAGATTGGTAGATTTTGAGTCTGTGGCTCTTTTTTAAGAAGTGAATGTAACATTTGAATCTCTTTGTCCTGACCTGTCATTTTTTCGTCCAATGATTCATATAGCTTTGCTAACGACAATAAGGCCGTGTTCATAGCACTCAGAGTATTATTCAATGCCGAAGCCTCAGGAAAAGAGAATCTATTGTCTTTGTACGGCATCTGGCTATCGCGTATAAAATACGGATGATTACTGTCGGGTTCGTTAAATTTAGTACGTCTAGGCGTTGGAGCAATAATGAGACATTTGATATATTAGATGAAGATTTTTCAAACAGTACTGGTGATTTGTATAAATCCTGATTCTCATTCGCCAATGTTGGAATAGTGTTTGGTACTTGTTCTTTGTCAGGGGTAATACTTAGAGGTTTTTGTAAATTATCATCTAGTTGGATCAGATCACCCGTATTGGAACATATGTACATCACCTCAGGTGTTACTGATTCAAATGGACTCGATGCATTCAGAGACGCTAAAGTGTCATTACCAAAGGCTCCTACTGCTGTTATTTTTACGTACTCAGCTTGCGGTAAATGCTGAGCTGCAACGGAACAAATAGGTGCAACTGTAGGCGATTTAACAGGACACACTTCAAAATGAGTATCGACATTGTCAGTTGCTTGGGAGATAAATAATTCTCCTGTTGTGTATGCCATAGCAATCGTGGCGTCCGTTACTTCTCTGGTCATTAGTTGTACATTATCAAGACAAGCTCTTGTGTCAGTCATTGGTTCCTCTATTTCAGCGAAGGCCGAAGCACTAGGACAGGCTGAATGCGGAGCCATGACCGAGATCGAGCTCGGAATTAGCAATGTATTTGTCTTATTTTGTGGGGATTTAGATGTTTCCAACCCCACAGTATCTTTTGTACAGAAGGTGCGAATATCCATATTTAGGGAATTCGCACGCTTTCTGTCTTTATTATCTTTGAGTCTTTTATCAATTAAAGCTTTCTTTGTTAGAGGGGACAAAGGATTGTAAATATTTGACATGTGCTCTGGCATTCCTGTTTTCAACGAGTTAATTTGTCGAGACATGTCACACAATGGAACACAATCAATAATATATAAAAGTAGGATAATAACCTCACTTTAGATCATAAGCCGTTCTCACACCAAGCAACGAGACAGCAGCCAAAATACTACTCAGAATGGGTTATAGTTAAAAGTGCAAGAGTGATTACGCAAAAATATAAAATATATAATATATATTCCTACAACCTCAAAAAATTGATGTTCATAGATCCCACCATTTACTAAGGCTAATAAGGGAGAAGGAATCTTCGCAGCCCCAAAAATGAGATAATATGAGGTCTGGATATCTTCAAACAGTGTCACTATAAATAGAGCTATCAATAAAACATAGCTTAACACAGTTTGTAAAGTACAAATGATAAAATATCATTACTAAGAAAGATTAAGAGTAAATCAAAGTCAATATTTCATAAATGACACTTATAACAAAATTAAAATTAACCATTGATTAAATACATTAATTGTATAAGACTGAATTATTTAGCTTTTTATATGTAAAGTGTCATCAGTGATGAGCGGCAGTCAAATGTAAATAACCACCTGGTTTTGGGAACGCCCGACAGCTTAAGGAGCGGCCTTAGTCCGACTCTCCTCCCCACCAGGATGGTCTTTATGCGTGGAATGTGCAAATAATTTTCTTATTCCTGATGTAATCTGCTTACATTATTTTTCACCATGGATGGAATTTCTGGACACAACAGGAGGCACCTTTCGAATCACGGCACGCTGGGAGTCAATATATGGCAGATCAAGGCACAGCCCTACTCTGATCCACAAACAGAGAATGTTAAAAATCACATTAGATCCCTGCCTCAACAAAAAAGTTAAAAGATTGTAGACCAAGACCAGCGTGGAGATCCTGAACAAGCACGCTCAACTGTTGCAACTTGGGATGGGAAGTGCGAAGTGCTACTCACCCGAGATATTCTTGCACCTTGGGGCAGTTCAAAGCTAAACACTGAATGTGGAAGGTCTCAACCTTTGCCAGCAGGCTCTCAAGGAACCTTCCAGGGAGCTTGCAGAATGACCATGAGGAATACACAAAATTGCTGGGCCCTGTTGTCCTTAAAGAAGGCTAGCCCCAAAATGAGGTTATTGTTAGGCAGAAACCTGTGCAGTTCCCTCTGGGACCACTGCAAAAGATTTAGGACTACAGGTGTTTGGCAGTAAACCCACTTGGTAGCAGTCTGTACCACACAGATTCACTTGGTAGCTGTGGCTGAGCAGTCAGACTTCCCTCAAGAAGAGTTAGGCAGTATACAGAGTATTCACAATAGGTCAAGAGAACACTGACCAGGGCTTGGTGTAAAAGAGATATAATTATTTATTTAAAACCACATCTAGAAAAACACACAGTCCCTAATAGTAAGCAATTCAAAAACACGGTCACTAAAAGATATACACTCCCTTAAAAGAATATTAGACAAGTCTTAAGTAAAGCCCCACTTATTTTCAGACAGTGGTGAGCACTTAACGTAGATGGCACTCTAATAATTCGTTTTAAAAAGGGGAGAGAAAAGCAGAGAATAAATTGAAACAGATCCCAACACTTTTTCATGAACACAACAAGAGAGGAAGGCAAAGTAACACTGTGAATTCAGAGTCAGTAGGCCGGATCCGCTTTAAGAGGATCCAAACGAAATATGTCCAAGGTCACACGGTTGCAGTGCACAAAAGTCTTGAAAGGGTTCAAAAAAGAGTTGGACCAAAGAAAGGGACCAGTTAGAGAGTCAAGGCGGCCAGCCCAGTCCAGAAGGTTAAGGGGTTATTATTACCTTGTAGCAATCTTTAGAAAGGGAGGCCTGGCAGACACGGTACCTTAAAGTGGTGAGAACACTCCAGTGGGGGCAGTTGTTCCTGGCAGCGGATGCAAGTCAGTGCTTCGTCCGAGGGAAGAGAGGATCTCGTCGTGGAGGAAGACAGGAGACCGTTGCACTGCCAGGGAAGAAACCAGCCGCGGAGTTTCTCAGGTACAAGGAGCGGTCCGTTGATTCGCGGTCCAGTGGTAAGTGACTATCCGGCTGCCGGGGTGCTTTGCACGGGCAGTTCGACCACAAACCGGTCTGGGGTGCAAAGAGAAGAAGGTAAACTGGTTGTGCCCACCAGTCAGGGGAAGAAGCCTCTCTAGCCGGGAGATCTTCTCTGTCGTCGGGAAGTGGTGAGTTGGTTCCGCAGGGCTCCACCGGTGGTGTCGTCGTGGTAGGTCGGCTCAGATTCTCCCTCGTCGAATTCAGGTCCTGTGGCGGCTTCTGAAGTTCCAGTCCCCAAAGCCCTGCTTTTATGCAGCATACCCCCATTCACTCAGCCTAGCTGCCAATCAAACATGCTAAGTGGTGAGCCGGCCGGCTCACCACTTGGGCCAATCACACACGAGTGCGACTTGAGTTACCAAGGTAACTCAGTCCAGGGTGCCTAAACCCCCTCCCACACCCCCTGTGGTACCCAGACAGAGTGGCACCACTTTTGGAGGCTTCTGTGGAGAAGCCCGTCAAAAGGTGGAACAAAGGGCTCGACTTGGGTTGGAGTCACAGAAGAGAACACAAACACCATTTTAGAATCGAGTCCTGGCAAAAAATACGAAACGGTGAATTAATATTAAATAAACCGGCGTTATGTTCGAGGCTATGAGAATTAAATAATTAAAGTTGGTAGCCTCGAACAATGGGAAAATCCCATAGGGAAATATTTGCGGTCGAATATAAAAAGTAGTATCCACTGCCACCAGCCAAAACTAGATCGGGGGGGCGGAGACGTGCCCCCTCGACTAACAGACCCCAGGGCAATCGAATTGCCCCGACCAGTACGTCCACAATATGATGGTTTGTACTGGTTTCTGTTAATAATTTGGGACTAGTAAAGCCAATGGAGACTTTACATGCCCTGGGAGACAGTAGTCAGTCCCAGGGTATGGAGTCTATGATGGGGTCTCACTATGACACCCCTGTGTCACTGCACGGAGGGTGCTGTGTAACACACATAGTAAAAACACATGAGACCCTATGGAGTAAAGGACCGCATAGCCCATAAAACCCATTAACAGTCAAAGGAACACCATAAATCATGTCCACGAGTGGGAGAAAAAGAATCTCACTCTTGGCAGGAGAAAAAAACAAACTCCAGAAATCCTGCAAAGCTGCTGGGGGACTCACTAGGTTAGGAAATTCAGCCTAAAGAGAGAATTCTCCCTAACAGTTATGTGTGGACTTCCAGAGCCTAAATAGATGGAACAAGTTAGTTACCTGTAACTATTGTTCTCCAGCATGGGGTCTGTCATAGATTCACATGCTCATGAATATTCTCCGTCGTCAGGCTGGGAATCCTCAGTAAAAAGAAAAACAGTTTCACTTACAAACTTTTTCCGGAAAGCACCAACTATCAAGGATTTCATCAGCCCAAGCTTTCACAAACCATTACCAGACGCAAGGAAAATCTTTTTTCAAACGCTTACAAAGGGTACTCACAAATGTGGGCATTGTAAATTATGCTCAATGCTAAGCACAGGGAAAAAAGAAATCACACTACCAAATGGTAAAACCAAACAAATCAACTAATAAATTGCAACTCGACATATGTCATTTACAGTCTAGAATGTATCTGTAAAAAAATATACATTGGGAGCATAAAAAGAAAACTTAAGGTGAGAATCTTTGAACATCTTAGAGCAATCAACAACAAAGACCTAAGATCTCCCATATCAGTTCACATAATGGAAAATCACCCAACGTTGGACATATCGAATTTAAAAATCTTTGGCTTGGAGAAAATGTCTTTACCCTTTAGAGGAGGAAACAAGGAAGAACTTTTGAGAAAACAGGAAAGCAAATGGATATGTATTATGGACACATGTAACAGGCTTGAACTGTGACACAGAAATGTACAAGTGGTTGTAAATTGTTTTTGATTTTTTTCAAAAATATGAATATCTGAATTATTTTTCTTTAACAACTCTATAACAAAAGACAATTGATTATTTATTTTACGCACTCATACAGATGTCCACTTAAATATTTGCCATTTGAATTTGACTATCTATTAATCTTAATTTGAAAAAATTGTCACCTCCATGAAGAATGGCCACTTTACATCGAAAACAGCAAATAAAATGGCCACCAGAACGTAGGTAGCGCGGTGACGTCATCGCGTTGCGTGTAAATACGTGGCGTGATGAAGTCACTGCGCCTCGCGCGAGTTATAAATAGAGTAAGTTTAAACAGAGATGCCGCAAAAGCAGTCGGCAGCTCTCTTCAGCTTATCAGGGCTACAAGGACATTTGCTGAACCATTTTGGATTCAGAAATAAATAAGGGAAGAAACAAAGGTCCTCCTCAGCAGCCCTATTTGCCTTAATAACAACAAAGCATTACTCCAAGCAAATTAAATTTAAAAACAAAAAAACTTTTTTTTAGTATGTATCTCAGTAAGCCTTCTCTTTCAAACAGATAATCTACAACAAATCACCAGTAAAAAGCTGGAAAAATGAGCATCTGCAAGCAGCACTGATATATTACCTAAAAAACACCAAGATAAACTAAATTGGACAAATTCAAGGCATTTATAATTTGTTACTGAAGGAATCAAAAGGGTGAGTCAAAAAAATGAAAATGACTTAACATAATTGACTGATTTAGGAAATATGTTTAAAATAGTTTGCACTTGTAACCAAAATAATGTATGTGACATTGCTGTCTTTTTTTTCTCTTTTCTTTTTTCTCACATTCATGCCATCTTGAGTAGGTATAACTCTCCTGATGAACCATTGTGTTTACAATGGGGAAACACGTGTCGAGTGGGAATAACTGACATTTGAGTGAGAAAAACTGACATTTTGTTTGGAATACTTGTTTATCAAATAATAAGGTGTGAAGATAACACTTGGACTCAAAAACAATTATAGAATTGAATGTGTGATGATGACACTTGGATTTGAAAAGAATTAAAGAATTTTGAAAAACATTATTTGACATGGAATGAAGCTTCATTTCTCTTTATATTCAGAACTGGATTTATGATTTGAAAACTATAGCTTTGACCGACCCACCAAGACAAATCTAATTTTCAAAGTTGGCGCATTTGAGTAAACTTTATTTCGAGGGGATTGGGTCCTCCGACGTATTCCATATCTATGACATGTAATCACCACAGCTGTGCTGCTTCGGAAACTTTTTCGGCGTCTGCGTCCTGCGTCGATGCGCCGTCGTCGAGGGCCTCCTCCGACGTCATCCGATGTGATAAGTAGGACGCACGATGCCCATAGCCTCAGTTCCGTTTTTTCCGCGAACGTGTTGCTTCGTGTTTCTCGGTTCAAACGCCTCGACTCTTTGGAGTTCTGTTCTTCTCGGTTCTTCGAACCTGTTCGTTTGTGAAATTCCTTCTGAAGATGTCTACTTCGTCTTCGACCCCGCGTCCGGGTTTCAAGAAGTGCGGGGAGTGTGGGTCCAAGATGTCGGTGACGGACTCGCACGACGCCTGCCTCTGGTGCCTCGGGGAGGCCCACGACACGGATGACTGTATCGACTGCCAGTCGCTCACGTCCAAAGCCTTACGCGAACGTAAGAAGAAGTTGTCGGTAGGTCGGGTGTCCAAGCCCCGGAAGTCGAAGTCTGCGGGGCTTTCGACGGATGATTCGAGGGGTGACTCTCCGTGTCATCGTCGGAAGTCTTGTGGGTCTCCTTCTAGGAGTCGGTCTCGCCACTCCTCCGCCTCTTCGAGGCATTCTCGGAAGCGCCGACACCAGTCGTCTTCCAGGTCCTCTTCGGAGGGCTCTGCCCGGCACGTCGCTTACCCCTCCAGCCGTGCGACGCCGGAGGAATGGGCTTCCTTCGGGAAGAAGATGCTGGCGATTCTTGAGTCGCAGGGTACTCAGCCGTCCGCGCCCCCGAGTGGGGTCGGTCGTGTGAGGTCGAGAGACACACCTCGCAAGAGTGGTCGGCACGAGTCACGGGAGAGGTCCCATTCGGACAAGGGGACTCGTTCTCGACGTACCCGTTCCAGGTCCCGGTCCTCGACGCGTTCGAGACCGTGTGCACCTGTGAGGTCTTCAAAGAAGGCATCGACGTCTGTGGCGTCAAGGGCGTCGACGGGCTTTCTCGAGGCTCTGGCTCCGAGGAAGTCGTCGATGCCGTCGACGCTCAGGTCGTCGAGGGACACGCTCGGGGCTCCGGCCTCGAGGGCTGTGTCGACGCCGCCGATTCTGGAGGCGCTGCATCTGACGTCGACGCCGATTTCGTCGACGCCGATGCCGGTTCTCTCGACGCTGGCGCCGATTCGCTCGACGCCATTGACGCCTTTCGTGTCGGAGGTACCACAGGGCACGGGTGGACCCCCTAGGAAGGCTCTGGTTAAGAGCAAGCACTCTCGAGTGCCTTCTTTTCGCCACCTGGACTATATTTCAGAGGCGGATGAGGATTCTGATGGCCTGGTTCCTAGTCAGGTTCCGGATGACATTGTCTCGGGCCATAGTCAGTTTGACGAGTTGAGACAGTCACTGCATGATGCCAGTTGCCTGGACACCTCTCCGGAGGTGGAGTTTTGTAGGCCTGAGCCTGGCTCTCATGCTGATTCCTCGTACCGGCGCCTTATGGCTAGGGTTTCTGAGTACTTGGGATGGTCTGCTCCCCCAGGGGAGTTTGTGCAGGATGATCTGACAGACATCCTTGATGTTGGTCCCCCAACTGACCCAGTTCTGCCGTTCCATATGGCTTTACAGAGAAGGGTGGCGGCGGCTTGGACTGCTCCGGAGAGTCTCCCGGCGGTGGGCAGATCCTTGTCGCGAAAATACCGTCCAGCCAGTGGCGACCCCTGCTACTTGACCAGGCACCCCACTCCGGAGAGTTTGGTGGTGCAGGCGGCCACGGCCCCGGCAAAGCAGGCGTCGTACCCTACCATCCCTCCTGATAGGGACGACAAACGTTTTGATGGCTGGGCGAAGAAAGTGTTTTCTTCTGGTGGTATGGCGCTTCAGGCGGCCAACTCCATTTGTGCCTTGTCGCGTTTCACGCACACTCTGTGGAACTGTGTTGCGTTAGCGGCTGAAATGTTCCCGAAGGGGATGAACGGGATGGTTTCCTTGCTTTGGCCCAGGATGGTAAGGATGCCATGTGTGAGTCCGTTCAGTCGGGTTTGGACTTAGCTGAATGCGTCAGTAGGTCCATGGCGGCGAGCACCGTGATACGCAGGTTTGCGTGGTTGCGGAAGTCGGGGTTTGCGCCTGATGTGCAGTCCCGGCTCCTCAACATGCCCTTTGATGGTGAACACCTTTTTGGCAGCAAGGCTGACGAGAGCCTTGAGAGGTTGCAGACCTCAAAAGCTGCAGCGAAGTCGTTGGGCGCTGCAGTTCGCCAACCTCCGCCTTTTCGTCCTAGGGGACAGCAGTGGAGGGGTGGTTCCTTTCGTTTTTACTCCTCCTTCAGTAAAGCGAGAGGAGCTGGCAGTCAAAGAGGCCATCGCAGGGGTACCAGAGGTGGACGACAGGGTATTCGTGGTGCCAAGGCAGCTCGGGCAGTTGCCTCTTTGCCCTCAGGTAACGCCGCAGCCGCTCCCACTCAGTCGTGAGGCCATGTCCCATGGTTCGCCGGTTGGTGGAAGGCTGGCGCAGCATCTTGTAGAGTGGCAAGCCATTACTTCAGATGTGTGGGTTCTGGAGATCATAACCCACGGCTACTGTCTTCCTTTTCGGCACAGGCCTCGCGACAATCCACCGGGGAACCTCTCTTTGCAGAGTCCGGATCCGCTCCTTGCGCAGGAAATTCAAGCCCTGCTGGAGAAAGGCGCCATAGAACTGGTGCCTGTAGCGGAGAGGAACAAGGGATGGTATTCCCCTTATTTTTTGGTTTCGAAGAAAGACGGGGGATTGAGACCCATCATGGACTTGCGCGGTTTGAACAAACTCCTCCGGAAGGACAAGTTCAAGATGGTTACTCTCTCTCAAGTCCTCCAGGCCCTTCAGCTTCAGGACTGGTTGGTGTCACTCGACCTCAAGGATGCTTACTTCCATGTGCCGATCCATCCCAAGCACAAGAAGTACCTGAGGTTCGCGGTTGGCGACTCGCACTTTCAGTTTCGGGTCCTGCCGTTCGGATTGACCTCCGCCCGAGGGTTTTCACCAAGCTCATGGTGGTGGTGGCAGCGCATCTCAGGCAAGGGGGGATTCACGTCTACCCCTACCTGGACGATTGGTTGATCAGAGGGAGCTCTCCCGAGTAAGTCCTGGATCATCTATCGATCACCTGTCGCTCCCTTCACAGGCTGGGCTTCTCCCTCAATTTAAAGAAGTCCCATTTGACGCCAACACAGCGGCTCCAGTACATCGGAGCAGTGCTCGACACTTCCCTGGGGCAGTTTTTTCCTCCCCAGGTGAGGGCTCTTCACATTCAGCAGATGGTGCACAAGTTTCAGCATGCCCAGACGCTCCCAGCGTTCGAGTTCTTGAGGTTGCTCGGCCTCATGGCATCCTGCATTCTTCTGGTGCCAGAGGCTCGCCTGCGGATGAGATCTTTGCAGTGGGCACTCAAGACGCAATGGTCGCAGTCCTCCGGCAGGATGTCAGACTCGATTCAGGTGCCGTCCTCGGTCGCCCGGGACCTTCTGTGGTGGGCCGTCGAAGGCAACTTGATGAAGGGGGCTCCATTTTGGCTTCCCTGGCCGGAGGTGACGATCGTGACGGATGCATCCCTCACGGGATGGGGAGCTCATGCCAACGGGCTGACAGTCAGCGGTCGTTGGTCTCCGTCGGAGTCCAGTCTCCATATCAATCTGTTGGAGCTGAGGGCCGTCAGGCTAGCCCTGAAGGCTTTTCTGCCGTCTGTGCGAGGGTAGAATGTCCTGATCCTGACGGACAACACAGTGGCCATGCACTACCTCAACAAAAAGGGGGGGGGGCAGGGTCACTTCCTCTGTGCAGAGAGGCGATGCAGCTTGAGTTCTGTGCCATCCAGCAGGAAGTTTCGATCTCGGCAGTTCATCTGGCCGGAGCCGAAAACGTGACGGCGGACGCTCTGAGCAGGCAGAGCGCGATCTCTCACGAGTGGGAGTTGGCTCAGGAGATTCTCCTGGAGATCTTCGCCCTTTGGGGGACCCCTCAAGTGGATCTCTTCGCCTCCAGTGTCAACCGGAAGTGCGAAAGGTTTTGCTCGCGGGAATTTCCTCCAGAAGGAGCCTTAGGAGACGCATTCGTGGTGGAGTGGTCATTCCCGCTGCTGTACGCGTTTCCTCCAGTCCCCGTCATCCCGCAAGTGCTGCGGAGGTTACGGAAGTTCGGTTCCCGGATGATCCTCATTGCCCCGGCGTGGGCTCGGAGGACGTGGTACCCGGACCTTCTCGACTTATCCATCTGCCCTCCACGTCGTCTTCCCTACCGAGATGATCTGCTCTCACGGGAGGGGGGTCAGGTTCTCCATCCAGAGGTCAGATCCCTCAACCTTCACGCTTGGCTTCTGAAAGGTTGAGGTATAAGGATTGGGACCTCCCTGAGGACGTGATGGAGGTGTTGCTTTCGGCCCGAAGACTGGCAACAAAGTCTCTGTACCGTTGCCGTTGGCGTAAGTTCTGCGACTGGTGCAGGGTTCAGAATGTGGATCCTTTTGCATGTGACATCCCCATGGTTCTGTCCTTTTTACTTTCTTTGGCCCACAGGGGCTTGCAAGTGGGTACTGTTAAGGGTTACCTGGCGGCGCTGTCCATCTTTAGGCGCTCGTCTGAAGAGTGTTCTTACTTTAAAATCCCTTTGATTTCACAGTTCCTGAAAGGGCTCACTAATATGTTCCCTCCGTCACCTTTCCTGGTGCCCGGTTGGGATTTAAACCTGGTTCTTAAGTTTCTTATGGGTGCTCCGTTTGAGCCTTTACATTCTTGCCCTTTGAGGCTGTTAACTCTGAAAACTGTGTTTTTAGTTGCGGTTACTTCCGCTCGCAGAGTGAGTGAGTTACAGGCACTTTCAGTTAAGCCTCCCTTCACTGTATTTCACAAGGACAGGGTTGTCCTTAGAGTTCGTCCTTCTTTTCTTCCGAAGGTAGTGACGGAATTTCATTTGGCCCAGAAGGTTGTTCTTCCGGCATTCTATCCTCCTCCGCATCCTGGTAAGGAGGAGGAGAGGCTCCATAGGCTTGATCCTAGGAGAGCTTTAAGCTTTTATGTTTCACGCATGTCCCAGGTCAGAGTGGATGATCAACTCTTTATTGGTTACGCTGGAAAGCGTTTGGGGCAAGCTGTGACGAAACAGACTTTGTCTCGCTGGATTATTTTGGCCATCTCGGAGTGCTACCGTTTGGCGGGTAAGGACCCACCGGCTGGCTTGCGGGCCCATTCTACCAGGGGTTTGGCTGCGTCTACTGCCCTGCAGAGGGGTGTTCCTATTCGCAACATCTGTGATGCAGCCACCTGGGCTTCAGTTCATACATTTGTACGTCACTATTCCCTTGATTCAGTCCGAGCGCAGGATCTGGCCTTTGGCAAGGCGGTCCTTTGCTCTGCTATTTGATTGGCTATTCTACATTTTGATTCTAAATTCTTTCCCTCCTCCTTGCTTTGGTACTGCTTTGGGAGTCTGTCATAGATATGGAATACGTCGGAGGACCCAATCCCCTCGAAGAACAAGTTACTTTCTTACCTGGTAACGTTCTTTCGATGGGATGGTCCGACGACGTATTCCATATCGCTCCCGCCCTGCCTTCCCCGCTACAGAATTTCTTTTGCGATTGCAGCTTACGTTCCGCAAGGCTTTGTGTCTGACTGGCAGTTGACTTCTGTCACACGTTCTGGGGGAAAAAACTACAACTGAGGCTATGGGCGTCGTGCGTCCTACTTATCACATCGGATGACGTCGGACGTCGGAGGAGGTCCTCGACGACGGCGCATCGACGTCATCGACGCAAGACGCAGACGCCGAAAAAGTTTCCGAAGCAGCACAGCTGTGGTGATTACATGTCATAGATATGGAATACGTCGTCGGACCATCCCATCGAAAGAACGTTACCAGGTAAGAAAGTAACTTGTTCTTCTCATTTCAATTTACTTTTCACTTAAAACTGTATTTCTCCTCTAAACCAATCACTGTCCTCTGGGTCATACCGCCCCCATCCAATGACGGTCCTCTCCCTAAGCCCACTCCCCTGGAAGCTATCTTCAGCATTGGTAAGCACGTAAAGTGGCAGTATGACCAAGAAGAGCCACGGAGGGGATTGAGGGAGGGGTTGCATGTGAATCCATGCCAAACCCATGCTGGAGAACAATAGTTACAGATAGGTAACTTGTTCCTTCTTCAGCATAAAGTCTGGCATGGATTTACATGCTAATGAATAACGAATACACAGCAGTACAGCATTACACAACCACGGGAGGTGGCAAGGCTCAACAGAAGCAATCACCTCTTACCTCTGGAACAGACTCACCTCAAGAAAACAGGGTGCTTAGCACTGCTCTGCCGACTGTGGACTCCTCCCTGGAATCCCGGTCGACTCAGTAGAACTTTGTGAAGGTGTACATGGAGGTCCACGCACACGCAGCCCTGCAGATGTCCAGCAGGGGCACGCCAGCCAGGAACGCTGTAGTCGCAGCGATTACACTGGTGGAATGGGTTCTCGGACGGCCGGGCATCGGTCTGTTTGCCAACCATTGACAGTGCATGGTCCAGCCAGAGAGCCACCCTGAGATGGAAGCCTTGGACAAGGCCTTTCCATGGTTCACAGGACCAAAATTCATGAACAGCTGTGAAGTCTTTTGAAAACTTTGTGCGTGCCACATTGAGCTTCAGCGCACGAGCGACGTCCAGTGAGTGCAAGGCCCTTTCAGCCGGTGATAAAGGCTTCGGGAAAAAGACAGGTAACATCAAAGGCTCGTTCAGGTGAAATTCCGACAGAACCTTCGGCATGCAAGAGGGGTGCGTCCACAGCACCATCCTCGATTTGTGGAAAGCCAAGTATGGCTGCTTGCAGGAAAGGGCCTGTATCTCACCCACCCTCCTGGCTGAGGTGATGGCCACCAGGAAAGCCATTTTCCACGAGAGGAACTTGAGAGGGGCCCTCATGATCCTCGTCGGCACCACGTTGAGTTCCCACGCTGGGGCAGGAGCCTTCACCGACGGAAAGAGTGAAAAAGTCCTTTGAGGAATTCCTTGATGAGTCGATGAGACCAAATGGAAGACCTTCCTGGAGACCTGGTGTTGTGGGAGATAGCCGCCAGATATAGCTTGATCGAGGCATGCGCCAGTCCGGCCTGGGCCAAGGAAAGCAGATATGGAAGAACCTGCAGGGCCGTGACCCTCAGAGGGGTAATCTTCCGAGACCGGCACCACATAGCGAAACGCTTACACTTGTGACCGTAGCACTTTAAAGTCGACGATGCCCTGGCCTTGGTGAGGACATCCCTGCAGTCTGCAGCCAACTCATATCCTCCAAACACTAGGGCTGCAGGAGCCAAGCCCTCAGGTTGAGCGATCCTGGGTCGTGACACAGCATTGCACCTCCTTCTCTGGCGAGAAGATCCAGGAGCACTGGTAGCTTGATCGGAGGCGACGCAGACAGGCTGAGAAGGTCCAGATACCAAATCTGCCTCGGCCACGCTGGGGCGATGAGTATCATCCTGCACTGATACTGTCTAAGTGTAATGACTCGTAGCAGGAGAGGCAACAGAGGAAATGCATGCAGGAACTTCCCTCCCACAGGAAGGAGAACGCGTCCCCCAGGCTCCTAAGTTTGGTGCAACTTGCTGGCAAACTTCTGCCATTTGGAGTTCGTCACCGTCGCAAACCAATCGATCTGGGGCCTGCCCCACTTGGCGAAGATGTGGTCCACCTGGTCCTGCCGAAGTTCCCACTCGTGGCAGGAGCGCAATTCCCTGGTGAGGGAATCCGCGATGGTGTTCTGGACTCCCGCTAGGTGAAGAGGAACATTTCTTGTCCGGCCCAAAGCCATAAATACTACGCTTCCCTGGAGAGCGCTGGGGATCGAGTGCCCCTTGTTTCCTGATGTAGAACATTGTGGTGGTGTTGTCTGTCAAGATCCTCACCACCTTGCCCTTAGAGATGGAAGGAATGACTTGAGTGCCTTAGCTTCAGGACGTTTATATGGAGATCCTTCTCATCAGGCAGCCACAGGCCTCTGGCGTACAGTTGTCCGGTGTGGCCTCCCCAGCCTCCCAGAGAACCATATGTGGTGACCGTTTTCTGTAATGGAGGATTCTGAAATCCTGTGCCTCGGGTGATGTTGGAGCGGACACCCCACCACCTTATCGCCTGACGGAACGCGTCGTCCAGAGTGATCTTGTCCGCGAAGTTTCTGGACACTTGTGCCCAGCGAGCATCCAAGAACTCCTTAAGTGGTTGCAACTGTAACCTGCAGAGCCGGCTGAGGTAGATGCAGGGCGACATCATGCCGCGCAGCAACTTGATGTACTGCAACGTGCCCATCTTCAACAACAGCCGCTGCACCTTCCTCTGAATGGCCGCTACCCTCGACTCCGAGGGCGATTGCTAGGCAGGACACTGTATGGAGTCTGGCCCCTAGGAACAGCACGTTCTGTTATGGTGTCAAGCAGGACTTTGTATAATTTATTTTTAAAAAAAACATTTTTATTGATTTTTACAACAAACAAAACGTAACCATCACACCCGACAGTTTCAGTAGCAAGCTTCTTAGCATACATTTATGTTGTATTCTTTTTTCCTGTCTTCCCCCCACTTTAACTCGAGCTTCCACCTCAGTTCTTCAGACTACCCTTCATTTAGGGTTCATCTCCTTCATCATTCTCGGACGTGTCATATTCCCTGGAATTGGCATGGGAGGGTCCCGATAATGTGTCTCCCATTTGTCTCCATGCCATCAGAGGTCCCCCTTCATTATCTTCCCCTCTGCTAACTGCCTCATACCAAACCACTGTCTCAGCGCCAGCCCATTTCAGAAGATCGTTCCACCATCCCCCTAATCTGGGTCTATGGGCTGCTTTCCAGCTCATGGCTATTCTCCTTTTGGCCAGAATGTAGGCCAGGTCCTTGAGTTTGCACACGTGTTTCAGGTTGCGTGGTCTGGTGAATCCGACCATCATGCATGCCCACACGGATTCCACATCTAGCTTCATTCCCTTTTCCGATAGTCGTAGCTTAATTTCCTCCCAGAATTTTCCCACCTCCGGGCACGCCCAGAACATATGGATTATTCCCGCATCTACCTCCCCACGCTTGGGGCATTTTTGTATTCCTGTGCTCCCAAATCTGGCGATCTTCTGGGGGAGGGGGTTCATGTATGCCCTGTGGGTGACATATAACTGAATTTGCTGCAGCCTCGCATTCCTAGACACCTTTTTATGATATCTCTGAGCTCGTTCCCATTGCCCGTTTTGCATAGGTACTCCTGCTTCCTCCTTGCAGTCCCGTCTCAATTGGAGCAACTCCTTACCCACTCTGGACATCACCAGTTCATAAATCCAGGATATTTCGTGCCCTCCCTCCGAGATATCATACATCATTTCTATGGCAGTATCAGGTTGTTCTGCTAGTGCTATTTTGTACAACGTTTCCTTCACCCGTTTAACTATTCTAGTATATGCAATATATTGTCCCAATTGTACCCCAGTTTCATCCATTATCTTTTGGAAGTCCAGTGCCTCCCCCTCCTGCCATATATCTCCCAGGGTCGCTAGGCCTACCAGCTCCCAATGTTTGCGGATCCCCTTCCTCAGTTGCTCATCCACCCCGCGTAAAGCCACAAGTGGCGCCTGAGGGGAGCATGGGGCTGGGTTTCCCATAGCTCGACACGCTTTGCGCCATGTCTTCCAGCCTAGTTCCAGCAATCTCGATCGCCCATGCAACTCTGTTTTGGGTAGCCATATCAGTTCTTTTAGAAAATAAGGGCCGCATTCACCTCTCAGCAATCTAGATTCTGCTGTCTCTACTTCCGACAGCCAACTAGCGACGTATTGCAACTGCCCTGCCAAGTGGTATATCTCAAAGTTCGGCAGGTTTATTCCCCCTCTGTCATACATATTCTATAATTTCCATAGGGCCACTCTATTTCTGGAGTTGTGCCACAGAAAACCTCTGCATAAACTCTGGAGTTTAATAAAAAAGCGTTTGGGCAACATGTGTGGGATATTAACAAACAAATGTAGTAGCCTAGGCAGGACCACCATCTTAAGCAAGGCCGCCCTCCCTACCATGGCTAGGGGGAGCTTTGCCCAGAACCCCATGCTGTTCTTGATGCCTTCTACTGCCCTTTCCGTGTTATATTTGTGCTCATCTGCAATCGTGTGGTATATGTTAATTCCCAGGTATCTGAATGTTCTGGTCTGCCAGGCTATCTGCAAGATGGGTAAGTTCTCTTGTGGGACTCCTCTGTACCTCCCCAGGGGGAACATGCACGATTTTTTGGGGTTCACCGCTATTTCCAAGAGGGTCGCATAGCACTCCATCACTTCCAAATATATTGCAAGTTTTCCTCTGGGTACCGCAGGTATAGCAGCATATCATCAGCATGCAATGATATCAAGTGCGGTCCTCCCTTAGTGTGAACCCCTATTTCTTCATACTGCTGTCTCGGGTAGATCGCTAGTGGTTCTGGTGCAAGGATGTACAGCATCTGGGACCATGGACAGCCCTGTCTTGTGCCTCTACTAAGTTGCCATTTGTCTGAAATTATCGCTCCCGTTTTGACCCTGGCTGTTGGGGAGCTATACACCATTTTCACCCACCGCAGGTACCCTGGTCCCATCCCGTATTTTTTCAAGGCCGCCATCATCCAAGGCCACCTTACGGAGCCAAAGGCTTTCACTGCACCTAGCGAGACTACTGCTATTTCACTTGGGTCGCCCTCCGCCTGTTCTATGATATGGTGGAGCCTCCTGTGGTTATCGGATATGCTTCTGCCTGGGACATATCTGGTTTGATCGGGGTGTTTGAGTTTATTTATTACCCGCTTAAGTCTGTCAGCCGTGAGGATGTTGCTGTCCTGATTCAGCATGGACAGTGGTCTGTACGACCCGCAATCTGTGCTTGGCTTGTCAGGTTTGAGGAGTGGAATGATTACCGCCTCCCTCAGAGATTCCTGCAGTCTCCCTTTCTCGAAAGCCTCGTTTAGCATTGCCAATAGCGGGGGGAGCACTTCTTGTCTATACGTTTTATAGAATTTGCTAGGGAGCCCGTCTGTGCCAGGGGCTTTGCTCGTGGGCAGATGTATTACCACTGTCTCTAATTCCTCTATTGTGATTGGGGCATCTAGCTTCTCCCTGTCTTCCTCCCTCACTTTGGGTAATCCTATGTCTTCTAGCATTTCCTGAGTCTCCTGCTCTGCCGTCTCTCCTGCGTCTTCATAGAGGTGTTTGTAGAATCTGAGGAATCCTTTGTTCACACTCTCCTGGGTGTTCCAGACTTTCCCCACGTCTCCCGTTATCTCTCTAATAGCTGATCTTGGTGTCTCGTTCTTGTATAGCCATGCAAGCAGCCTCCCCGGTTTGTCTCCCTCTGCATGTTGTCTTTCTATATATTTTTTATAATTCAGGTTGCATAACCTCTCCCAGAGCTCACCCCACACGTCTGTTCTAATTGGCTCAAGTGTATGGCGTCCTCCTGTGAGGTGCCCCCTCTTTTCATAATGACTTCCAATTTCTTTTCTGTCTCCTATAACTCTCGCACTATACCCCCTTGGAGGCCTCTAGATTTGGATATGGCCGCCCCCCTCACTCACACCTTAAAGGCCTCCTTTGGGGAAACCCTCTGACTCCATGCTTCCGGTATTATTTTCGAAATACCCAATTATCTCCTCCCTTAGATCCTCTCGGAATGCAGTATCCTTCAGTGCCTCGGCTCTAAGCCTCCATGTTGGGATCCTGGCTCTGGGGGGCTGACGTCGCCACACCAGGACCAGAGGGGAGGGGTCCTATAGTATTCTCGCCTTATATTCTGAGCCCGTCATTTCCCCCCACAAGTTCCGGAGTGGTGAAAATGTAATCGAGTCTCGTGTACAGGTTTTGCGGGGCGGCATAGTGTGAGTAGTGCCTATCATTCGGGTGTTGCTGTCTCCATATGTCTCCCAGCCTAAAGTCTCTCAGCAGGGCTTGTAGCGTTTTGCTGCAGGGTGGGCTTATCTAATTTTGTGTCTGATCTTTCCATTTTGGGGTTCAGCGTGCAATTGAAATCCCCTCCCCATATAACCGCGCCTACTATGTGAAGACTGATTTTACTATATAGTGTCTTAAAGTAGGCCACTGTATTTTGGTTGGGGGCATATGTGTTTATGATGCACAGTTCTCTATTCTCTAGCAGCCCCCGAATCATTACCATCCTCCTCCATCGTGGCCTGCAGCATCTAGAAGGGCACGTGTTGCGCCACCCATTATTACTCCTCTGGCGTATGCCGAGTACGTAGCTCCTATTGTGGTCCATCTCCACTTTTTCTTTACCACCTCTTGTTTCTCTCTGGTGAGGTGGGTTTCTTGTAATAAGGCTATGTCCACTTTTTGCCTTCTCACGTACATCATCACCTTATTTTTCTTCAGGTAGCTGTTAAGTCGCCTGACGATCCAGGTTACTATTCTAAGGTCTCCCATTGTCATTCTTATCCCTTCCTTTCTCTAGCAGCAGGGTATCTAGGCACCAGTGCAAGTGTTCGTAAGCTTGTCCCTTAACAGATACCACTGCAACTCCCTCAACTCCCCCCCCTGCCCCAACATACCCAATAATTGCCCAGCCCCATTCCTGGATCTCGGCTACCCCGCATCTAGTCCCTTTCTCCGGCCTAGCCGATACTCAGAACCCTGCAGGGGGATACTATGCTACTAATATCCTAATTACTTTATCTACTGGGGGTAAAGATATGTCTTCTTCGTTCCTGCATTAAAGCTACAGTTTATGATGCATCTCCGTACATGAGCAATACATGCGTTCTACAGCCCAGGCCAGGCCATGCTTTGCCCATATGTATTGTTAGTCAGGTTCTAGGGCTAGTGCTCAGTGATAGTCTAGTCTCAAGATACTTATCTTCACAGGATCAATACGTCCGCCCGCACAGCCCTATCAATTCACTTTTCCGCCGCCCGCTCTGCCTGGTCTCCTGATTCTGTCGGGCAGTTCCCTGCATCCAGCCATGCCATCACATCCTCTGGTGTGTCGAAAAGAAGGGCCTTGTTTCTGTAGAGCACTTTCATCCTTACCGGGTACAACAGCATGTATCTGTAATCCGCCTTCCGTAGCCTTCTTTTGACCGCCACATAGTTCATTTGCTGTCTCTGCACCTGGAGGGTGTAGTCCGGGTACGCCGTGATGGTTGCTGCTGCTCTTCATATCGTCCCCCCTTTGCGGAAATAGTCTAAGATATTCTCTCTGTCTTTGTAGTTCAGTATCTTAGCAATGATTGGCCACGGGGGGGGGGGGGGGGCTCCCGGTGGCGGTTTCCTGGTCAGTGCTCTGTGCGCTTGTTCTACCGCAAATCCCTGACTTAGCACTCCGCCAGTTATCTCTTGCAGCAACATGTTCTCGACGTAGTTTGTCGGGTCAGATCCTTCCTCGCCTTGCGGGAGTCCCACAATGCGTACGTTGTTTCTACGTGCACACCCTTCTGCTTCTTCAGCCCTGCTTTCGAGGTTATGCACTTGTTTCAAGGTGATCTCTTTGGCGTTGGTTGAGCACATAATTGTGTTGACTTTGACCTCTTTCTCCAAGTTCCCGGCACGCTCAGCCAGCGCTCTAACATCTTGTCGCAGCAGATAAACATCTACCCCTATTGCGTCAATTTTGAACTCGAGCAAGGTCTTCAATTCCAAGATGGCAACACCCATTTTGCTCTCCCAGGATGCTTTTAGTTTGGCAATAGCCTCTAGTATATGTTTGTCGTTACGGGTTGCAGTGTCATCTTGTGATGTGTGTTGTACTTTGGGTTTGGCTCCTTCCGCAACTGGTGATGATTTGGCAAACTCCTCTAAGGTGGGTTGTTTCCCTTTGGCTCTGGGCGTCTTGGATGCCATCTTTGCACGTGTACCGGCGGTCGTACCAGGCGCTGCTCTGCGACGGGTCTTTGTGCTGTGTTGGGGCTAGTTCGTATTGGTCCCGGGGGCTTTGTCTTACTGGTGCGCCCCACCTGTGATCAGCATTGGCTTGGCGCTGAGCGCGGCTGCTTCTGCTAGTTTCCTCCTATTGTGGGCATGTTGCAGTGCCTCTCCGCCCTGCCTGCGAGGTCACTGACCTGCCTCGTATACATGAACTCAGTTTGTCCTTTTGACTTGAATCTGTGGGTCCCCGCTCTGTCCGCTGCCTTCCTTATGCCTGCTCTCGTTTGGCAATTTTATAGCTGGGCATTGTGGCCAGCCATTGCTATGATGTTGCGGTTCTGCTCCGGGTCTCCCCCTATGGCGGGCTATGCTGTTGCCTTTCTGGTGGTCCGCAGCTGTATCTCCACTTGTTTCACCTTAGTGCTGGGTTATGTAGCACGTATTGCTTACAGCACCCGGCTGCCCCTGCTGCCTCTTCCTCCTGCCGTGTCCCCTCCCCTGCTGCCGGTGTGGTAATTCGGCTCTCTGGCTTGTGTGGGTTCGCCGGCAGATTAGGGGGGGTTAGCATGACTCCCATCTGGTTGGTGCACATGCGCTCCCAATCCGGCTTGCATGTGGTGGCTGCCCTCAAACGTTTACCACGTACCTCCTCTGAGTCGGGCAATCAGTGTCCAGTGCTTACACAGACAACCATATGCTGCTGATGTTTTTTGTCTGTTTTTTCTCCCCCAGAGGTGCTGGTCGCTCTCGTGTGGCCCGCCAACTTTATAGTGTGTAGGGGCTCATTCCACCTTAGTGCAGGAGCTGAACGTGTGATGTTCTGCTCTGCTGCGTTCCGTCTGCATTTCTTATGGTGTCCTGGGTGCCGTGACCGCGTCGCACAGTGCCCTATCCTGCCGCGGCTCACGGTCACCCAGGCCGGATACATTGTGCTACTTACCCGGCTGCAGTGCCGAGCCGGATCTATTCTTCCCTCCGGGGCTGTTCAATTTTCGGTGCCGCGAGCATCTAGCCGTGCTCGCCCCCCAGATAGGGCGGACCTCTTTTCCGTTGCTCTGTGCCCTAGTTCGGCAAAGACACTCTCTGGTGGGCTGGTCAATTTCGCACGACGGAGCGTTCACGCCTCGGGCAGCGGTGGGTTGCCTACTCTTTCCTTTAATGTTCCGTGCCTTATCCCAGCCTGTACTTTGTGATAGTTTGATAGTTTATTTATATAGCGCCTATACACAATGTGTTTCAAAGTGCTTCAAGGCAAGGAAGGGAACAAGGGAAAATATAACGACATTCTTACAGGCCTTGAACAGTAAGGATGTGAAATTAACTATTGTACTCGGCCTGACGACATAGATAAGGAAGGGAGGGGGAGAGTGGGAAGGAAATGGAAACAGACAGGCGACTACCGTACTAGGCCTGATGACATTTCTGGTAGAGCCAGCGGAAAACAAAAGGTGAGGGAGAGGGGTGCAGAAAGGGAGGGGAGGAACAAAACAAGTGACTATCGTACTAGGCCTGACAACGTTTCAGATAGTGCTGGAGGGGGGGGGGCAACAGTAAGGGGATAGGGGAGCGACAGACAAGGTTGCTATCATAGTAGGTCCAGGGACAATTCTGATACGGTAATTGCATAGAAGAAAGTAAGGGGAGGAGGGGAGGAGATGGGAAAAGGGAGAGGGGAGGGGAGGAGAGGAGAGAACAGAGAATAGTCAAAATGAGTGGAGAAGCAAGAGAGGAGAGCAAATACAATTGCAAAAGTCAGTAGCAACACATAATGTTGCAAGCCAGGATACAAGATGAAGATGGAACAGCATGATTCAGGCCCACCATGAGTACAAGATGCAAAGGAAGTCCAGCATGAGAGTTGAGAAAGGGTGACGCACCGTGAATCAATGAAGTCCATAAAAGTAAAATCCAGCATTGCCCACAAGACAGTGATGGTGAAACCAGAATGTATCGGGACAGACTCTTGTGTGCAGGAAGGGGGGGTGCACAAGGGAACAACACGGGGGGACCAGAGAGGGTGGGGATGGCCTGTTGTGACAGAGGGTGTAAACACATGTTGGTGCATGCTTACCTGCTGTCTCAGCAGGGGGTCGGACCCTGGATCCTCCTGGTCCGAACAGGTCCAAACAGCAATAGCCCTTTTCTTTGACTGCTCTTCACTTCGGACGCCCGGGCGAGAGACGCCCTTCATCTAAGAGTTAAGAGCAGGAAGGATGAGGCAGGGCTAAGAAGCCCCTGCTTCGTTTTGTTGCGGTCACCGTGGATATTCAGTGCAACTCGCCGGCATGTTCCATCGTTTGAGCGGCCGTCCTCTCTTCGGTGCGCCACAAGCCCAGGGCGCCCTGTATCCCTTGTGGGTCCTGCTTCTAGTCTTTATTTTGCAAGTGGCCGCCCACCGTCATTGGGCGCCCCTCTGTCTCTGCTGCCGCTGGCTTGCCCCACAATCACTCACGGGCCCCAGCGAGAGTATCACTTGATGGCCACAGGGTCTCACTCGTTTCTTATGCGTGGGGTCGGGGGTCGTCACGCCGCTGGGCTTTCCTCAACCGCAGGGGCTTCTGGGCCTGCCCTTTTCGGCCACTTTTATCAGTCACGGGCTAGCAGCTGCGTGCAGTCTGTTGTGATCCCGGATCAATCGCCTGCGACTTTGTTGGTCATCCGACGTTCAGGCATTGTTGCCCTTTGTTGTGGTGCAGCTGCCATGTTGGGTCTTTCTTGCAGGGATTATCTCTTGATTCACCGCAGACAGGGTTCCCTGCCTCGAATCATCATGCAAGTGTTACCATCTCGTTCATTGCATATTCCCACGTCGTCTGCATCTCTTTTCCTCCACGGTGCTCTGGTCTCAGCACTCATGCCGCTAAGGATAGTTATGGATCCGTAGGAGCGTTCAGGAGACACGTCTGCTTACATGGCTGCTTAGCCACGCCCCCAAATTTGGATAATTGATGGAGAATCCCAGGTCCGTCAGCAGCTTGACGGCCGCCTCCGTGTGTCTGACGGCCAACTCTTGCAAGTGGGCCCGGATGAGCCAGTCGTCAAGGTACGGATATACATGAATCCCCTGTAGACACAGATTGGTCGCCACTGGTGCTAGGCACTTCGTGAACACTCTGGGGGCTGACTTCAAGCCGAAGTGTAGGGTCTTGAACTGGTAGTGCTGTCCCTGCACTATGAAGCACAGAAACCTTTCCAGTTGGCCGAGCATGTGCTGCAACATGACCAGCCTGAATTTCTGAGACTTGAGGTACTTGTTCAGACGTCGCAGGTCTCGAATGGGCCTCCAGCCCTTGTCTTTTTTTCTTACCAAGAAGTACCTGCAATAGACTCCGGAGCCCCAGAGTCGCTGGGGAACCAGCTCTATTGCCCCTTTTTTGTAGCATGGCCCATACCTCCTCCAAGAGCTGCGGGTAGTGCTGCTCCTGACAGGCCAACGTAGGGATCCACGGACACCTGTGCTGAAAATCCAGGGTATGTTCTTGGGCGAGAGCGTCGAGCACCTATCTGTCGGTGGTGATCTTTTCCCACTTGCTGACGAACCTAGTCAGCTGGCCTTCCACTGGGTGCACAGGTGGAGCCCGACGTCTTGTTCGGTTCAGGCTTGTTTCGGCATCCTGCCCTGCTGGCGACGGTGGCGCTGTCCTCCACCGTAGGCCTGGGAGCGGCCTATGTGGGCTTCTTGGGTCGTGGATCTGGAAGGCTGACTGTACGAGGAGGAGAAACCTTTCAAAGACCTGCCCATCTTTTAGATGAGTGAAACGAAGACCAGTGTTGCTGGAGGGTGCCCAGGGAACGGGCCGTCTCTGTATTCACCTTGATGGCCTCTAGGGACTCGATGACCTTCCCGAAAATGTTATTTCCATCAAAAGGCATATCCAGTATCTTTTGTTTGGACCACCTGGCGGAAAGTCGTGGCCTTCAACCATCCTTGGCGACGAAGGCAGACACTGTTCCCCCATCTGTCGGAACCCCATGTCGGCAACATCCTGTGCCACTTGTATGCAGTGATCTGACGCTACCTCTCCCCCCTGGAAGAGGGCTATCGCCACATTCTCTTGTCGTCCGGGAGGAACTCCAAAATCTGAACCAGCTTGTACCACTGCTAACTGTCGTACCTGGCTAGGATAGCCAGTGCGTTGGCCTCCTTGATGGTCGCCGCCGCAATGTAAATCACTTTCCTCCCCATGGCGTCCATCTTCTTACCTTCACTATCCGAAGGGACTGAAGACGACGAGGATGGGTTAGATGACGGTTTTCTTGCGGCCGCCGAAACCACTGAATCATGCGATTGTTTGTTTTGTTTTATTCGTATTTATATAGCGCACAACAACCCGATGACATTGTGGCACTTTTTACAGTACAAAGCTTAGTTACTTAGTTACATGGTCATTAGCAATATATATACAGGTTGCAATATAGTTACATAGTTATTAGCAGTATATATACAGGTTACAATATAGTTATATTACATTTGTGTTACATTACAATATGCATGGCAGAAGTGGAGGAGGCAGTCCTCCACTTGCTAGTTGAGGAGAGTGGCCTTGAGGTTGTTGCGGAAGACAGGGAGGGAAGTTTCAGCTCTAAGGGTGGCAGGGAGTGAGTTCCAGAGTTTTGGTGCAATATAGGAGAAGCCTAGACCTCCCGCTGTGGCTCCGTTTATGCGTGGTATGTGTAGCTGGTTGGTGTACTGAGCTCTAGTGGGGCGAGTGGATGTGGTCCTTGATATTGCTTCAGATAGGTATGCAGGAGCAGTTTTGTTGATGAACCTGTGAGTGATGGTGAGGATTTTCAGAGTAATACGGTCTTTGACCTGGAGCCACCGGGCTTCACGTCTGGCGTGGGATATATGGTCTCTTCTAGGGATGCTCATGGCGGCTCTGAGGGCATTGTTTTGTGTGGTTGCAGTCTGTGAATGTTTTTGGCAGAGGTGCCAGCTAGAAGGGTCTTGCAATAATCGAGTTTGGCTCGTATAGTTGCTCTAGCTATGGCTTGGGGTTGGGGGTGGATAAGTAGGGTTTAATGGCATTGATGAGTTTGGTGCTGAAAGCTGATGCAGAGGCTATGGCGCTGAATTGTTTGTTCATCGATAGATTTGCATCAATGTGAACACCTAGAGTCTTGACAGAGGATGATAAGAAGATGGTTGAGTTGTCTATGTTGAAGTTGTTGTATTGGGGGCTTAGTTTCGATAATGTGTTTGTGTGGCCCAGGATGAGAATTTCAGTCTTCTCCCCCTCAAGACAGAGGCCATTGATTGCCATCCAAGCTTGGATAGTGGGATAGATGTTGTGAAGGGCCGTGGCGTGTTGGTGATAGAGTCCAGATAGGGGTAAGAGTACTTGAGTGTTGTCTGCATAGTTTGTATATGCAACACCCATGGAGTCAAGTAGGTCGAAGAGGGGTTTTGTGAAGAGGTTATAGAGGGTGGGGGCTCTACAGGATCCTTGGGGGACACCGCAGTTTATAGTGGTAGGATCTGCATTAGCTGTGTTGGAGTAGACCTTCATGGCTCTTCCTTCAAGGAAGGAAGTGATCCAGGATGCTGCTTGATTAGAGAAATGGGCTGCATGGGTGAGGTGGGTGGTGAGTGTTTGGTGATCTACCAGGTCAGAAGCAGCTGATAGATCGAGGAGTAGGAGCAAGGCCGGTATGACCTTTGTCCATGATCTGTGAGATTTGATTTTTTTTAGGTCTAATAAGGCGGATTGGAAGCCAGATTTTCTTTTGCCTAGTATGGAGTTAGCTTCTATGTATGATTGTATCTGGATGTGAGCTGATTTGTCCAGGACTTTTAGGAGGAACGGGACTGTAGTTGTTGGGTTGCGCTGGGTCAAGTGTGGCCTTTTTTAGAAGTGGCTGCACCCAGGCTTCCTTGAGATTGTTTGGGACAGTTCCTGTTTGGAAAGATGCATTAATGAAGGCAGTAATCAGGGGTGCTAGCTCATTAGCACATTTCTTGATGATTTTGGGAGGGCAAATGTCTGCTTTGCAGAGGGATGGTTTGAGGTTTTTGATGAGATTAAGGACCTCAGGTTCAGTGACGTTTCTGAAGGAGAATTGAGGGTGATTGATATCTTGTGTAGGGCGGTTGGTTTTTTGGTTTGGGAGGGCTTTGCAGTGGTTTTGGATTTTGTTCTGGAGGAGTTTTATTTTGTTGAGCATGGCAGACTGAATGCTGGCATGCCAGGCTTTGTCTTTAGTTATCTCGTCAGCGGTAGCCGGACGAGTGACTAATTCATGAAAGATTGCGAATAGTTCTTTAGTTTGGGAGTTGGCCTTGATGGTTGCGACCTCGATACTTGGGTGCAGATTCCAGTACCCGGGACTTCTTCTCCAGCCTATGCTGCTTGGCTGGAGCCATGCAAGGGTTCTTCAAGAGGCCCAGGCCCTCCTCCCATACGTCATCCAGGAGGGGCACCACCATCATTGTCTTTCTTTTGGCCTTGTGTCACTGGTACAGGTAACCTTCCTTGCTGGTTTCCTCGGACACAAGCTGGAACAACGCAGAGACTCTGGCGATCATGGAATTTAACGACCCGACCTCGTCCGATGGGGATGCCCTAGACTGCAGGGACCCATCGGCCGTGTCTGGGTCTGCTGGAGGAGAGGGGGCCCGATAAGGAGGTTGAAATGGGGTCGTTGGATGGCACTTCCTCCTCTCCTTCATCAGCAGTTGGCCGGGGGCCTGGGGACCGTTGGAACAGGCCCTTATGGCATCCTCTTTGGGATCTCCGACACCAGAGTGTTGAGGGTGGACAGGATGTCCAGAGATGAATCCCTCGGCTGAGCTTGTGTGATCGGAACACTAGGCCCTGCATCGTCAACGCAGTCGTCAAAGTCCTTGTGGACTGTATGTAAGGACTCTAGGTCATCGTCGTCCGTGGACAAAACTTCCATGGCCTGGGACATGGCCTTGGGCTGGTTCTGGGCCTTGTTGCCTCGCCCCCTTTTTTCCATCCTAGGGGTCAGAGCCAGACTCAGACTGCATTCTCTTCTCCGGTGAGTCAGCAGACTCTGCCACAGTCACTGCAGCGATTTCCCACCGTGGCGGCATGGAAACCTTATGCTCTGCGGGGGTTACCTTCACGGGGTCAGCCCATTCAGCCTTCGTGAGAGCCGCTGACACCAGGTCTATCATCGACAAAGACTTCTCCTGAGCTGATTGGGCTTTCTTGGGCAGTTCGGCCGTCTTCTCCTCTGTCCCTGGCTTCTCGGGATTCTCCTGCAGCTTAGTCAGGAGGACAACTTCCTTTTCGAGGAGGAGCTTGATCGCTGGCTGGCAATGGAGGCAGATGGTGATGTCGAATGCGCCCTATCCATTGCGAGACCCACTTGCACAGCAACCCCGATGGAATCAGACCTGGTGTTTGTCCTCCAAAAACACGTTCCGTAGCCTGCACTTGGTGCAGGTTCTGAAGAGGAATTTTCCTTCCTTCTCCTCTGTCATGGTCGGAGGGCGTGAAGGAGACCCAATGGCCTTCTGGAAACTTCGATGATCTTCGACCTTGAGGGGTGCTGAAATTCATTGAAGACGGATCCCCGATGTTGGCAGATGGAGAGAAGAGCATGCAGGCTCATTTGGAACAAAAATAGAAACTTTTTCACGAAAAAACACAGAAAAGTAGCTTGCAGAGCAAACTCGAGGACTCCCAACACTGAAGTATGCAGTAAAAATCTGAAGATGGATGCCAGAGGAGGGGCTTAGGGAGAGGACTGTCATTGGATGGGGCATTACACTGTTTTTCTTTTTACCGAGGTTTCCCAGCCTGACGACAGGGAATATTCATGAGCATGCAAAACCTTACCAGACCCCATGCTGGAGACTGTCAGTTACTCCACAGTAAACATCTCAGAACTGTTACTGATGTTAAACAATGCCATTGATTTCATGAAGCTGTATAAGAGGAATGCAAATGATCAGATGTTGCTGCACAAAGACTTGAAATAACTGACCTGTTTCACCAGACAAGTTGAAGTGTAAAGATACACAGGAATGCTATTCAGTGTTTCGTCTGCTATTGGTCTTCTGGGAAACGATTGATCACATACTTAACAATTTAGAAAATGTGGCCTACTTCCAAGTCGTTATCATAATGTGAGGCAGTCAAAGTGAGCCATAATATGTTTGAAATGGTATGGAGCAGATTAAGCTAAGAATATTTTAAAAATTTCACAAACACTGAGTGCATAATCTCCAGAGATTGTATCAAACTGAAATTGGATACTCTCAAAGCAATCACAGATGCTCTGGCCCAAGACGAAAGAAAAAGTGAACTCTATTGTATTTTGGGACTATCGGAATACTATGCCAGATTAGTTTCCAAATTTTCAGAGAAAAAGCAACCATTGCAACTGTTGCTGAAAAAAGTGCCTGCATGAACAAGAAGATGCTTTTACTTCAATAAAATCCTATATTTCAAGTGAACCTTGTCTCTGAAGCCTTTGTTCCAATGCTGGACACCTGTATCATTGCTGATGTTACTCTATATAGGATAAAAGCCACTCTGATAAAGAAGAAAGAAGGGGCAGAAAATGTAAGGTCCCTTACACCCGAGACATTATTGCATTTGGTGCAAACGTATTCTGTGTTCAAAGACTTTGGGCCTCATCACAAGTTTGGCGGTAACCCTTAAATGCAGCGTTAACGCTATTACCGCCGCATTTAATGGTCGGCTAAATCACGAGCTTGGCAGATTTACCACCAGCTCTGAGCTGGGGGCAAATCCGCTGCGATTTTGCCGATTTTTGGCACTATTACAGCCAGCGGTAATAGCGCCAAACATTCCCCATTGGGGGGGATGGGAAATTCCCGAATGGGCCCAATGGGGAATGGGGACTTAACGTTCTGCCAAACCCGTGATCTGCCACTAATTGCGCTGGGGGTTTGGCGGTGGGGCTAATAGCCCCGTGGAAATACCACCGGGTTAGCGCCCAACTCGTGATTAGGCCCTTTGTGCAGTGCATGGGCCCCTGCATACTTGAGGTACTACATATGGAATTACAAGTTTAGTAAGATGACTGATCACAAATTGTAGTGCACTTGTACATTCCGGGGGCAATAGGACTTCCACCCAGAGGTTAGCAGCAAAGCTACAAGTATGTATGTTCACTATTAAATGCATATCTTGGTGGCAGCATGGTTAAACTGATTGTCCCATCTACCATGTAAGGAAAGTAGACTGGTCGCGTTCTGAGAAGACTAATCAATAGTGGCCTTGCTGTAAGATGTGCTGGAAGAAAATACAGGAAATTGAAGTGAAGGTGAAAAGTGACCATGGCAATTGATCACAAATTGCAGAAAGGGAGTGGGGATGCATTTAAATATTGGGCGACTGTACAGGCAACTGTCTTTAGGATATCTGTTAGTAATGAGGTAATATTTAGAGGCAACAATGACAACATTGTTTGTACAATACCCGGACCAGGATCGGGCATCCAGTCATGCAATCATCCTCACTTACTGAAAAATCAAGCTGGACAGGGCAGCCTGACTAAGAGAACACCCGTTTTCCAGGCTCGCTCTCCGGCAGAGGGAACACTAAAAATTGGCGCATGTATGTTGTGCATGTCTCTCATATCCAGTAAGTGCAACCAGGTTCAACTTTATAATTACTGCTCGCTCTAACCTATTGTTTACTGCTGGTAAGTAAACATTACTGCCATTGAGTTGTAATGCATTAATCCTTTTTTTTTTTTACCGGTGGCTAACTCACCTAGTCACTCTTGTGATCCATTCCTTGAATTTCCTTCTCTAATCAGAATGTTTTTAATTACAGGGCAACTACTAATATAATACATGCCTGACGTGTTGCGTCATGGCTCACTGTCAGTTTCAGCACCCTTCTACTGCCAAACTACCCGACTGCAAGAAGAGTATATAATCATCCCTGCTGTGTGTTTCTCAGGCTTATGTACATAGCAAGCCATTTTTCATGGTGTAAGAACCCTGCACAACCCACTGGTCCTTTACCTTACAACCTTTACATCTAGTAATGGATACTTTGATGCCATCTCCTCTCCCCACCTTTCATCAAATCATAAGGCTCTCCACATTATTTCTAAGGATGCTGAAACGTCGTTTAAAAGGGTCACTTCTTGAAAACATGGCATGAAGACGTTCACCTGGTGTTAGGGAGAATTCTTCAAATGTGCTAATTTCCCTTACCTTTTGAGACCCCCTGCAACTTTGCTGGATTTCTAGGCTTTCATTTTTTACCTGGGAAGAGTGTGAGCCTTTTTTTCCCACTCTTCCATTTATTTTGTTTGTGTTTTTACTTTTGTGTTCTTTGGATATGGAGTTTTTAAACAACTTTTTCTGTGTGTCACACAGCACTTTCAGACTCCCCAACGTTTAAATACCTTCCCTCGGACTGACTGTCTCCCAGGGCATGTAAAGTTAAATTGACTTTACTAGTCTCTTTAAATGTACTGACCAAGCACACCCTTTCTTACTATAGAGTGCTAGAGGTGTTGCTTAGCTTCTTCTGAGTCAAAACACACATGTAACAGTAAAATGTTACCTTTTCCTATTTTAAATGGCTGGTGGCAGTGGTTTAGATCAACTACTGGAATTTTTTGCGACCGCTAACGGTAAAAACTGCAAGAGAGAAACAAGAGCTTAAGTGGGAAACCAGCACAATACGCATCTACCCAGACTTCACCTTAGCAGTCCAGCAGGAGAGAAAGCTTTTCACAGGAATCAAAAAGATGCTACGTGATCGACAGATACAATATGCAATGCTCTTTCCTGCCAGACTCAAGATCCAACATCAAAATAAGTCGTACTTTTTTACATTCCCTGAGGAAGCTGCGACCTTCATAGAGACACACATCCCGCTGAATAAAGGACAATCCTGAAATGGAAGTAAAACCAATAGGAGAAACCTAAGTCAGTTTCGCAGACATTATGATCAAGAAGAAAATAGGACCAGCAAAGAGACAGCTCCAAGTTGGGAGCCACATACTACAGATGTCGAGAAACAGTGCAATGAAAACATAACGCAAATGCTGATTTGAAGATGCCAAAATAAAGGAGAGTAACAAGCCAGAACTGGAGACAACGCTTATAATTATGGATGGCTTGGGCACAGGAGACGCCGCAGCCCCCCCTGTAGCAGGTGCTAGAGAAGATGTGGGGTGGGGTGATGGGAGGAAATCAAGGCACAGTTGAAGTTCCGGGAACTTTGAGGGAGGGGGGAGGGAAAGGTCTGGGAGAGTTTGATTATTGTTTAAAAAGCAAGGTTGTAAGCACAAAAAGCACACAGGTTCCGGGCACAGAAACTTTCAGGCAAAAAATACAGACACATCGAGACACACAACATGGCAAATACTACATAGATAATGGATAAGCCTAACACTGAAATTATCAATGTTCTGAGCTGGAATGTCAGAGGGTAGGGATCTAAGATTAAGACAAGGAAGATCATGGCTTACCTCAATAGACAAAAAGCTAAGATAATTTTCCTCCAGGAGACACATATAGGCCCTCGACAAGGTGACCAATTGATTGCGAACTGGGGCACTCATCAATACTTCACGACTTACTCCACTAGGGCAAGGGGGGCGGCGATACTAATACACAAAACGCTTCCGTTTTTGTATGTAATGGAACTGAATGCGACCCTGAAGGGAGATATGTTATAGTACATGGTATGCGTTACGATAAAGAAATAGTTTTTCTAAACATATATGGCCCAAATATTGATCAACCCGAATTCTACTCCAGTGTTTGAAAAATTAGCGAGATATCCTACAGCTCGGGTGTTATGTGGTGGGGATTTCAACACAATTCTGGACGTGCAGTTAGATCGTACGTCAACAAAAACCAGAACACTAACCAAGGCAGCACAGACAAACACACAAATGACAGATCTGCAGTTAAAAGATGTTTGGAGAACATTAAACCCTAATGGCAGAGAATACGCATACTACTCCACAGTCCATGATATGCATTCCAGGATTGATTTGTGGTTAATAGACACGGATGGCATGGCCTGGGTAACAAAATCACACATATACCCCAGAACTTACTCCGACCTCTCCCCGATACAACTAACATTGCAAATTCCAGACAAGATCATTCCAAGACCACCATGGAGGTTTAAGCCAGCAGCCCTAAGGGACGTAGTATACAAAAATTCAATGGCGCACTCGGTCTCAACCCAGGCCAAACTGTGGCTAGCGTTTAAAGTTTGTATAAGGGGCCAATCGATATCCATCGAAGGGGGAATCCTCAAAGATATCAGGGCCAGACTAGAGAGGCTTGAGACGTAATTAGCATCACTACAAACCCAGTATGCCGCGACCCCGACCCCCCAATTGGGGTACTGAAATTAAGACTAAACTGGAGCAGTATCGAGAAGCGGCAGACCAAGAGATAAGATATTTTGATAGGCCTATAGCAGCACGTAGATACAGGGAGGGGGAGCGTCCTGGGAAATTACTGGCCAGAACAGTACGTGGAGAAAGGGGGACCCACTAGTATACCCTGTATACAAATAGAAGATGGTACGGTGTCCACAAACCAGAATGAAGTGAAAGACACGTTTTATAAATTCTATAAAGAATTATACTCCCCCCAGGGCACGGTCACAGGCATCGAGATAGAACAATACCTCTCCAAAATACCAACAACGCTTATATCAGAATCAACTAGGGAATTACTAGAGGCACCCATTACTGAGGCCGAAATATATGAAGCAATAAAAGCTCTTCCCAACGGAAAAGCTCTGGGCGCAGATGGGCTAGGAGCAGAATTCTATAAGGAGTTTAGTCAAATCCTTACACCGAGACTACACGCTGTCTGGAGGGAAGCTTTGGAAATAGGAGAACTCCCCGAAACCACCAGAGAAGCAATAATCACGCTTCTACTTAAGCCCGTTAAACCCCCCGCAGAATGTGGATCATATCGCCCATTATCATTTATAAACACTGATGCCAAGATCCTGGCAAAAATACTAGCAACAAGACTCACACCATATATGCCATATATGGTACATGAAGATCAGGCTGGGTTTATAATGGGTAGATCCACAGCCACACATATTAGACGATGCCACCAGATAATGACCTCCATACCTGCTACCACTTAGGGGATAGCGGTGTCCCTAGACATGAGAAAAGCGTTTGACACAGTCTCATGGCCCTTTCTTTTCAGAGTGATGCGAAACTATGGGTTTGGCCCACAATTTATAAAGTGGATTCAGGTGCTATATACTCGGCCACAAGCGAGGATAAGAGTGAATGGAGCCCTCACAGACATATTGGAGCTGTTAGGAGGTACCAGACAAGGCTGCCCGCTTTCCCCCTTGCTTTTTGCCTTAGTTATAGAACCACTGGCAGATATTCTCAGATCTCGTTACAGCTCGTTTGGGATATGGCTTGAAGGCAAACTGCAAATTATAACGCTATATGCGGATGACATACGTTTATACCTAAAAAACCCGGACAGTACTCTCGGCAAGGTCCTGGCGGAGGTTGGGAAATTCGGCGAATACTCGGGACTGCGCCTCAACCCCCACAAATCAGAAATATTCCCGCTCAGATGCCACACCACAACCCCGGATCCTTCACAGACTTATATGGAGTCCGATACACATAGTGTATCCAGGGCCCACATAGCCAGAACGGCCCAACTATCCCGAGCATTGAACTACACAACACTAGGGGAAACCCTGTGCGCTAAAATGAAACGATGGAATGTACTCCCAATATCAATGGCAGGACGGATAGACTTAATCAAAATGGTGATGCTACCGAAAGTTTTCTACCTCTTTAGTACAGTTCCGGTGTGGCCCGGCCGCGCTCTGTTCACCAAAATCAATAGCGCCTGCGCAACTTTTGCTTGGGGCGGACACCCAGACTAAGCTGGAGAGTCTTGACAGACACATATCCAAGGGGAGGACTGATGGCACCAGACATAGAACTTTATTACTTGACGGCACAGGCACAACAAGCGGCAAGATGGGCCACATCCTTTCTTAACCCTACTGACGTTTCCCTGTCGCCACAAGAAAGAGAAGCGATAGGGGCACTGCAAAGGATGACCAGACCCACCCCGAAGCAGTACAATACAACCAACCCCTCCAAAGTCACAACCACAGCATGGTCCAGAATTACTGACCTATACGGTGCCAGTAAACTATATCACCCAAGTATGCCAATATGGGGGAGACCCACACACACCACTCAGTGTTGACAGTGAAATAGCAAGGCATTGGAGCGCTAAAGCTATCACACAGTGGGGCCAGTTGTTCTTGGACCAACACTTTATACCTTGGGAAGATATTAAGGATACACTGGGAAACACACACACGCATAAACAGCAATACCATAAGGTTGCAGCCATGGCACAACGAATCCACCCAACATTCCCAGAAGAACCAGAAATAAATATGGCATTAGGCTATATATTTAAAGGAGGTACCCAGAAGGTCACTGCCTCTACGTTGTACAAAACTATAATACAAACACGCCCTGCGGTAACCAACACAGCTAAAGGGAGATGGGAACAAGACTTGGGGCAACTGATAGACGATCAAGAGTGGTCTCGGATTTGCGCACTGACTAAAGGGATATCATGCAACTCAAGGTTTAAATTGATACAATATAAAATAGTGCACAGGATACATTACACGCCATTAAGGCTTAAGCAGATATATCCCACATCGAATGGTGCCTGTCCAAGATGTAATGCTGGAAATGCTAATATATTTCATATGCTGTGGGACTGCACAAAATTGAGACATTATTGGTCAGAGGTATGCGGGGCTCTAAACAAGATGGCAGACCAACCGGTGATATGGACACCACGCATTTGCATGTTGGGGGCAGAAGGGAAACTGAATCCGACGTGGCGGAAATTATTGAATCTGAGTCTGCTCATAGCCAAAAGGGTCATATTGATGAGATGGAAGAACGTACAACCCCCTTCAATAGAGGACTGGCATAGAGATATGGTGTGGATTAATGACACTGAAGAACTATATATTGACTCGGTCACACCACAAAGTAGACCCAGAAACATATGGTCGCGATACAAGCAATATCTGGCTGATCTCAGTGAACCGGAGAACCTGAATACAGAAGGCTATTGAACTGTATATGTAGTATGTCTGTATAATCAAATAAAGTTGCTAATGTATGTGCATAACCTGTGTGCAAATATAAATAAAGTTGTTAAAAAAAAAAGAAAAAAAAAACGTCTTCCCTTGAGTTTGGTGGGAACAACTCGCAAGCCACCTGGACACCGTCCTATTTTGGTTGAATTTTCATCAGAGTGCTGTTGAAAACTGGATAGCCAGAGGGAAGGAAACCAGCTCGTGGACTTTAAGGCACTCACACCTTAAATCAACGTATTTTTACAGCTTTTGGCCTCTTCCCTGGGCAGTGCATGAACCTCATGACGTCCTCCTTGTCCCCACGACTGAAGCACAGGAACAGCGAGATCCGCTCAAACTGCCAGGAACAACTGCCTCAGCTACAGCTTTCTTCATTTAAAAGGTACTGTGCAAACGCAGTCCGGAAATCTTTTTGGCCATCGAGAAAGTGCGTTGAACTTTCCTCAACTACGAATACTTGTCCTTCCCTAAACATTTGTCAAACTTTTCGCCTAGCCAAATTCTTTAAAAATCTGTGACAAAGACTTAACCGTTATATACCAGAACTGTGCTATCCTATACAAAAGACTCTGAACCATTGACTTTGGCCCAGGCCTGTTGAGAAGAATTGCTGGTTGTATTTAACTGAAACCCTTTGTGCTGCCTATGGATGTATTTGGGCTGTCTATTCTTAACCTTGTCTTTTCCCTCCTGTATTAAGTATCTGAAGTGCCATTTTGCTCCTACTTCATTTTTGAGCTAAACTTGTTCAGTTCCTTACCGGTTGGATTTTTGTGGTGTATTAGTGTGTGATCTTGAGCTGCTTATGCAAGTGTAATGTTTTATAAATGATTGAGTAAATAAATGTATATTCTTTTACTAAGAAACCTTTAGTAAGTGTTTACTTGAATCACTGTATTGGTTGGTCCTTTGTGTAACTTGTTCTACTGCTCGCTTAAACTCTTGAGATAAGTCTGGCTGCTCAGCCATCGCTACCACTTTACTGTGTAGTACAGGCTTGTAACAAAGGTGAAATTGTGCTTACACTTGTGGTCCTAATTACCTGTAGTGTTCCCAAAGGGTACTGCAAGTGATTCTGCTTAACACCTGGCCATAGTATCAACAAATAGAGTACCACCCTGAGATCTTTTTTTGCGATTTGGCTTAAGTGAACTAAGGATTATGTGTGAATGCAATATCTCTACTCCCATACACCATTCATAAAATTAACACCAGCTCTTACAATTCCCATGTTCCAGTTCTTGTATCTAACTTTAAGGGCTCTGGACCATATGTTACCTATTTTACAGAATATAATCAAAAACTGCCCTGCCAAACATCACACAGCCCCCAGAACCTGTAGGTCCCTAAAGCTACAGTAGAACACGGCCCAGTGGCCCTATCCATTTGTACCAAGCAATATTATGTCCAGACCCCCCCCCAACCTTAAAACTAAAGTGTAACAAACAACTTGACCACCAATATTGGGATCAAATGGTTACCCAATACCGACGCTGCAGGCAGAATTTGCAAGTGGGAATATTTTGCCCCTTGTTTTTTGGAGTAATATTTTTTAGACATTGAACAAGCAATGCCCATCCCCAATTGGCATATGTTTTGGCAAGTGCGGAGGCAGCTTTTGGAAGGGGGGGGTGGATGAGAGGCCACCAGTGGGAGGGTGTGGGGTGCACTGGGCACCAGGGAGAGATCCAGGGGGTGTCACCCCCTCAACCCCCTGGCTCTTCCACTGGTCTTGGCACGTAAAACTATATTAAACTCTAGTGCAGTTGTTTTGTAACCAATACTTGTTTATACCTAGTAATTCGTACCCAGTCAAAGATCCATTTGTATTGTAAAGTTTCTCTTACGCTCAAGCACTAATTAGTTTCCCTGTGGGACTGCTCTGCTGATTAGAAAATTCATAGAGCTGGGTAGGCGGAAGCAGGGAGGAAGGGGCCTAAGTGTCCATTCTTTCCTATTCTTTTTTTGTTGAGTATTTTTACTCCCTATTATTTTGTTGGAAGTATATGGCTGTTTTTGAGAGTAATGGTGGCTAGTAATCCTCTAGTGCTGCCTTATGCTAATAAGCAACCAGTCCTCTCAAAACAATCTTCCTCTCAACTCTACACGTTTTCAAATCCAAGTCGGTTGCTATCATGTTTTCATTCCATTGTACTGCAGATCTGCTAATAAAAACACAGCTAACATTTCCCTTTTCATGGAAGAGTAAAAATAAAATGAAATAGATTTCCTATATTGTGCTTCATGCTGGACTGCGTACCAAACTCGTGCTGCTCAGTGTGGTCTTGTTTAGAACACCAGAGTGTTGCCCCTGAGCTATGCTTCCCGATTGAGTACATACTAACTTTCTTGGTCTATCAGTAGCCCGGTTTTCAAAGAATTACACTGCCAGAAAATCACACTGACACCCTGGTTCCCGCAAGTTCTAAAGTCTGTGTCCAAAATAGGTCATGTGAAAAAAGGGGGTGGTGTGACTCTGATCTAGCTGTAAACACTAAACTGTCATTGAACCCCTAGACACCCAACCCTTAAAGGATATCATCATCTGTCTTTTTGCTGTAAAGCCCATACACGCTTTATTTCAGAATGGTTTGACCTACTTGTTAGTACCCAGGCCGCAGTTATTAAAATCATACCTTTAGGAGATACCAACCCCTGCCTTGACTTGCTTGACCTCAAAAGGTCGACCAATTTTCACCCTGTCTGTTAGCAATCTGGGCTTGATCAGTGAATTTCTAATTTTACTTCCATGTAGCTCACTCCCTTTACATTAACTTCTCATTTAATCTCCTCCAACCTACCAACCTCATACCTCTACCATGGTCCAATCAATTATTATTATGAAGGGTGACCAAGATTTTTAGAGCTCACTCAGAGCACAAATCTAAATGCACTTAGCACAACCAATAGATACAGAAGACCACTATAAAGCACTCTTCAGATCTCTTAAATTGTCTAAATCTAGTTTTACCTGCCCGGAGACTATGTAGACAAAACTAGGCAAAACAGTGACATGCACTCTTTTCCCACAGTGAAAGTCCACAAATCTTATATAAAGACATTTTCAAATGGTTTGACCTTAAGCTAGCCCAGATGATAAGGGCATTTAGGAAACTCAAACTAACTTAGTTTCCATCTAATAGCCCACAGGATAAATTGAGATGTAAAATGAGCAATGACTCAAAGGTGTTCTTTCAAATCGTAGCTCCCCAGAACATAATAAATCTATGGATGCCTTTGAAAGCTTTTAAGTGTTATGTAACCACTCTGAAGGTAGCAGAAACCCAATTGATTCAGCCGAATTGGCTGGAAAAATAGCCATGACTTTCCAGGGCAATGTCCAAAAGCTTCACGTTTCAATGAAATCACATATAGGATCTAATCAACTGGCATTGCGGGAAGTCAAACTTCACATTTCCCTCCTCCTTCACCAAGACCTAGTGGGGTTTATTAGGGAAGCATCCCCTCTGACGTTGGAACATGAAGCAACAGAGGCATTGGCTAAACCGATTATGCAGGATGATATCCATAACGGCGGAATTCTATAAAGAACTGGGCCCGGAGGTAGTCAAATATTTGCTATCTGTATGGGAGAACGCTTTGCACAAGGCGGTCGTGAAACTGATCCTAAAGCCGGAGAAAGATCCCCATGAGTGCGCTTTGTATCATCCAATTTCCCTGCTGAAACCTAGACACAAAAATGTACTCGCACATATGTCTGCTCTTATCCATACGGGCCAGTGCGGCTTCATCCCGGGGAGGTTGACCTCGTTAAATTTGCATAGGCTTTTCACCATACTTGGTCAATTACACCCTGATTGGTCACTTCCCCCCTTCTGAACAAAGTTGCGGCGCGCAGCTTCCTCGCAGCACCATTGCGAAGCAAGAAGCAGCCCAAGGTGAGTCGCTCTCTAGGGAAATGCCCCAGATGCCACACAATAGTGTTTAACACTGTAAACGTGTTTAAAGATGGTGATTTTGCATGCTCGGCACTCCACTCTCCTTCCCCATATCCCCTTCCTTCCCCAGCCCAATCCCACCTCCCAACCCTCCCCCACGCCCTTCATTGGCCCTTCCCCTCATATCATGAACCCTCCGAGGGCAGCCCTCTGCCCGGCAGCCCCTGCGGCTAAGGGCCCCAAGGCAAAGGGCGGCTTCAACAGAGGCAGCTCCAAGAAGTGTCGGCAGGTGTCCGCAGGGGAAGCCAAGGAAGCCAGCAGCCAGTAGATACCAACAAGACTAAGTGTGCCATGGGTGGGGTGTAGAGCAATTACTGTACTCCAGAAAGCCCTCGCCACTCTACCTTACCTCTCCATAATGTAGACTGTCATAGAATTACAAAATGCATACTTGGAGAGATTTGTGACCATCAGCCTTAATCGATTCTTAGATCGACTATAAATGTTGCAATACACAAAGCACTAACATACTAGCCGATGTTAACTTGTGCCACACTTGGATGGAATTATCAACCTTGGCATGTGTCACACTCAGTTTAAAGTCTTAACCTCAGCTTGCGTCACATCTAGATAGAATTGTGAATGTTAGCATCTGCCACACTTAAATGGAATTCTCAACCTTAGCTTGCGTCGCATCTAGATAAAAATGTGAATGTTAGCATGTACCACACTCAGCTGAAAGTCTTAACCTTAGCACGCGTCACACCTAGATAGAGTTGTGAGTGTTAGCTTGCGTCACACCTGGATAGAATTGTGAATGTTAGCATGTGCCACACTCAGCTGAAAGTCTTAACCTTAGCACGCGTCACATCTAGATAGAATTGTGAGTGTTGGCTTGTGTCACACCCGGATAGACTTGTGGGTGTTGGCTTGTGTTGCATCTGAACAGAATTGTGAATATTAGCATGTGCCACACTTAGCTGAAACCCTTAACCTCAGCTTGCATCACATCTAGATAGAATTTTGAATGTTAGTTTGCGTCACACCTAGATAGAATTGTGAATGTCAGCATGCGCCACACTTAGATGGAATAGTGAATGATGCCAACTAACCAATCCACTAACAATTTCATCCTTCTGCATACACCTCGCAATCTCTAACCAAACACAACCACAAGCCTTAAACGCAGCAAACTGCACAAACTTCACTACACTGCAACAACAAAACAAACCGCACCTAGACCTGCACAAAAGCACACGACTACTGACCGTAAAACACCCAAAGTGTTAGGAGGTGGTTACATTTACTTCATTGAGTTTACAATCACATCAATTCAGCTGCTGCCATGTAACCCCAGCAGCAGCAACACTGCAGCAATATTGATTACAGTTTGAATGCAAATGGACGGAGTGTTACACTAGATGTGTTGTGTAATAGCTGGCGAGAAACACGGCCATCCTCCTGGAGCGGAGTAAACCAGCAAAGCGCATTTTGGAGCGGAGCACCAAGAAAGAAGTCAGTGCCTGGCAGTGGAGAGAACCATAAAAGCATACTGGAGCTGAGCACGAATATTGAGGTTGGATGACCTGTGGATCACAAATTGGATCACCTGCGGATTACGGAGGAGGCTGACCTGTGGATCACAAATTGCAACTACCACAGACAGCGCTGACAATATCAGCACAGGTTCCACCTGAAATCACACCTTATAAAATTTAAGTACAAGTAAGTGACAGTGTGGCTGTGTAAGGTTTCCTACCTGGGGGTGACATTAATTAATTCACAACATGGCAAACGTCCCAGCCCCAATTTTCTTCCTGCCTACACCAGGTGAGCCCAGAGTGCGTTGGATAGACTGGAAAGAGGGTTTTCAAAAATATGCACTGGCAGCATTTGGACCCAATTTCTCCAATGAGCGCAAAGAGGCGCTCCTATTTCACTGTTTAGGTGCCGCAGGACAGGAAGTGGTCAAAAAACTACCAGAACCTCCAGACATTCCTGATGGGGGTCCATATGAGAAAACATTAGCAAAATTAGACAAACACTACTGTGTTGAAGAAAATATAATTCTTGAAAGGTACAAATTTGCCACGAGAACTCAAAAAACTGGAGAGGGTATTGAGGAATTTGTAACCGCTCTTAGAGGTTTAGCCATCAAATGTAGATTTGACCATTGTCGAGATGAGCATGTCAGGGACCAACTCATGATTAAGTGTTCTAATGATAACATCAGGAAGGAGTTATGGAAGGAAAGAAATCCTTCTCTTGATAGAGCAATTGAGATAGCGAAAATGATAGAACACACAGACAAATGTATACAAATGCTTCAAGTGGATAATACATCTCAAGATAAGCCCAAAACTGATGACAATGAAGCTGCCATACATAAGGTTTCGAGAGTGATGCAGAGAGGTGCGGCAACTGCGCGTCGCACTTGGCAAATGGGTAGGAGACCTGAGGGTCGCCAAGGTCCCTTTACCAGAGCATGGGGACATGGATCATCTACCAGAGGGTCGCCCAGTGAGAATGTTACATTCAGGGGTGGCAGGGACTCTGGTTATCCTAGAGGTGCATCAATTAGGAGGTGTTTCAGATGTGGGAGTCTATATCACAAAGCATCTGACAAAGAATGTTATGCATCAAACATTATATGTAATGAATGTGGGGTCAGAGGACACATGGCTAGATGCTGTAGGAATTTTTATACCGCCCCAGGCAAATACTTATATTTTGGTAAAAGGAAGGGAGGTGTTAGGAGGTGGTTACATTTACTTCATTGAGTTTACAATCACATCAATTCAGCTGCTGCCATGTAACCTAGTTACCAAGGAACCTTTGTTGTTATGATTAAGCAAAGGTTCCACATTCTAGCAGCAGAGAGAGAGAGGATTGAGAGCAGGAGGACAGCCACAGCTGGGGGCCTTTCTCTTGGATGAACTAAAGAAATAAAGCCTCTCTATAAGGACAAGCATCAACGTGAAGCGTGGTCATTTACATATTAACACAAAGCTTAGCCAACGGACCCACCGGGCTGAGGCTGCCAACAGCAAATCACTGCTTTCTTGCACTTGTTCAGCTCATTCCCACTAACTCACCCCCACTCTCCCTTTTTCAGAGCCGCCAGGGGACCACTCCAGTGGTGATAGTGTGCGGTACAAATATCCTTTAACATTAACATACTGGCTCAAATTGACCCAAAGGTGCAGGCAGTGGCAGCACAGCTTGACATGGAGAAAGCATTCGACTCTGTCGAATGGAGCTATTTGTTCAAGGTGTTGCGGCAGGTGGGCCTCCCAGAATATTATCTGAAGGCGGTGCACTTGTTGTACGCTGGCGCAAATGCTCGTGTAGGCCTGTGTGGCAAGTGATCTGTGGGACCAGGCAGGGGTGCCCGCTGTCGCCATTAATCTTTGCAATTGCAATCGAGCCACTGGCGGCCAGGCTGCGAATGTGTCACCACGTGAGAGGCCTGGCGATGAGTGGTGTTAGAGAAGTAGCGTCCCTGTACGCTGACATGATTTTGTACTTCAAAGACCTGGCAGTTAACCTACAACCACTGTCGCAGGAAGTGGCAGAGTTTAGTCGGTTCTCTGGGCTTCGGACAAACTGGGCAAAGTCCATTCTGTTTCCATTGAATGACTCTGACGAACCCCCTAACACGGGAGAGTTTAAGTTCGAACAGAATACGGTGACGCACTTGGGGTGCTGGTGAGTCGGAATGCCCAGTCCCTGCTGGAGGACAATCACTTAAGGTATATTCAACTCCTAAGCACGAGGCCTGGTGCAGACTCCCCCTGTCGTTACCAGGCCGGGTAGCGGTTGCTAAAATGATAGTGGTCCCTAAGTTGCTCTATATTTTCCAAAATACCCCTGTCTGGCTGGGTGGAAGTTTCTTCGCAGAGCAAAAGGCATTATTGGTAAGACTGGCATGGTACCTGAACTCCCCGGATCAGCTGGGATACGTTGGTCCACCGCTGGGACCGGGGCTGCATTAACGTGCCAGATGTGGAGGTGTACTTCCTGGTGGCACTGGGGCACTTTGTGTCATATTGGTTGCCGGGTGCCACCCTATTACTCATGTTCGTATAGAAAAATGCTTGGTACAACCTTTCGCTTTACAAGGGCTCCTGGTGTCAGAGAGTGTCGGACAAGTGTAAATTTGACCCGGTGGCATGCACGCTACATGTTTGGAAGCAGATGCTGAAGTGGCTCTGCATCGACATCCCTTTCGACCAGGGCCTTCGGCCGTGGAACATTTGAGTGCTTTCCACCGACATGTGACGAAGTGTTGGTTCAGGAGTGGAGGGGTGAGGGGATAGAATGCATGGCTCACTTATACCCTGAATGAGTGTTTGTATCCCAGCAGCAGTTCATTGCTAAAATGGGTGAGGGGTTCCGCCGTATGCTGCAGTACTTTAGAATGTGCGCCAGTTTCAGGGAGTGGTCCCCAGTGTTTGCTGCTATGCCTCCTCGTTAGGCAAGATTGTATGCAGTACCCTTAGGGTGCACTACAACAACCCTGACCTCCTGACAATAGTAACCCAACCTTTGGTATAAGTCTATACTACACAGGTTGGTAGTGTGGATGAGTAGCCAGGCTTATCTCAAGAGGGGTCAATGTGAGCTGTAGGGGAGTTACACAGACGTTTACAGTGACAAGTATTCAAGCAAACACTTGCACACATGGTTTCTTGATAAAACAATTATTAATTTATTTGCCAGTCAGTTAATATAAGCCTTCTTCAGAAGGGAGCACTGTAAAACACTACACGAATATACTTCAAAATCATACACTCTCTAAAGTTCAGAATCAGTAAATGCCCATTTGGGATGGCATACAGCAGAGACCTACACCCACAGGTGACTTCAATTGCTAGGGTGCTGTTGACATTAATGTATTACTGTTGGCATTCAGAATTAGTTAAGAGCAAGTAAAAAGGGAAAGACTATTAGAGCAGACAAGATACCACAAATGTTTCCCAAGCTGGCAAATACTTTCAGATCCCCCAATAAGAGTCATTCAGTTAAAACAGGCAAAGTAAATGTCAATAGGCAAGAGTCTATATGGGCTGAAGCACTTCCTTGAAGGTAAGTAGAAAAGTCTTTGCACAATGTTTCAGAAGTCTTTGAAGAAAAAGATGAATCAATGTAGGACCACAAGCTGTTCGACTTGGAAGTAGTAGAAGATACAAGCAACTCTACAGCAAGAGGCAAGTTCTCTTAGACTTTGTACAGCACCTTTAAAATGAAGAAAAGATGCAGCAGATGACTCCTGTTCCTGTGAAGTTCTGCAGAGCTCACTGTTCCTGGGCCTCAGTTGTGGGGACAAGAGGGAGGACTTCGGGGGGCTCCTGCACTGCACTGGGACGGTCAAAACTTGCAACTGGCAAACTTCACTTTCAGTGGCTGTTCAGTGTTTCAGCTCCTCGCGTCTACCACAAATAGCAACACTGCGGTTCTTGGCTGTCGAGATGGACTTTCCTTGCTTCTGGCGTCCCGCACTCTGGGAGTCCGGAGGATCTTCCTGGAGCTCTTGGCCAACTTAAAAGCAACGCACACAAACTGGTGTTCCTCTCCCTGGCTCTACGGTTTCCAGCAGCAACTCTGTGGAAATTCAACCAGCTCCGAGAAGGACATCCAGGTGGCTTACTTTGGAGTTGATTGGTCCCACCAACTCAAGGGGAGAAGTCGTCCTTGCAGGGGCTTCTCTGTCGATGCGAACTTGGAGTTTCGGCACTGCAGCAGGGCTTCGCCGATCAAACCAATGGTCCAGGAGTTGCAGGAGCCGTCCTCTTAAAGTTCTTCTTCGGTTCCTTCATCCAGTGGTCGACTCTACCTTCCAAGCCAAAAGACTCACGTTTTATACAGTTCTCTCCCTTTTATTCCAGCCTAGCTGTCAGTCACCAAGCAGGGTGGCTGTCCTTGCCGGACAGTCAGGCAGCCAATCATCACAGAGTGCATTTGGGTCTCCTAGGAGACTAAGCACAGAGAGTTTCGGGCACCTCCATCACTTCCTGCCTACCCAGACACCCTGGAGCCAGAGGCGGGCTTCACTTGTGAAACCGGCCAAAGACAAACAGACAAAGGGACCAAACCTGGTTTGGCAAGCAGAGTAAATCTCAAGAAGGACCTCTCCACAAAGAAATGGCAAAAAAAAGAGTGGGCCATTTTAATATTTATTATGACTGAAACTCTTAGGAAAGAATTTATGTGGTCTTGGTGGTCCTAGTGCGCTTCTTCTTAACTACCACTGGCTTCTGGCTCCTCAGGATCGCACTGGCACGTCGAAGAGCAGCCATGCGGAGGTCCCTCCTGTAGTTATTATTGCGAATAATGTGCCGAAGACTGCTCAAAGTAGCCCGTGCATTCTTGTTAATGGTGATTTTTTTCATAGGCAGATGCTGGTTTGCGCTGACCTGCTCACTTTTTCAGAACCACAATGACTCCTTTTCCATCAGCTGCTGGCTCACACCAACTGTTTTCCTATAGATGAGCCCATTGTATCGGAAAGAGTTTCTTGCCTTCAGATTGTTGGGCCCCGTGCTGTAAACCTGTTTGTTCCTTTTAATCAAGAAACTGGAGCAGTTACGAACGATCATCCATTGCAGGTGAGCAGACATTTTCACGGGCCTCGCTCCGCGGTGCTCGCCTAAAAAGAAAACGCAGCCTGCAGTAAATGCACACCATGGTAGTAAAAACAAAACCACTGCCACCAGCTATTAAGTCAGGAAAGGGTAACATAAAAAATGTTACACGAGAAGCTAGACAAAGGGGATACGAAGTAACCCCTCCAGCACTCTATGGGAAGATAGTGTGTGCTGGGTCTAGAAAGTTACAAATGTAAGTAGTCAATTTCACTTTACTGCTCTGGAAAAAAGTAGTTTATCCCAGAGAAGGTATTTAAACCATGGGGAAATCTAAGACTTCCCTGTGTTACTGCACTAAAGGTGCTGTATGACACAATGTAAAAAAGATGATGCCTATGGAGTTTCAGACTCCACAACCAAAAGAAACAAAGTAAAAATCACAGAAAAGTACTTGAGAGAGTGGGAAAAAGGGTCTCGCTCTCGCCAGGTTTAAAAAATCAAGTCCTCAAAATACAGCAAAGTTGCTGGATGTCTCTAAAATAGAGGGAATTGGCACATTTCTGAGAACTGTCCCTAACACCCCCCCCCCTTCCCCCAACCCAGACTAAGGGACAGCAGGATTTAATCCACCCCTGGATGAATGTCCTTACTCCAGTCGGTCATAATTTCTGGAGAGACCATCAGCATTTTGGTGATTTCACCCTGATCTATGTTCTATGGTAAAATCAAGCCCCTGTAGGCTGTAAACCATTTTAACAATTTAGGATTCTCCCCCTTCATCTGCATTAACCATCTCAAGGGTTGGTGGTGTGTTTGAATAAGAAAAGTAGATCCATACAAGTATGGTCTGAACTTCTTCAAACACCACACAATGGCAAAACACTCATGTTGTATGGTTTCCCACCTTGTTTCAGGTTCCTTCAGTTTCCTACTGATGAAGCAGATTGGGTGTTCCCTGGCTTTCTAATCCAGTTGACTCAGAACTGCACCTATACCTGTATTGGAAGCATCTGTTTGAACGATAAAGGATTGGTTGTAGTCAGGAGCTCTTAAGACTGGAGCTTGACAAAGGGCTTTCTTAAGTCCTTCACATTCTTTGGTGCATTCCTCATTCCACCTGACCTTCTTGGGGGATTTGGGTGAGGAGATCACATTCAAGGGAGAAGCTATGGTACCATAGTTCTCTATGAAGTTCCTATAGTAACATGTGAGACCTAAAAAGGCTCTCACTTGGGTATGAGTAGTAGGGGTGGCCCAGTCTTGTACAGCTTGTACCTTTCTAGGCAATGGCCTTATTTCACCTCCTCCTACCTCATGTCCAAGGCAGACCACTTTACTCTGGCCAATTTGACATTTGCTTGCCTTTATGTTCAGATTGGCCTGCTCAAGAGCCTGCAACACATCACCTAGGGTATGTGTCAATATGTCCCTTCCAAGTAGGGCTGAATACTGCAATGTCATCCAAGTATGGCATGCAGAAGTCCTCCATCCCATTCAGAACTTGATTGACCATCCTTTGGAATGTAGCAGGTGCATTCTTTAATCCAAAAGGCATTACCTTAAACTGGTAGAGGCCTCCTGGGGTTGAAAATGCAGTTTTCTCCTTGGCATGGTCTGTCAGAGCTATTTACCAATAGCCTGATGTTAGGTCAAATGTACTGAAGTACTTGGCTGAACCAGGTTTGTCCGCCAGTTCATCTGTGCTACGTAAAGGATGGGAATCGGCCGTGGTGACTGCATTAAGAGCTCTATAGTCCACACAGAATCTCAACTCTTTGGATCCTGCCTTTGGTACTAGCACAACTGGACTAGTCCATGGACTGGTAGAGGGTTCTATTACCCCAAGATCAAGCATCTTCTTGACCTCTTCCTTTATGTGGGTTCTTACATGTTCTGACATCCTGTAACCTCTGCTTTTAACCGGTAAACAGTCACCAGTGTGAATCTCATACTGGCCCCAAGGGGGTCAAGCCTGGTATCAGTGAAAACAGGGAGGCTTACGGATTTAACAGATTTTTGCACGCTTCCTGCAGTTCCAGTGTCAGATCAGAAGAGAGATTGACTCCTATTTTCCCATCTAAAGGTTGTCCCCTGAGGAGTTCAGATAGAGGTTCACTCTCCTCCTCCTCCTCCTCCTTCTCCTCCTCCTCCTCGGCAGAAGCTAAGAGCAAAGCTCCCAGTTCTGGTCTAGAGATAAAGGCTTTTAGGCGGTTGGTGTGAAAGACCCTGGGGGCCTCCGTAAGATTGCCCAAGTCCACCAAATAATTGACCTCTCCAAGTTTTCCCACAACCTTGAAGGGTCCAATCCATTTGTCCTGCAAGGCCCTCTGCTTTGTAGGCACCACAACAAGAACTAGCTGGTCTTGAGTAAACTCAACCAGGTTGGCCTTCTGGTCATGCCAATGCTTCACCATAGCCTGACCTGCTTTCAAGTTATCAGAAGCTTCTGTCATGTGTGTAATTCTCCTTTGGAGACCTAACACATAGTCAGTGACTCTCACTGGCTTGTGGGAAGAAGCACTCTGCAACCCCTCCTTCATTAGTGCCAATGGACCTCTAACCCGATGACCATAGATGAGCTCAAAGGTGCAGAAGCCAACCCCTTCTTGAGGGACTTCTCTATAAGCAAAGAGAAGGCATGGCAGTAGAAGGTCCCACTTTCTTCTAAGGGATTCTTCTAAAGCACCTATCATGCTCTTCATAGTTCTGTTAAACCTCTCTACCAATCCATTTGCTTAGAGATGGTAGGCTGTTGAGAAACCTATAGGTCAATCCACAGTTTTTCCACATGGATTGCATGTAGTGGGACATAAAATGTGGCCCCTTGTCAGAGATCACCTCCTTGGGAAAACCTACTCTGGTAAAAATACCAAGTAGGGCCCTAGCCACGGCCTGAGCTGTGACAGTCCTCATAGGTATGGCTTCAGGATCCTGGTAGCATGGTCTACCTCAACCAATATAAATCGGTTGCCTGAAGATGAGGGAGGGTCCAAGAGACCAACAATGTTGATTTCCACCCTCTCAAAAGGCACTCCCACCACTGGGAGAGGCACTAAAGGTGCCACATTCTTGGATCCACTCTTGCCAGATGTCTGATAAGTGTGACAGCTCCTACAGAATTTATCTACATCTGACCCCATCTTGGGCCAGTAGAAATAGAGAAATCCTTTCTTTGGTCTTCTTAAAGCTTAAGTGACCAGCTAAAGGGATCTCATGGGCTAACTGTAGAAACGGAGGTACTACTTTTTGAGGCACTACAAGTCTTCTGTAGTCCCCTGGAGTAGACTGAATAGATTCACTGTAGAGGAGGCCATCCTCCCAGTATAGCCTGTGCTTCCCTGGCTCTTGCCCTTCCAGCTGGGAAGCTGCCTGTTGGCGAAGACCTTCAAGAGTAGGAAACTCTCTTTGACCTCTGCTGAAGTCTGCCCTACAGGGACCACCTTCTGCAAGTAAAGTCTGCAGCTCAGGATGGTCTTTAGGATCTAGATCTCCAACAGGAGGAAGGTCTTCTTCCAGTTCTGTATCCTCAGTAGCTGACTCCCCATCCTCTGGTGGTTTCTCACACTCAGCCGCAGCTGGTGTAGGAGTCACAGGTGTGACTTGGGACTGTCCTCTCGGGGATGTCCTGCTTTTGTGCACAGGAGTGCTACTCTTCTTGTTTCCTGAGACGTTAGGTTTCCCCTTTTTCGTTCTTCCTGGAAGTAGAAGTTTGTCCTTCCTGTGGACTGGGTGTTATAGGTTCTTCTGTAACAACCCATTGAGAATCATCCAAGGTGGGCTGTCTGGCCTTCTTAGTCTGGTCCTGCTTCCTTTTACTGGGAGGCCTGGGGGTGCTTGATACAAATCCAAGAGTCTTTAAGTCATTCCCCAACAGGCATCTCACGCTGAACACTGACTGGTATTCTTACAGTCATATTGTTGCACTGGATGAGAGCTGGTAGTATTGGAACCATCTGAAGAGGGCCTCCAGCAAGCTTAGTGGGGCCTTTGGGTGCCTTAGCATCAGCCTCATGTTTGAAAAAGGTTTCATCCACCACTGTGATGCTGGCCCCGGTGTCTCTAATGGCAGGGGTCTCCTGACCGTTTACAAGTACACTGTCTTTGTAGTATTATTTTGTGTTATCTGGTATAGAGTTGTACACATCTAAATTCTGTTGTTCCCACAGACCCAGGGACACTAAAGAAACACTGGCTTAGATCCCACTGGGGTCTTCAGCCAATAGATGAAAGTTTCCACTTGCCATATGTACTTCTCCCTCAGGGATGAAGGCTAAGTAGGCAGTGTGGACCCCTCAAGGTTTACCCCTTGCATCTGGGATTGCCTTTCACATGGTCAGTAGACTCACAAGCATAACATTTACCGAATGTTTTTTGGAATGGGGGTTTCTGCTGACCTCCCTTTTGTTTGCCACCAAAGGTATCACTAGACTGACCTGGATTCCTATGGGGTTTACCCTTCTTATGTTTGTGGCCCTCTTTTGGAGGTGAGGTTTTAGAATTCCCTTTGTCATCTTTCTTGTTCTGTTTCCCCTCATCCTTCTTATGAGTGGCCTCAGAATCCTTGTGAGTAGCCCTGTTGGCCACTCTCAAGTCAGCCGCGTTTGCCAGCTTCTTGGGATCAATCTCTTTTGAGTCAGCCAAGTGCTGTCTCAGCTCAGGAGAGCAGGCATCAAAAATAGATTCCAACAAAAATCGACTTCTCATACCTTCAAAAGTAGTTACTCTGTAACCCTTAACCCAACCATCTAGGTTAGGTAAACATTCACACACCCAGGTAGCCCAAGGGGTACCATCCGTCTTTTTGAGGGTCCTAAACCTCTTAAGGTACTGGGAAGGAGTTTTCCCAAATCTAGCTATCAAAGCTAGCTTTACACTTTGATACTTCTTTCTTTTAAGTTCCCCCACCTCCATTATAGCATCAGTTGCAACCTGGGCAGCCTAGACAGAAGCCAAGGAATCAACTGATTCCCTGTGTTCTCCAGCATGGGGTCTGGCATGGATTCACATGCTCCTGAATATTCCCTGTCGTCAGGCTGGGAATCCTCGGTAAAGAAAAAATCAGTTTCAGTTCGTTTCTGAACTGTCTTTCTCCTAATAACCAATCACTGGTCTCTGGGTCATACTGCCTCCAGCCTATGACTGCCCTCTACCTAAGCCCCTCCTCTGGCAGCCATCTTCAGATTTTTACAGCACGTTCAAGTGTTGGGAGTCCTCGTGCTATAGCTCTCGAACTTTTACTGCGTTTTGCGATTTTTCAAAGAGCTGAATCCAATTTTTTTGGTCAATCGAGCCTCAAGCTCCACCGTTTCTACTTCCGATCAACGGGGACCTGTTCCAGAATTTTCTATGCCCCTCTAGGGTGAAGTTCTCGTCGAGTTTCGCTTCTTGGAGGATTCCGGAAGATCTTTGAGGCCTACCCCCTGTGGACATGGCCCAGAACAAAGGAAACACGACGCCCGGATCCAAGCTGTTCAGGAGCTGCCCTAGATGCGGATTGCAGAATGTCTTCAAGGAGGATGAGCATTCCAGATGCCTCTACTGCCTTCACGAAGACAAAACGCACGTGGAGAAGGACTGTGCATTTTGCAAGAACATGTCGGAACGGACTATGAAGGATCGGCGTATCCGCCTCACCAACTGGCTGGAAGGGTAGAGCCCAGCAGTAGGTTAGAAGAAGTAGTAGTCCGAGCGGTCTTCTAAGACCTTTGAGGGCGCTCTGGCGATGGGGGCCCAACAAAAGGCAAAGCACCGCAAGTCTGCAGGCACCGGGAGCGCTGATCGGTCGGGCTCCTCGGTTGCCAGGCAGGGCGCACTTTCACAGATGCCATCAACCACAAGCCAACCCTCTGGCTCGGTGAAGAGGAAATCGGAGAACCCGCGTAACCTTTCGGAGAATCCCCAGTCGATTCCGACGGAGACAGCCGAGGGGGAGGAAGGTGGTGACCGTCCCCCCAAGGTGAAGGCCTCAAGCGCGCCCAGAGTTGTGAAGTCCCTGATTAACCAGGCTAAGGCCTCTATCGAGGGAGTCATGGCGGCCCTGGCGAAGCCTGTGGAGGCTACCCCAATGGAGGCGACCTCGGGGACCATAGTTTCCCTGCCGCCGCGAAGCCAGTACCACTGTTGCAGCCGGTACCTGGCCCACAGGACAACTCGGGAGCAATCCCCCCCCCCCTGCCCGTCCAGCCTTCTAGGCCTTTGCAGCCTTCATCTCCTTCTCCTGATCCGAGGGATGACACGGAAACGGAGACGGATGACGACGGTGGTGACAACGGGATGGGCCTTCCATCACCACCTCCTCGGGCATCCCCGCCCGACGAAATTGGCTCCTTCCACACCATGATCGCCAGGGCATCCAAGCTCTTCCAGCTCTGCCCCGAGGAACAGAAGAAGGAAGGTTTCCTCCTACCAACGGCATCAAGCCAAGAGGAAGACGGTCCTTTCCGTTCCATTACTTGACGACATCTGGGACGAAGGGCTGTCGCTCCTGAAGAACCTGTCTACGATTCCGCCCCCATGTGCCTTAGGGCCCAGCCGACCCCGGATTCGGTAGTCTCTGCGGCAGCCAAGAAGAAAGCGGCGGGGGCGACGGCTTCAACTTCGACCTCCCCGCCGGATGGCAAGGGGAAGAAACTGGACACCATGGGACGGCGGGTCATCTCGTCGGTGGCGACGACGATTAAAGTGGCCAACGCCCTCACGATTGTGGGCCGCTACGACAGGGATCTGTGGTTTAAGATCGCTCCCCTGCTGGACTTCATCCCAGACGACAAGAGGGCTGAGGCCCTGGAGATCCTACAGGAAGGCGAGGTGGCGTCGGACCACGCCATAACGGTGGCCACGGACATTGCTGAAACCGGTATTCGCCAGATGGGCGACAGTGTTTGCCTTCGCCGGCGTGGTTGGCTCAAGGCAACCGATTTCAGCCAAGACGTGCAGAACAGAGTTCTGGGCATGCCTTTCGATGGAAACAACCTGTTTGGCATGACAGTGGATGAGTCCCTGCAGGCCATCAAGGCCGACAAGGAGACTGCTCGGGCCTTGGGGGTTTTGCAACGATGGCCGCCCCTTTCGGAACTCCGGAGGCAAGCAAGGTGCCTCCAAAGGATTCAGCAGCAGCTCCTCGAAGTACCGGCAGGCGGCCCGCTCCTCGTCGCAGGAGGCCTACAGAGGACGCAGCAAGTCAGGAGGATCTCGTCGTCGCCAAGGAGGCCAAGGCGGCAAAGCTGCTGCCAAGCAGGACTGAACCGGCCGTAGCGTCGGCCCCCACCTGAGCACCCCGGTGGGAGGCCGGCTGGCGAAGTTCATCAGCGTGTGCGAGTCCATCTCCACCGACCGATGGGTGCTGGATGCCCGGGCCTGCGGGCACACTCGTGTTTATAAAGAAGTGCCCCCCGCATTTCGCCCGTTGCCAGGAAGGACAACCACATCCCTGAACTGGTGCTGGAAGTAAGGGCGATGCTGAAGAAAGGAGCCACCAAGCTCGTCCCAAAGAGGCTCCGGGGCTCTGGAATGTGTACTCACGATACTTCCTCGTAAGAAAAAAGACGGCGGTTGCTGACCCATCCTGGATCTTCGTCTAAACAAGTACATAAAGTCCCAGAAGTTCCGGATGGTCACCCTCCAGCACGTGCTGGGACAGCTGGGGGAAGGTGACTTCCTATTGTCGCTGGACTTGGAGGATGCCTACTTTCACATCCCCATTCTAAAAGGACATCGAAGTTCCTCAGATTCGTAGTCCAAGGGCGACACTATCAGTTCACGGCCCTTCCCTTCGGATTGAAGTCGGTGCCCAGGGTATTCACCAAGTGCCTAGCGCCAGTGACGGTGCGGCTGCGCCTGCAGGTGATCCATGTCTACCCCTACCTGGACGATTAGCTCATCCGAGCAAAGACAAGAGAACTCGCCGTCGTGCACACAGCGAAGACCGTCCAACTGCTCACGGATCTGGGATTCTCGATCAACTTCTCGACATCCCACTTGGTGCCGTTGCAAGTCGCCCTGTTCCTCGGAGCCAGGCTCGACACAGTGGCGCGATTGGCCTCTCCGTCAGAGGAAAGAACGAAGGCCATTCTGGACAAGGTGCAACGGCTGTCTACCATGGACGTGGCCAGGGTGAGTTCCATCATGTCCCTGCTCGGCATGATGTCCTCGTGCATCTACCTCGTGCACCTGTGCAGGTTGCAGATGCGTCCACTGCACAAGAGTTCCTCGACGCCTGTTGGATACAGGCGGCGGGCAGCTTCGAAAACAGGATCTCGCTCAACGAGACCTTCCACCAAGCGATCCGGTGGTGGGGCACCCACGCGCATCTGCCGGCGGGGATGAACTTTCAGACCCCAGTACATCAGGGGACGGTGACGACAGGCGCCTCCCTGGAGGGATGGGGGTGCACCCCGGAGAACTCCATGCAAGAGGCCTTTGGCTCCCGGAGGAGAAGTCACTACATATCAATGTCCTGGAGCTCCGAGCCATGTTCTGGGCCCTAAGGTCGTTCCTCTCGTCCCTCAAGGGCAAGGTGGTAAGGATCTTCACCGACAACATCACCACAATGTTCTACATCCGGAAGCAGGGAGGCACCAGATACCCAGCCCTATCCAAGGAAGCCCAGGATCTGTGGCACTGGGCTGTCGCCCAAGGGATGTTTCTAGTACCCTTCCATCTGGCAGGAATAAAGAACACCATCGCTGACTCGCTCAGCAGGGAGCTACGTTCGTGCCACGAGTGGGAACTGCATCAGGATCAAGTGGATCTACTTTTCCAACGATGGGGCAATCCCCAGATCGATCTATTTGCGACGGCGACGAACACCAAGTGCCAGAGGTTTGCCAGCAGGTTCCCCCAGCCGGGGAGCATGGGCGATGCCTTCTCATTCCCCTGGGACGGCCTGTTCCTGTATGCGTTCCCGCCATTGCTGCTGTGACTCATCAACCAACTCAGACAGTCCCAGTGCAGGATGATCCTCGTCGCACCGGCGTGGCCGAGGCAGATGGTTCTCGGACCTTCTGGACATGTCAGCGTCCCCCTCCCCCCATCAAACTGGCGAAGCCAGAGAAGGACGCGCCATCCTCCACCACGACCCGGGGTCTCTGAACCCGCAAGCTGGCTCCTGCAGCACAAAAGTTTGGAGGGTACGATATCCCGGTGGACTGCAAGGAGGTGCTTGCAAAGGCCAGGGCGTCCTCAACTCTGAAGTTTTTTTATTTACTTAATATAGCGCACCGAGGTACCCAAAGGCTTAAGGGCGCTTACACAACAAACCACATAGATACAAACAGGAAAGTAGGAACAAAAATAATGCATTCAGTATGAGAGGTTCAAAATGAATCCAGCCAATATCGCCAAACTCAAAGGGATAAAAAGGTCCGTAACTTAGGTGGTGGGTAAGGAGAAGCAAAGAGGTATACCCTAAACAATCATCAGAGGATTAAATTACAACTCGAGGGCCCTCTAGGTAAATAATTACAACAGCTGAGAAATGCAGGTAGGGCACTGTCCCCACACCCCACTAAGACACAATCCCTGTTGGGTTGAGAGCACCAGTCACTCTGGTCCATTCTGCGAAAGATTTTTAGATCAGAAAGTCTAACCACACCAGGTCCAGTTCTCTGCCGCAACCAGGCAAGAACCTTATTTCACAAACCTTCTGTAGTCTCTTTTCCTTCTATTTTACGAATGTTGGTTAGGATGAAATTTCTTTGGTCCGTGATGAAATTGTGCATATTTATGTCCTTTATTGTTGGCATTTGTGATTTCTTTAAGTGAAAATTCCATGTGGGTGGAGACTCGCAATTAAGTTTCATCGTTATAGAAGGATTGACCATTTCTTGGTCAGATTTCTGGTCAGAGGGCACTCTGGAGAGCATAGTATCCTGTGTCTGGGGCAATGAGGAGAGCGCTGTATCCTGCATAAGGCTTTTAGGGGACAAATTAGATTATTTTCTTCCTGCTGTTTAAAATAGGCTTGGTGGAGTTAGGTGGCCTTTCGCTCCAAGCATCAGTTTGTACAACTTGATCTCCAATCTCCTTTAAAATACGGACTTGACAAGCATTATTAACCTTTAATATCTGAGAGGGGGCTGGAGGACAGAACAGCTCGGCTGTTTGTGCCGCAGTATTCACTTTGGGCGGTCGCATGTCCGCCACCCAATCATTCAGGGCGTCAGCCAGAAGACCAAGGTCAAAAGGGTCCTTACACAGAAGAAGCTCTTTGGCTATACTAGCCATAAGAGCAGACCATTGCAGGGGGTTGATGTGCTCAAATTGAGCTAAAATAGGCTCGGCCCGACCTTGAGGAGTGTGGCCTTGGTTATTGCCCGAGTGATTCATGAATTTACCTAAGTATGGGGATTTGACTGGGGTCAAATCTGGCACCAAAGTCTCAACAGTGCTAGGTTTTGATAGGCATTCTGGTAATACAAGATCTAGGGGGCCAGTTTTAACAGCGGAACTACATGGTTCCTGGCTGGGCGTTTTTTTTGAGTGAGCAGGATTTTTTTTATTGTGGGGAATTATAGTGGCCGGAGGTTTGTCACGCAATCTCAGTCTCCTGCGCGTACTGAGTGCCAAAACCTCCGAAACACAGTCTCTGTTGGTCGGAGGGGGAAGAGGCCACAGAGCCCTGAGAGGCCCCTTCAAACTGATCCTGCTGTCTACTCGGCGTGCCATCAATATTACCCTTCTTATTAGCGGACATGATGACCCCAAATTACTCCGCCGGGGCTCGGCAGGCGAAGCCAGTCAGAACTCAGCAAGATATGCAAATTAAACAGTGCTAAAACAGCAGGAGCACCAGCCAAACACTACGTCTCTAGTGTGATGCAGTGCTATCCTGAAATTATATCTGAGTCCTAAGCGCTTACCACGAGGGCTGGCAAGGCTGCCCAAGGTGGCAAAGAGTCTTCCACTGACACTCGCCACCTGCTTCTTCAGTCCACTGCACTGCGGGACCGCTGGGGCCGCGAAGCTGCGGAGCTACTGAGTCGCCGAGGCCGCCGAAGCCGCTGGACTCAATACGGCAACACGCCAGACCGAGCGGGGAGCTTAGAGAAAGGGACCCATCAAACGTCCCATCTACGTCGGCATCAAGCCGCACGGCCGCCTAGAGCTGCCGCTGCCTCCGATGCTCCTCTCCAGATTGCTTGGAATGCTGTTCCATGGTCAAACCGATTCCACATGCACCATGCAAGTGCTATGGACACAAATGGAAGAGGTTCTCTGTCTGGTGCCATGCACGGAAGATTAGCCCTCTGCGGATTACGGCCCCTCAAGTGCTGCTGTACCTACTGTCGCTGGCCAAGGCGGGGCTAGCTCATGCCTCCATCAAGATATATCTAGCAGCAATTTCCCGCTACACCAGAACTCCGGGGCGATCATCTCTGTGGTCTCATCACCTGGTGAAGGAGTTTATGAGGGACTGTTCTGATCGTTCCCGCCGGTGAAGGCTCTGGTCCCGGCGTGGGAGCTCAACGTGGTGCTGAGCAGGCTCATGGGGCCGCCATTCGAGTCTCTGCATTCGGCACCGTTGAAGTGCCTATCGTGGAAGACAGCCTTTCTTGTGGCCATCACCGCCGCACGACGAGTGGGAGAGATCCAGGCCCTCTCCTGCAAACCACCCTACCTGACATTCCACGAGCTGAGGGTGGTGCTGAGGATGCACCCCTCCTTCATGCCCAAGGTGCCGTCGGACTTCCATCTCAACGAGCCCTTGGTGTTACCTGTTTTCTTCCCGTTGCCTTCGTCGCCGGCCGAGAGGACTTTGCACTCGCTGGATGTGGCTAGAGCGCTGAAGTTCTACGTGGACCGCACAAAGAGTTTTCGGAAGACATCACAGCTGTTTGTGAACTTTGGACCTGTGAACCAAGGCAAGGCCCTCTCGAAGCCTTCCATTTACAGATGGCTCTCTGGCTGCATCATGCACTGTCACCGGTTGGCAAACCGACCGTTGTCCGGCCGTCCGAGAGCCCATTCAACCAGACCGATCGCTGCTACCATAGCGTTCCTGTCTGGTGTGCCCTTGCTGGACATCTGCAGGGCTGCTACGTGGAGGTCGACACACTGTTAGGCAGAATCCTGTGCAGTTCCCTCGGGGAACACTGCAAAAAGATTAAGACTACAGGAGTAAGCAGTAAACCCAATTGGTAGCAGTCTGTACCACCCTGATTTACCTGGCAGCTGTGGCTGAGCAGTCGGGCTTCTCTCAAGAAGAGTAGGGCAGTATATAGAGTACACACAATAGGGCTAAAAACACAGTAGAGCAAACAAACACTGACCAGAGTTTTGTATAAAAAGTATATAATTATTTATTTAAAAACACACTTTAGGCAATATAATAGCACTCTAAATCAAAAGCAAGTTAAAACACAGTCAGGTAAAGTATACACACCTCCCTTGATGTCTATTAAAACACCACTATTTGTTAAAACAGATGTGAGCGCGTAACCTGATGGCACTCCAATAGTTCAGTTAAAGGGAGAGAAAAAGGCAGAGCATAGAAATTAAACAGGCCCCAACACTTTTAGGAGTTCTCAGCAAGGGAAAAAATGCAGTATACACTGTAGAGCCAAAGTTCATAGGCCAGGCGCAATTTATATGGAGCAAAGCGAAATGTGCCCAGGATCACATGGTTTAAAATGCACTAAAAGTCTTTGCAGAATGTTCAAAAGAGTTTGGGGTTATTCAAGAAGGTAAAGGTAGAACGTCTGGGGCCAACCCAGTTGGAAAGCCAAGGATTTAAGGGTCACCTTGGGCAAACCGAAGAAAGGGAGGCCAGGCAGGACACAGTACCTTAAAGAGAGAGGAAGCTCCAGCGGTGGCAGTTGTTCCTGGCAGTGGTTGCAGTTTGTTGTTTCGACCAGGGGAAGAGAGGATCTCGGCGAGGAGGAAACTTGGAGTTGTTGCACTGTACAGGGATGAAACCAGCCGCGAAGTTCGTCGATAAAAGGTGCGTTCCTTTTATTCGCGGTCAAAGTGGTGAAGCTTGGCTATCCGGCCGCCGGGGTGCTTAGCACGGGCGATCCGACCAAGAGACGTCTTTGGAAGGCGAAAGGGCGAACTGGTTGGTCCCACCAGCTCAGAGGAAGAAGACTCGTCCAGCAGAAGATCTTCTCTTGTCGTTGGGAAAGTGGTGAGTTTGTTGCAGCAGGGCTCCACCGGTGGTGTCGTCGTTGCAGATGGCTCAGCTTCTTCCCTCTTTAGATTCTTAGGTCCTGTGGCAACTTCTGAAGTTCCAGTCCCAAAAGCCCTGCTTTTATGCAGAAAAACCTCCATTCAACAGCCTAGCTGTCACTCAAACATGCTAAGTGGTGAGCCGGGCGGCTCACCACTGGGCCAATCAGAATAGAGTGCGACTTGAGTTGCTAAGGCAACGCAGTCCAGGGTGCCAATTCCCCTCCCCACACATCCTGTGGAACCCAGATAGAGGGGCACCATTAGGAGGGCTTCTGTGGAGAAACCTGCCAAAAAGTGGAACAAAGGGCTCGACCTTGGTCAGAGTTACAGAGACGGACACAAACGCCATTTTAGAAGAGTTCTGGCAAAAAGACCCAACCGTTGATTTAATATTAAATAAATAAACTGACGGTATCTTTAACATTGCACCAAAAAGTGGTGCGTTTAAAATCAATGGGAAAATCCCATAGGAAATATTCTGGTGCAATATTTTGCGTGGTAACCACTGCCACCAGCCAGAAACTTGACAAGGGGGGACTGGACAGTGCCCCCTTGAAAACAGACCCAGGGGCAATATAATTAACCCCTTCCAGTACTTCCACAATATGATGGTTTGTACTGGTTCTGTTCACAATTTAGGACTAGTAAAGTCAATGGTGACTTTACATTCCCTGGGAGACAGTAGTCTGTTTGTGGGTCACTATGACACCCCTGCGTTACTGCAATGACGGTTCTGTGTAACACATACACAAAAAATAGATGATACCCTATGGAGTAAAGGACCCCATAGCCCACAAGCACATAAATAGTCAGAGACATAACTCAAATCATGCCTAAGAGTGGGAGTAAAAGAGTCTCACTCTTAGCAGGAGAAAAAAACAAACCCCAAAAATCCAGCAATGCTGCTGGGGGACTCACTAGGTTTGGGAAATTAGCCTTATAAGAGAATTCTCCCTAACACGCACACCTTCACAAGATTCTACTGCGTCAACCGGGATTCCAGGGAGGAGTCCAGAGTCGGCCAGGCAGTGCTGCGCAACCTGTTCGGCTGAAGGTGGGCCTGATGAGGGGGTAAGAAATGCTTAATGTTGAGTTGATGTAAATGCTTAATGTTTAGCCTTGCCAACTCCCTCGGTTGTGCATGTGTGTACTGCTATGTATTCTTGTATTCATGAGCATGTGAATCCATGCCAGACCCCATGCTGGAGAAGGAACAAGTTACTTACCTGTAACTGTTGTTCTCCAGCATGGGTCTGGCATGGATTCACAAAGGCGAACCCTCCCTCCTAGCGGCTCTTCTCTTGGTCCTACTGCCACTTTACGTGCTACCAAATCTGAAGATGGCTGCCAGAGGAGGGTCTTAGGTAGAGGGCAGTCATTGGCTGGGGGCAGTATGACCCAGAGACCAGTGATTGATTATTAGGAGAAAGACGGTTCAGAAATGAAACTGATTTTCGAGGGGATTGGGTCCTCCGATGTATTCCATATCTATGATAGTAATCACCACAGCTGTGCTGCTTCGGAAAATCTTTCTGCGTCCTGCGCTGTCCTCAAGGGCCTCCGTCGAGCCAACGTCACCGGATGTTATAAGTAGGACGCACGACGTCCGTAGCCTCAGTGCTGTTTTTTCCACGAACGTGTTCGCTTCGGAGATCTCGGTGCGCCTCGACTCTTCTGAGTTCTGTTCTTTCGGTTCCAAGAACCTGTTAGTTTGTGAAGTTATCGTATGATGTCTTTGTCGTCTTCTACCCCGCGGCCGGGTTTTAAGAAGGGTCGGGACTGCGGGTCCAAGATGTCGTTGACAGATTCGCACGTCGCTTGCCTCTGGTGCCTCAGGGAGGACCACGACTGTGTGGACTGCCAGTCGCTTACTTCGAAGGCCTTGCGGGAGTGTAAGAAGAAGCTTTCTGTAGGTAAGGTGACCAAGGCTCATAAGCCAAGGTCCTCTGGGTTTTCGACGGACGATTCGAGGGGCGACTCTCTGCATCGTGGTCGGTCCGGGAGGTCTCGGTCCCGGAGTAGGTCCCGCCATTCCTCTGCCTCTTCGAGCACTCATGGAAGCGCTTCCATCGGTCGCCTTCCCGGTCCTCTTCTGAGGATGCCGCCCATCGGCGGGTTGCTTGTCCCACCAAGATTTCTACTCCTGAGGAATGGGCTTCCTTCCGTAAAGAGATGTTGGCGATTTTTGAATCGCAGGGCTCCGGTCCGTCCGCGCCTCCGAAAGGGGTCGGCTGTGACCGTACTAGAGTCACCGCTCGTAAGCCTTCAGGCTCGGGTGGTTGGCACGATTTGCGGGAGAGGTCCCGCTCGGACAAGGGGAATCGTTCTACTCATGCCCGTTTCAGGTCCCGGTCCTCAACGCCCCCGAGACCGCGTGAACCTGTGAAGTCTTCGAAGTAGACATCGACGCCTGCAGCGCCGAGGTCGTCGACGGACTCTCTCGAGGCTCCACCTCTGAGGAAGTCGTCGACATCATTGGCGCCTAGGCTGTCGAGAGACACGCTCGGGGCTTTGCCCTCGAGGCCTGTGTCGAAGCCATTGATGCTGTTGGCGCCATGCTCGACGCCGATTCTGTCGACGTACTCGATGCCTTTCGAGGTTGTTTTGTTGGTGGTACCCCGTGGCACGGGGGAACCCCCTAGAAAGGCTCTGGCCAAGGCAAAAAATGTCATTATCCCTTATTCTGTGCCCACATTCCAGCCTCTGGATTAGATTTCTGAGGTGGATGAGGGTTCTGAAGATAGGTTGGTTCCTGACACGGTACCAGACGAGATTATATCTGGTCATAGCCAGATTGAGGACCTGTGTCAGTCGCTGCACGACGCCAGTGGTCTGGACACCTCTCTGGAGGTGGAGTTCAGTAGGCCTGAGCCTGGCACCCCCCATGCGCCACCAGTGGATTTTGTGCAGGATGACCTGACGGATATCCTCGACCAGGGTCCACCGACTGACCCAGTACTGCCATTCCATATGGCCTTGCATAGAAGGGTGGCGGCGGCTTGGACTGCCCCAGAGAGTCTCCCAGCAGTGAGCAAGTCTGTGCCACGAAAATACTGCCCAGCCAGTAGCGACCTCTGCCACTTGACCACGCACCCCACTCCGGAGAGTTTGGAGGTGCAGGCGGCTACGGCCCCAGCAAAGCAGGCGTTGTATCCTACCATCCCTCCTGATGGGGACGACAAGCTTTTTGATGGTTGGGCGAAGAAAGTGTTTTCTTCAGGGGGTATGGCTCTTCAGGCAGCCAACTCCGTATGTGCCTTGTCACGTTTCACGCACACTCTGTGGAACTGTATTTCCTTAGCGGCTGAACATATTCGCGAAGGGGACGAACGGGATGTTTTCTTGCTATTATACAGGATGGCAAGGATGCCATGTGTGAGTCCGTTCAGTCGGGTCTGGACATGGCAGACTGTGTCAGCCGGTTCATGGCAGCGAGCACCGTAATACGCAGGTTTGCGTGGTTTAGGAAGTCAGGGGTTTGCTCCTGATGTGCAAGCCCAGCCCCTCAACATGCCCTTTGATGGTCAACATCTTTTTGACAGCAAGGCTGACGAGAGCCTTGAGAGGTTGCAGATCTCAAAAGCTGCAGTTCGCCAACCTCTGCCTTTTCGTCCTAGGGGACAGCAATGGAGGGGAGGTTCCTTTCGTTATTACTCATCCTTTAGTAAGTCGAGAGGAGCTGCAAGTCAAAGGGGCCACCGTAGGAGTGCCAGAGGTGGAAAACAGGGTACTCGAGGTGCCAAGGCCGCTCGGGCAGTTGCCTCTTTGCCCTCAGGCAATGCCACAGCCGCTTCAGCTCAGTAATGAGGCCAGGCCCCATAGTTCGCCGGTTGGGGGTAGGCTGGCGCAGCATCTTGTAGAATGGCATGCCATTACTTCAGATGTGTGGGTTCTGGAGATCATAGCCCACGGCTACTGTCTTCCTTTTCGGCAGAGGCCTCATGACAAACCACCAGGGAATCTCTCTTTGAAGAGTCCGGATCCGCTCCTTGCGCAGGAAATACAAGCCCTGCTGAAGAAAGGCACCATAGAACTGGTGCCTGTAGCGGAGAGGAACAAGGGATGGTATTCCCCTTATTTTTTGATTTCGAAGAAAGACGGGGGATTGAGACCCATCATGGACTTGCACGGTTTGAACAAACTCCTCAAGAAGGACAAGTTCAAGATGGTTACTCTCTCTCAAGTCCTCCAGGCCCTTCAACTTCAGGACTGGTTGGTGTCTCTCGACCTCAAGGACGCTTACCTTCATGTGCCGATCCATCCCAAGCACAAGAAGTACCTGAGGTTTGCGGTTGGCGACTCGTACTTTCAGTTTCGGGTCCTGCCGTTTGGATTGACCTCCGCCCCAAGGGTTTTCACCAAGCTCATGGTGGTGGTGGCAGTGCATCTCAGGAAAGGGGGATTCACGTCTACCCCTACCTGGACGATTGGTTGATCAGGGCGAGCTCTCCCGAGCAAGTCCTGGATCATCTGTCCGTCACCTGCCACTCCCCTCCACAAGCTGGGCTTCTCCCTCAACTTAAAGAAGTCCCACTTGATGCCAACTCAGCAGCTCCAGTACATCGGAGCAGTGCTCGACACTTCCTTGGGGCAGTGTTTTCCTCCCCAGGTGAGGGTTCTTCATATTCTGCAGATGGTACACAAGTTTTGACATGCCCAGAGTCTCCCGGCGTTCGAGTTCTTGAGGCTGCTCGGCCTCATGGCATCCTGTATTCTTCTGGTGACAGAGGCTCGACTGTGGATGAGATCTTTGCAGTGGGCTCTCAAGATGCAGTGGTCACAGTCCTCCGGCAGGATGTCGGACCCCGTTCAGATGCTGCCCTCGGTCGCCCAGGACCTTCTGTGGTGGGCCGACGAAGGCAATCTAATGAGGGGGGCTCTATTTTGGATGCCCTGGCCGGAGGTGACAATCGTGATGGAAGCATCCCTCACGGGATGTGAGGCTCATGCCAACGAGTTGACAGTCAGCGGTCGTTGGTCTCGGTCGGAGTCCAGACTCCATATCAATCTGTTAGAGCTGAGGGCGGTCAGGCTTGCCCTGGAGGCTTTTCTGCCGACTGTGCGAGGAAAGAATGTCCTGATTCTGATGCAGCTCTGGTTCTGGGCCATCCAGCAGGAAATTTCGATCTCAGCAGTTCATCTGGCCGGAGACGAAAACAAGATTGCGGGCGCTCTGAGCAGGCAGAGCGCGATCTCTCACGAGTGGGAGCTGGCTCAGGAGATTCTCCTGGAGATCTTCGCCCTTTGGGGGACCCCTCAAGTGGATCTCGTCGCCTCCAGTGTCAACAGGAAGTGCGAAAGGTTCTGCTCGCGGGAATTTTCTCCAAGAGGAGCCTTAGGGGACTCGTTTGTGCTGGAGTGGTCCTTCCCACTGCTGTACGCGTTTCCTCCAGTCCCCTTATCCCGCAAGTGCTGCGGAGGTTACAGAGGTTTGGTTCCCGGATGATCCTCATTGCTCCGGCATGGGCCCGGAGGACATGGTACCCGGACCTTCTCGACTTGTCCATCTGCCCTCCACATTGTCTTCCCTACCGAGACGATCTGATCTCACGGAAGGGGGGTGTCAGGTTCTCCATCCAGAGGTCAGATCCCTGAACCTTCACGCTTGGCTTCTGAAAGGTTGAGGTATAAGGATTGGGACCTCCCTGAAGACGTGATAATGGGTTGCTTTCGGCCAGACGGCCGGCAACAAAGTCCCCGTACCGTTGCTGTTGGAGAAAGTTCTGCGACTGGTGCAGGGTTAAGAATGTGGATCCTTTTTCACGTGACATTCCTGTAGTTCTCTTTTTGCTTTCTCTGGCCCACAGGAGCCTGTCTTTTTTGCTTTCTTTGGCCCACAGGGCCCTGCAAGTGGGTACCATTAAAGGTTACCTGGCGGCGCTGTCTATATTTAAGCGCTCGTCTGAGGGGTGTTTTTATATTAAAATCCCTTTAATTTCTCAGTTTCTGAAAGGGCTCACTAATATGTTCCCTCCGTCACCTTTCCAGGTGCCCGGTTGGGATTTGAACCTTGTTCTCAAGTTTCTAACAGGTGCTCCATTTGAGCCTTTACATTCTTGTCCTTTGAGACTGTTAACCCTTAAAATTGTATTTTTAGTTGCGGTCACTTCCGCTCGCAGAGTGAATGAGTTACAGGCACTTTCAGTTAAGCCAACCTTCACTGTGTTTCATAAGGACAGGGTTGTCCTTAGAGTTCGTCCTTCCTTTCTTCCAAAGGTGATGTCGGAATTTCATTTAAGCCAGAAGGTTGTTCTTCTGGCATTTTATCCTCCACATCCTGGTAAGCAAGAGGAGAGGCTCCATAGGCTTGATCCTAGGAGAGCTTTAAGCTTCTAGATTTCACGCATGTCCCGGGTCAGAGTGGACGATCAGCTCTTTCTTGGTTACTCTGGAAGGCGTTTGGGACAAGCTGTTACTAAGCAGACTTTGTCTCGATGGATTATCTTGGACATTTCTGAATGTTACCGCTTGGTGGGTAAGGACCCTCCGGTAGGTTTACAGGCCCATTCCACTAGGGGTATGGCTGCCTCTACTGCCCTGCATTGGGGTGTTCCTATTCGTAACATCTGTGATGCAGCCACCTGGGCTTCGGTCCATACTTTTGTACGTCACTACTCCCTCGATTCTATCCATGGGCAGGATCTGGCCTTTGGCAAGGCGGTCCTTTACTCTGCAATTTGATTGGGCATTCTAAATTTGTATGTTCTAGATTCTTTTCCCACCTCCTTACATTGGTACTGCTTTGGGAGTCTGTCATAGATCTGGAATGCGTCGGAGGACCCAATCGCCTCGAAGAACAAGTTACTCTCTTACCTGGTAACTTTCTTTCGATAGGATGGTCCGACGATGTATTCCATATCGCTCCCTCCCTTCCTACCCTGCTACAGAATTTCTTATGCGATTGCAGCTCACGTTTCCGCAAGGCTTTCTGTGGTCATACTGGCAGAAGATTGGTGCCACACGTTCTGGGAAAAAACTACAACTGAGGCTACGGGCGTTGTGCGTCCTACTTATAACATCTGGTGACGTCAGCTCGACGGAGGCCCTTGAGGACAGCGTATAGACGTCATCGATGCAGGACACAGACGCCAAAAGATTTTCCGAAGCAGCACAGCTGTGGTGATTACTGTCATAGATATGGAATAAGTCGTCAGACCATCCCATCGAAAGGACGTTACCAGGTAAAAGAGTAACTTGTTCTTTTCTTTACCGAAGATTCCCAGCCTGACGACGGGGAATATTCATGAGCATGTGAATCCATGCCAGACCCATGCTGGAGAACAACAGTTACTGTTAAGTAACTTGTTCCTAACCCTGAATTCCATAGTTATACTCAAAAGCACCCAACCAATCCAAAATATCAAGTTTTGCATCATACATATTCACTGCTTCTTTAGGCATGCAAGGTCTCTTTGGACTGGAAGACCTAGAAGACTCTGGGATAGAAAACATTTTCAACAGACAATTTCTTCATCTCAAGAGCATGCTGCATTTCCAATTCCCTTAACTTGATGTTTGGCTTAAGCTTGGATTTGTAATCTTTTGAACTCTAACTCAAGTCTCATTCTCTCAAGAGATACAAACTCTGGACTCAGTACTGGACCTGGTAGAGTCCCAGTGGCTAAATGTTGAGGTGGAAGGGCTGGTTGAGGACTAGAAGGGCTCTCCTCATGAGACTCCTCTTCCTCTTCTGACTCTTCTAAGACATTAGAGTTAGTCTCTGAATTATCATCCTCAATATTATCCACATTTCCTAGGTTAGTAGGTGTAACAGGCCTACTACCCAGACTTTGATGATTCAACAATCTTGCTATAAGTTCATTTTTCTTTCCTTTAACAGGGAGACTCCTGGCCTTACACGTTTCTTTGTTGTTCTACTGGCAAAATGACCAGGTCTTCCTGACTCAAGTTATCCATATTTGGCATGTTTATACAATTGCTGTTCTAGTGGAGCTTATCCTTGTGAAGGTTTAGTTGAACAAAAGCAAAGCAAATCTTAGTGTAAAAACTCTACAATATATCCTCACTGCCTGTCACCAGTGTTAGGCAAGATTGTATGCAGTACCCTTAGGGTGCACTACAACAACCCTGACCTCCTGGCAATAGTAACCCAACCTTAAGTCTGTACTACACAGGTTGGTAGTGTGGACGAGTAGCCAGGCTTATCTCAAGAGGGGTCAATGTGAGCTATAGGGGAGTTACACAGAGGTTTACAGTGACAAGTATTCAAGCAAACACTTAAACACAGGGTTTCTTGATAAAACAATTATTACTTCATTTACCAGTCAGTTAATATAAGCCTTCTACAGAAGGGAGCACTGTGTTCAGAATCAGTGCATACCCATTTTGGATGGCATACAGCGGAGACCTACACCACAGGTGACTTCAATTGCTAGGGTGCTGTTGACATTAATATATTACTGTTGCCATTCAGAAATAGTTAAGAGCAAGTAAAAAGGGAAAGACTATTAGAGAAAACAAGATACCACAAATGTTTCTTAAGCTGGCAAATACTTTCAGATCCCCCAATAAGAGTCATTCAGTTAAAACAGGCTCAGTCAATGTCAATAGGCAAGAGTCTATATGGACTGAAGCACTTTCTTGAAGGTAAGTAGAAAAGTCTTTGCACAATGTTTCAGAAGTCTTTGAAGAAAAAGATGAACCAATGTAGGGCCACAAGCTGTTAGACTTGTGAGTAGTAGAAGATGCAAGCAACTCTACAGCAAGAGATAAATTCTCTTAGACTTTGGATAGTACCTTTAAAATGAAGAAAAGATGCAGCTGATGACTCCTGTTCCTGTGCAGCTCTGCAGATCCCACTGTTACTGGGCCTCAGTCGTGGGGAGAAGAGGGAGGACGTCCGGGGACTCCTGCACTGCACTGGGACGGTTAAAACTCGAAACCGGCAAACTTCACTTTCAGTGTGCAGTGTTTCAGCTCCTTGTGTCTACCCCAAATAGCAACACTGTGGTTCCTGGCTGTCAAGTTGGACTTTGCTTGCTTCTGAGGTCCCGCACTATGCTGAGGGGGCTCAGGCTCGGTCAGTTCTGCTTCCTGGGAGTCCGGAGGATCTTCCTGGAGCTCTTGGTCAACTTAAAAGCAACGCACACAAACTGGTGTTCCTCTCCCTGGCTCTACGGTTTCCAGCAGCACCTCTGTGGAAATTCAACCAGCTCTGAGAAGGATTTCCAGGTTGCTTACTTTGGAGTTGATTGGTCCCACCAACTCAAGGAGAGAATTTGTCCTTGCAGGAGCTTCTCTGTCGATGCGAACATCGCGTTTCAGCACTGCAGCAGGGCTTCCCCGGGCAAACCAATTGTCGAGGAGTTGCAGCAGGCGTCCTCTTCAAGTTCTTCTTCGGTTCCTTCGTCCAGTGGTCGACTCTGCCTTCCAAGCGAAAAGTCTCGCCTTTTATACATTTCTCTACCCTTTCATTCCAACCTAGCTGTCAGTCACCCAGCAGGGTGGCTGTCCTTGCCGGACAGTCAGCCAGCCAATCATCACAGAATGCATTTGGGTCTCCTAGGAGACTAAGCACAGGGAGTCTCGGGCACCTTCCTCACTTCCTGCCTACGACAGACACCCTGGAGCCAGAGGCGGGCTTCACTCGTGAATCCCGCCAAAGACAAAACGGCCAAAGGGACCAAACCTGGTTTGGCTTGCAGAGTAAATCTCAAGAAGGACCTTTCGCACAAAGAAATGGTGAAAAAAAGACGACCAGGGCCATTTTGACAAAAATTGCACCCTTGGGTGCTTTACTGCAGCTGCGAACGCAGACCGAGTTAAATGCACACCATGGTAGTAAAAACGAAAACCACTGCCACCAGCCATTAAGTGAGGAAAGGGTAATATAAAAAATGTTACATGAGAAGCTAGACAAAGGGGATACTAAGTAACCCCTCGAGCACTCTATGGTAAGATAGTGTGTGCTGGGTCTAGAAAGTTACACATGCAAGTAAAGTCAATTTCACTTTACTGATCTGGAAAACAGTAGTTTGTCCCAGAGAAGGTATTTAAACCATGGGGAAATCTGAGAGACTTCCCTGTGTCATTGCACTAAAGGTGCTGTGTGACACAATTTAAAAGATGATGCCTATGGAGTTTGTCAGACTCCACAACCAAAAGAGAAACAGAGTAAAAATCACAGAAAAATGCTTCAAAGCGTGGGAAAAATGGTCTCGCTCTCTCCAGGTTTAAAAAATCAAGTCCTCAAAATCCAGCAAAGTTGCTGGGGGTCTCTAAACTAGAGGGAATTGGCACATTTCTGAGAATTCTCCCTAACACTCCTACACTACCACTGCTGCAATATCTTCTCAAGTCCCCCTCGGCAAGGCGGGTGGTTTCCACAGTTTATGGACTTGTCCAGCGTGATTCCCCCCGGTAGGCCCTAAAGTATAGGCAGAGGTGGGAGAGGGACGCTGGATCTGCCTTCACGGATGAGCAGTGGGCGGTGCTCTGTGAGCGTACACACAGTGGCTATAAATGATTCCAATGAAAACCTTACACAGGGTATATCTAGCCTCGGCCCGCCTTCATCTCTTTAACTATGCCAAGTTGGACAGATGTCCGAGATGTTACGCTGAATCCGCGGACTTAATCCATATGTTGTGCCCCAGACTGCTGGTATTCTGGGAAGGGGTAGTGGAAGCAATTTCAGCTGTACTTGACCGAGAAGTCCCTTGTGAACTGTTATGGTGCATGTTTGGCTGGCTCCCAGGATCTCCGAAACACTGAAGTTCATAACCACGTGCATGATAGTTGCACGGAGATGCATCCTGCTTAGATGGACCAGCCCATCCACCCCAGTGGTGCGCTCTTGGCTTGAGGACTTGGTTTGGTAAAGTTACATGGACAAGGAATATGGCTCCTTATGTGGAAAGTGAAACAGACCCCAGAACTGCATCGGACCATTTGTGACGTACCTGTTAGCCCAGTGTGCTGAGCCGGAACCTGTTTGGCCTGCAATACAAGCAATGGACTAAGAGCCCGTCCACATGGCAATAGTTATAGAATTAGTTTATGTGCTGCCCAGCTCTCCCCCCCCCCCCCTCCGATGTAGCTTGCCTGCTTCCTCCCTCTGATTACCGATTTATTGTGAGTTGTTTCCTTCCTCTATAGTTTGAGCACTCGTACTGTAATGTTGAATGGTTTGGGACGTCAATCTCTTAATTAAAAAAAAATGCAAATTCTTCGTCTATGCCACCGGTCTGAAATAATCTTGACCGTGGGCATCTAAAGCATTATGCCAATATATAAACTGTTGTCCGTTAAAAATTGCAACTAAGACATATTCGAACATTCGTCAACTAAAGGTAATTTGAAGGAGCACAAATATTAGTAGAAAAGCTCCTCCACCCTTAATTAGTACGTTTCCCTTTCTCTTAGTTTGGATGGTACAACATCTAGTTAAAAAAGAAGCTGATGTCCGTCTTAGTTGTGACAAATATTTGAATACGTTTTAGTTACAATTTTTAATGGACAACAATTTATATATATATTGGCATAATGCTATAGATGCCTACCATCGAGATTATTTGAGACTGGTGGCATAGACGAGTTAAGAACTTGCAATTTTTACACTTACGGATTTGCACATGTATGCTTTGCACTTTTTGTACAATATAGCAATGCCGCAAATTTGCACACTGTTGATAAAACCTTTTATGAACAATGGATGGTTTACAATGACATTTTCCCAAAAATGTTTTAGAGTACTATGTTTTATAGTAAAGAATTAAGAATATATTTCTAAATGAATTATTGTTGAGTATTTAACGGTATCTGAGCCCATATTGAATTCGATTGAAAAAGTTTTGGTTCCGTGCAGCATCACATTTTCTGGTTTATTATTATTGCTCCTCAGATGCTTGTGTTGAAGGGGATACCCATTAATTGGTTCTAGTTCATGGCAACACGCATGGTCGCCACCTGGTTATAGCACCGCAGTCCACCACAGAGAATGATGCAAACACTCATACTGAGCGCTCAATGTGATCATCAACTTAGCTGCCACACTTGTTGTTTACAGCACTTCAGCATGGTTGCTGTCGTGGCAGCACCACACCTACTTGAAGACAGGGGGTGTACGTGTATGGGGGGTGGGGACAGGGAAAACTGAAAAGGCTTGTGTGGACTAGACTGCTTAACTATCTTTTCTCTCTAGTTTTCTGGGAAATGTACTCCTTTTAGTGTTTGATCCTTACTGTTCCTGCGTGAGAAGAATAGGTCTTGCCTCCTTTTTTTTACATGGAATCAATGGTTGATCTAAAATGTAAATTTGTAAATGTTGATTTGCTTAGTCTTCTGATACAGCTCTTCCATCAATTGATCGATAACCCCTTCTCATAAAAAAAGTATATTTTAACCATTACTGTCACACCGTTAATCTAACGTTTTAGCATTTGGAAGAGCGATTTTTACATATTATTTCAGTCCTATATCCCTGCAGATGGCCCATTCCCTTACTCAAAGTTGCAGTTTCCTCCATTCCAGAAGATACCTTGTTTTCCAATATGATGCTTTTCTGATGATGTGGAAATAGTTTGCTCAAGGTACACAGAGGGTACAATTGACAGGGAGTTCTAAAAACCTGAATCCTTTACTACTCGATCCATCTATCTGAAAGTCTGGAGAAATGATTTTCGCAGGGCTAAGGAACAAATCTTGAATGTTTATCCACATGCAAATACCGCCCAAATTCCTCTTCAACTTCTTTTTTTAAATGCCGCTTTTGTGAATATGAAATTCCCAGCACTATCCTGTCACGCATTTCAGAAAATAACACAAACTGTTTGCTCAAGTGTATTAATTAGAGCTGCTGTATATTCTTTGACAGAACCTTTAATACATTATAGCCTTTACTAACTTTACCAACAGTAACTAATGCAGAGGCGTAGGCAGGGTAGGGCCTGAGCGGGCAAAGGCCACCCAAAATCTGTAAATACCCACTCAACTGCACTGTGTGGGCATTTACAGATGTTGTCACGAGGTGGGCCCAACTACGTTAGCTTCAGGCCCCACTTATTAGACAATTCTGGCTATGCCTCTGAACTAAAGGCAATAATTATGTGGACAAGACTTCATGATTGGAGAACACACACTTATCTGCACCTAATTGAGCATTTTCTAAATGTCACTCATCTTCCTTGGACGATGTGAAGACATCAAATGTACTATCAGTGGACATTGAAGATTTGTTATTCGTAAGGAACATGGCCAATCATCTTTGGTCAAAGTCCATGGCTGAAGAACTTAACGCTGTGCCATTCAGTCACTGACAATTATGATGAACGCGGAGAGGTATGGATAGGGTCAGTCACCTTCCCTATGAATTGCTTCTTTGGATTAATGTGTACAAAGTCATGGTCTAGGATTCCCTTTGAGGGGAAGATAAAAATAAGGATATAGAGAGTTTTGAAAGATGACGTTTTTAAATAATGTACTTCCTCTCCCTCCCCCAGCCCTCGTGAATACGCTTGTTCAATTAGTTAATCATTATTTAGGCACTGCACCTCACTATCCAGTACACCCCCTTACTAAATTGTGTTTATTATGTTAATTGTGCAATATTTTTCAAGGGTAATCTATAAATGTTTTTTGCATGATATACATTTATTAATACATTCATTTTCTGGATGAGAAATAATATTTGTGTACAGACAGAAATTAAATCTCTTCATGGGCAAGCAGTTTTTGGAATTCACCTCTCCCCAATTTATCAAAATAGTGGCATTTCACAATTCTTCACTCTGCGGGGGAGGATTTAACAGAATAAACTAAGTTGGTTTAAAAGTTACTAGCCTACAAATCACAAGTAGTGTGCATATTAGTGAATTTTCAATTATCAAAGAAGCTTTACTCAGTTTTTCTAATTGTATTCAAAAGGGGAATTTTGCTTGCACAAACCTGTTCCTCATTTTTTTCCAGCAAATAAAAAACCTTTTTTCAAGGTTTCAAACTGTAGACTAAATTAAATATATCTTAGAGTTCTGAAGTATCTGCTGTCAATGTTGGTTTACTAATGCTGCTTCTTTTTACACCTTGCATCAAGCCTGCTGGAATGCCCTTTTCAGTGAAACAGCTGATACAACAATGTGACACCTCTCCCAGTGCCATTGTCACATTACAGATTGTGTAGATTTCAATAAACACTGCATCCTAGCATGTAAGGGGGCGAGTTGCTCTAGGGACTGGATTGATCTGACTGCTACAGGATGTAACTCCCGAAGGGTGGAAGGGCTGGGATCCTGCAGGCTCAGGACCCTGCTAAGGTGTATGGTATTATGTCCTCAGGGGTGTTGCAAATCCATTCCTCAAAGTCATAGGGAAACAAACAGTGAACCCAGAGACTGAACCCTGGTGCAAAGCTCCCACACAGACTTGTATGAGAATGTAATAGCTAGGTTATCCTGCAGGGGTGTTGCTAGGTTTGTAAAATATCTGGGGCTATGCTAATGTCTTGACTGTCAGTAATCGGTTCTAGCTAGCCTTTTGGTTGTAGCCCCTGCGCTTCTATCCAGGGTTACAACCAAAAGACCCGGGCCTATAGCCCCCCAGCTACCCCTCAGCAATGCCTCTGGTATCTGGAATAGCCTTTATACAAGATTCCCACAGTAAAACCCTGTAGGGCAGAGTGCAAGCCACGCATAGTGTGCGAAACCTGAAGGTGTCTCCCTGGCTAGTCCCCGGGGAGCTGTCATCCAGGTGGACAGGACACGGCCATCGCTATTGGATCCAGTTCCTGGGGGTGGACCAGTGCGGGAGGTTCACCTGGATGAGGGGTCTTCAGGGAGTGGAAGTGGGACACCGAAGGATGAGATGCAGTACCTCCTTCCTTATGACACCTTTTCCCTATCCTACACCGTAGGATAGCTAGAAACCCTTTCTCACAGACCTATTACCATGAAAGACAACAGACTAACGCCAGAGCCGTATACCTGACATGTCCCAACACAAGGGTCCGGCATAGTCAGGCAATTGATGATAATTACACTAACCTGACTTCCCTTCCCTATCCCCATAGGGATAAAAGGTGGAGCACGAAAGCACACTCTGAGCAAGGCCAAATGCATGAGAAAGCAGCTTTTCCTGGACGACAGTTCAAACGGAAGAGAAAGGTGGTGAGACCTGAAAGGACGACGAGGAGCGAATTGTCCTTGCCCTTTTCATCCCAGACCCACAGAGCCTCCGAGAAGGGAAACGTAAGACCGGGAATTGCAGCTGGAGAATGGTGCCAAGGATGTCGGCGGTACATGGGACCCCCCCCCCGCACTTATAGCCAGGGTGGGAAGAAGCGGTTGCCATCGTGGTACCGGCCTTGACTCTAGAGGCAGGCAACGCCAACAGAGTTCGACACAGCTGGTGAGTCGGAAAAAGCTGATAATAGATCGGACTGTGTTGGGCTCAAGGTTGTGAAGAGCAACATTGTATAAAGAAAGAAGACTAAAGCACAAAGGTCTTTTGTAAGCAAAATAGGTATCAGAGTGGTCCAGCACCATGTGGGCGCTCAATCGAAGGACTCTGACAGATGCCCAGCTCCTGAACAAGGAGAATGTGTTCAACTGAGAAATCGAAGTGGTCCTACAATGGGTTATGTTGAATCCTGTGCAGCCGAAAGTCTTCGGTTGTTGTAGAAACTACAAGTAGCAAGAGGCCTTAGGGGGAGGCTGGTGTAAGGTGTCAAAGTGGTCATACGAAGGCCAAGCAAAACCCCTCGTACAGTCGAAAGTCTTTGGCAGGTTGCAGAGGCAAATGTGAACCTGGCTGAGGGATGCCTGCGAATTAGGGTAAGCAGTAATACACCCATGAACATTGGGATGACCAGTGTGAACCTAACTCAGGGATTTTCACAGTGAGTGGTTGATCTGAGCCCAACTGAGGGAGGCTAAAGATGAGAGAAGGTCGGAGCCCAGCTGAGGGTGATCGAAGGGTGAATCGCCCGACGTGGAGATGGACAGAACCTTTGTTTTGTTGTTTGATATATAAGGCCCTCTGAAGCAAGAGACTTTTCATGAAAGAGACTTGGACACAGAAGGTCATGATATTGAGAAAAGGAACTGTAACCTTGTGCCGGAGAAGCCCAGGAGTGTGCTGTGCTCAAGAGTCCTGCCATGTCAGGTGCTAAAAACGTGGGGAAGGGAGACCCCGACCATAACATCCTGACTTATCATTTTATGAACACTTCTTTCTTTTCTTGTGAACATTATCCCACACTATTTTGTAGCATAGCGGTAAGGATTGGCATTATGTTTTTAGTATAGGCCCTTTTTATTTGACTAGACTCCACTTAGATGGTATTATTTTTTTTGGTGGTCGTAACTTGCTCCCATCTCAGATTTAGGTTTAGATTAGGCGTTTATCTCACCCATTTTACAGTTTAATAATCACCCTTGAACTGTGATCACGTGTCTGTTTTACTTTGATACCATGCCTTCCTGAAACCAGGCTCATATCCCTCAAGTTCTTACTCCGAATCCTACCAACAACCCCAGCGACAAAGTCTGTTGGTTCCAGGGGTTCTAAGACACTATTGGTCTCCACAGGCAAGGAAGCCTCCTCAGCCACTAGAGCCACTTGAGTCAAGCTTAATGGGGCAGGATCTCATGAACCACACACACCCCTCAAGCTTTTCTGAGACGACATCCCCCCAGTGATTGGGATAAAGGTTGGCTAAAAGGAGCAGCCAGCCCTGTATCTTCCGAAGCCCATGCCAACCCTGCTCCAGCACATGACAAGACCGAGCAGATGCTGGCTGAGGGGGTATCCTCACTGGTGGAAATGAGTGGGGCAGCAGACCGCATGAGGGGCAGGGGCGTTTCAATGGCCAAGGATGACAGTGTGGGTAGGGGACCAGTACTGAGCCCTGAGCCCCCAGCAACACAGAAGTCGCTGCCTAAGGGAGTTATCAGGCCCTTGTTCGCCCACGGGCGGGCCACTCTTGGGCCATAGAGTGATCGATGCAGGCTACACCAATAAAGGTGTCAGGCGTTTTGAGGGCCGCGAAAATGTCGGAGGTAACAGTAATTTCCCTCTCCCCATGGGTTGGACAAATAGAGCCACTAGGTGCACCCAAAAACAGTTGGAGATCACTAATAAGCATGTGGGTGATGCCAAAATAGGTAACATGATCTGCTATGCTGGAGCCTCTAAGGCGATAGCACCTGGGAAAGCCAGAGTGATTAAATTTGACCTCTGCTTGTTCCTCTTTAAGGACAGAAATTTCTGTTTTGGACTCAGTCATAGTCCAAATCCCATTCCAAGGCCAGGTCCAATGACAAGGGCAGGTGCGGATGCCTCTGCAAATCCCTGGACACACAAAACTGACATGATGATTCTGTCAGTGATTATTCAGCAAACTCGAACAAACTTTGGAAGAGCTGGGACATTGAGACAGTGGAAGTAAGCTATTCGATTTCAGAGGAGAGAGGAATTAGGCAGCCCCAAAGCCTCACTGCTTCAAAGTACCTCAAAATGCAGACAAACATGCAGCAACGTGGTAGCATCATCAGTTTCAATATCCTCAGTATTGCAAAGCCTCCAACACCCGCTTGTTACCTCCATTAGCTTCATTACTGATCCTCGCTGATCCCACGTTGTAGGCGGGTCAAAACAATAGATGAGAGGTGCACAGTGCCGACACCCCCCCTCCCAATATGCCCCATAGCCGACACCGGCCCACAAACACCCTGCGGGACAACAAGACCACTGAAATCCTGAATGAGTGGATCCTTTTTCCACTTCATTCTTTTGGGCTCTTTCTTTTGGAACTCTATTCTTTGTACTGTACCTATCCTATGAAGTCTTATTTTCCTCCATAACATTTAAAGGCATCTGTATTTTACTATTGCAGCACACAGCTACTGATGGGCAGTGTTGCTGGGGACCTTTAGGGTCCTCCTTTGAGATTATTTTCTTTATCCTAGAGTAACTACAGATCTTAAGGTATCTCTACCAAAACTGTATAGTCCCTTCTTTTTTTGCCATTACTAGCGTGGTTGTTCTTTGTCAGCCCTTCTCCACCATTCTGGGAGGGGGAGGCTTGTGTGTGTGTTTTGCATTTGGCGGGAACCCTTCGGTGTCCCCGCCTACGCTCCAGAGAGTCTGGCAACCCCCTGTCCTTTGTCTGCCAGAGTGCCTGAATGGGACCAACTCCCATTGGTGGTCTGGCTGTCCTAATTGGACAGCCACATGCCCCTTTCTGTAAACTGCTGAGGAAGATTGCAGAGGATTGATTGCTGGAACTTTATAAACAGTGAGGCTCCTGGAGTGAAAAGCAAGTCGACCACTGCAAGCTGAAGTAACCGAAGAAGACAACCAGAGACGCCTGCAGACCCTTTGCAACAGTGTGAAGCGACCACTGCTGTCCTGACTGCATTTGCTGTGCGACAGAGGAACTCTGAAGAGTATAACTCCTTCACTTTGACTGGTGGGAAGAACTAGTACTGCCGAACCCCAATACCAGGAGACCTGCTGCCCATTTCAAGTGCATCGTCCTGGAAAAGAATGAATCCATCCAGGTCTTTGCTGAGCCCTCAAGGACACTCTAGAGACAAAATTCAACTTGTCCAAACCCCCTCATCGGAGTGTGGGAGTGCAGGAACCGAAGAAGATTGACCGTGCGAATCGCGTCCTTTGTTAGTGCTGCAGAAAAGGCGCCAAAACCACAGAATGTCCAGAGAAGTTGATTAAAACCGTGCCAGAGGTCCTCCCTCGAGACTGCTGCTGAGATCCTGTCCATTGTCCTGCCTTCTGCCATTAGACCAAGGAATCCTGAGGTCTGGTCCAGAGCTGCAATATCGCAGAATATCCACCACAAACGTTTTCATCAAACCTGAGGTACTTTGGGGAAAAAGGTATTACTTACCTTATTCCAGAAAGTCGCTGCAGAGCGTTGGAGTGCAAATAGAGGTGTCCAGTGCAACCCCCTCTTACCTCCGACTCAAGCCACTGCTTGTGTCCCTTTAGCTAGTCCTTTAATAGGGTCTCCAACGTTGGTTAAGCCTTCTTGTATCTTCCTTCCTAGAGACTGGAAAGTATCCACAGGAACATTTTTCTGCTGCTTTTCAAGACTTTAAGCCTCTCCGGACTGCCTTTTAGCTAGGGTTGCGTTTAGGTCTTTAAAAGACTTGCTGTGCAGGGAAACTGCCTCTAGTACCGGAAGCTCTGCTAGGATTACACTAACCAACAGTTTCCCTTCCCAAAAATGACGGTTTTATATGTGTATGCTGACTAAATGCAATTACTGTATTGCTTTGTGGGTGCCCATTATTACCGATAGTATGGTATACCTGTCAAACACTTGTAACAATTGTATGCTTTCAGCAACTACCAACTAAGAAGTGGCCTTTTGAAAGTATTGAAAAGTATACCTGTGTGTGGTGGTATATTGTGCTAAGTATTCATCAGTGACTTGTGTAAATATAATGCATCTATATTTTACAATAAATGTATGTGTAAGTGTTTCTTTGAGGTGCATTTCTAACTGGGTTCAGTGCACTTACCTACAGCGCACATCTTCCACTTAAGATAGGCCTGACTACTATGCCGCTTTACCAAGGTCTCTGAGTAGTACATACTGACACTAAGAGTAGGGTGGGGGGCTCTACAAACCACTGGGATAGCTTACTAAGCTCTTAACTCCAATTGGGACTTTATGAAAACTAACCTAACACTGTTCCATTCAGCAGGACCCTTCCCCAAAAGACATTGATGCACATAGTCACAGCTAAAGCATTCTCTGACGTTGAAGACATTTTCGCATGCTTCAGAAGTCAATCATTGAGTACAATCACTATCACATTGGGCAATATTCACAGCTATTACTGCAGCACTTATAAGCTGAAGGAATCCAGCACAAGTGCTTTATAAAAAAACTATAATGTTTATTATTGTTTGGTAGATTCCATAAGTGTATGCTGGAAACCATAGTGATTTAGGTAATCTTAGTCCATAGTCCCCTTTGCCCCCCACACAACCAACCATCCCTGCTAATATTGGCTGGATGTCGGTTAGTACTTTGGTGGCTGGAATCTGATTGGTGGGTGAAGCCTGAGACTCGCGTCAATGTAGGGGTTGGTTACCTCTGCCCATGCATCCCAGCTTTGCATTCAAATGTACATTTATTGCTTTGCATGAAGCTCCAGTATAGTCAGCCGTTTCAACTGCAACCCAAGTATGGAGAAAAGGGGTCCATGGATTTAGGAGTACATTATTCACTATGGTGAGTAGACTTTACAGTTGATTAGCTTTTTTTGCTGTACTGTATGATTTTGAAATGTTTACTTCGAAGGGATTGTGTCCTCCGACGTATTCCACATCTTTGACAGTAATTACCACAGCTGTGCTGCTTCGGAAAACTTTTTCGGCGTAGGCGTCCTGTGTCGATGACGTCGATATGCTCCCTCAAGGACCTCCGTCGACGTCACCGGATGTTATATCTTGGACGCACGACGCCCGTAGCCTCAGTTCTGTTTTTTTTCCGCGAACGTGTTCGCTTCGGAATCTCAGCACGCTCGATTCTTCTACTTCATTGTGAAAGTTTAAGATCATGTCTTTATCTTCTTCTACCCCGAAGTCAGGCTTCAAAAAGTGTCGGGACTGCATTTTTAAAATGTCCATCACAGACCCGCACGACGTCTGCCTCTGGTGCCTCAGCGAAAGCCACGCCACCGACGACTGCCAGTCCCTGACTTCGAAGGCCTTGCGGGAGCGGAAGAACTTGTTAACGGTAGGTAGGGTGTCTAAACCCTGTTAGTTTAAATCTGCTGGACTTTCGACCGACGACTCAAAGGGTGACTCTCCGCGTGAGCGTAAATCCAGGGGGTGGTCTCGGTCTAAGTGGTTCCCGCCATTCCTCTGCCTCTTCTAGGCATTCGCAGACGCACCGTCACCGGTCGCCTTCCCTGTCCTTGTCAGAGCACTCTGCCAGATGGCGGGTAGCTTGTCCCACCAAGCATTCATCGCCGGCGGAATGGGATGCATTCCGCAAGGAGAAAGTTGCGATTTTTGAATCGCAGGGCACCGTTCCATCCGCGCCTTCGAGAGAAGCCGGCAAGGAATGAGCTAGAGCCACCGCTAGCACGCCTTCCGGCTCACGCGGTCACCGCGAGCATCTGGAGCCATCGAGGTCCAGGATCGGACAAGGTTGATCGCCATAGCCGTGCCAGGTCCAGGTCCCGGTCCTCGACGCCATCGAGACAGTCTGAGCCTGTGAGTCCATTTAAGAAGGTATCGACGCTGTCGGCGCCATGTCAGTTGAGGGACTCTCTCCGGCTCCGAGGAAGTTGTCAACGCCATCGGCGCTGAAGCCGGCGAAGGACACGCTCGGGGCTCCGGCCTCGAAGCCGTTGTCGGCGCCTCGGTCGACGCCAATTTCACCAGCGCCCTCGACGCCTTTTGAGGAGGATTTACCAGAGGTGCCCCGGAGGGCTGTGGAAACTCTGAGGAAGGCCCTCAGTAAGTCAGTGAGGCCTGTCTTTGAGCCCTTCTCTGGTCACCCCCCCAGGCTTGATTTATTCCAGCCTTTGGACTATATTTCAGAGGTGGAAGAAGGGTCGGATGAGGAGGGGGTTGTACCTCCTGAGGTTCCTGATGACCTGTTGTCTGGTCACAGCCAGATGGAAGACCTACGTCGGTCCTTACATGACGCCAGTGGTCTGGACACCTCTCCGGAGGTTGAGTTTGGCAGGCCTGAGCCTGGTACACATGCCGAGTCCTCGTACAGGCGTCTCATGTCGAGGGTGACTGAGTCACAGGTGGTCTGCTCCACCTGTGGTCTGCTCCACCTGTGGGTTTTCTGCAGGATGACCTAACAGATATATTGGACCAAGGTCCACCCACTGACCCGGTGTTGTCATTTCATATGGCATTACAAAGAAGGGTGGTGGTGGTGGCGGCGGCTTGGACTGCTCCGGTGAGTCTCCTGGCAGTGTAGAAGTCGCTTCCGAAAAAAATACCGTCCAGCCAGTGGTGACCCCTGCTACTTGTCTACGCACCCCACTCCGGAGAGTTTGATGGTGCAGGCAGCTACGGCCCCAGCGAAGCAGGCTGCGTACCCTACCATCCCTCCTGATGGGGACGACAAGCGCTTTGATGGTTGGGCGAAGAAAGTATTTTCATTTGGGGGTATGGCTTTAAAGGCAGCCGACTCTGTTTGTGCCTTGGCAAGATTTACTCACACACTGTGGAATTGTGTATCTTTGGCGGCTGAACATATTCCCGAAGGAGAGGAACAGGATGGTTTTCTAGCCCTCGTTCAAGATGGCAAAAATGCCATGTGTGAATCGGTTCAGTCGGGTCTGGATGTGGCAGACTGTGTCAGCCAGAACATGGCGGCGAGCACCATGATGCGCAGTTTTGCGTGGTTGCGGAAGTCGGGGTTTGCTCCTGATGTACAGTCCCGGCTTCTCAACATGCCCTTTGATGGTGTCCATCTTTTTGGCAGCAAGGATGACGAGAGCCTTGAGAGGTTGCAGATCTACAAAGCTGCAGCGAAGTCCTTAAGCGCTGCAGTGCGTCAACCTCCGCCTTTTCGTCCTAGGGGACAGCAATGGAGGGGAGGTTCCTTTTCGATACTACTCTTCCTTTGGTAGATCGAGAGGAGCTGCCAGTCAAAGGGGCCAACGTAGGAGTACCAGAGGTGGAAAACAAGGTACTCGAGGTGCCAAAGCTGCTCGGGCAGTTGCCTCCTTGCCCTCAGGCACTGCCGCAGCCGCTTCCGCTCAGTCATGAGGCCATGGCCCATGGTTCGCCGGTTGGGGGAAGGCTGGCGCAGCATCTTGTAGAATGGCGTGCCATTACTTGAGATGTGTGGGTTCTGGAGATCATAGCCCACGCTACTGTCTTCCTTTCCAGCAGAGGCCTCACGACAGTCCACCGGGGAAGCTCTCTTTGAAGCGTCCGGATCCGCTCATTGCGCAGGAAATCCTATCCCTGCTGGAGAAAGGCGCCATAGATCTGGTGCCTGTAGCGTAGAGGAACAAGGGATGGTGTTCCCCATATTTTTTTAACCCAAAAAAAGACTGGGGATTGAGACCCATCATGGACTTGCATGGTTTGAACAAGCTCCTCAGGAAGTTCAAGATGGTTACTCTTTCTCAAGTCCTCCAAGCCCTTCAACTTCAGGATTGGTTGGTGTCTCTCGACCTCAAGGATGCTTACTTTCATGTGCCGATTCATCCCAAGCACAGGAAGTACCCGAGGTTCGCGGTTGGCGACTCGCATTTTCAGTTTCGGGTCCTGCCGTTCGGATTGACCTCCGCCCTGAGGGTCTTCACCAAGCTAATGGTGGTTGTGGCAGCGTATCTCAGGAAAGGGGGGATTCACGTCTACCCCTACCTGGACGATTGGTTGATCAGGGCGCGGTCTCCTGAGCAAGCCCTGGATCATCTGTCAGTCACCTGCCACTCCCTTCACAAGCTGGGCTTCTACCTCAACTTGAAGAAGTCTCATTTGACACCTACCCAGCGGCTCCAGTACAATCATAGCAGTGCTCAACACATTCCTGGGGCAGTGTTCGCCTCCCCAGGTCAGGGCTCTTCACATTCTGCAGATGGTGGACAAGTTTCAACGTGCCCAGAGTCTTCCGGCGTTCGAGTTCTTGAGATTGCTCGTCCTCATGGCATCCTGCATTTTACTGGTGCCAGAGGCCAGGCTGCGCATGAGATCTCTGCCGTGGGCACTCAAGATGCAGTGGTCAGTTCTCCGGCAGGATGTCGGATCCCGTTCAGATTCCGCCCTCGGTCGCCCAGGACCTTCTGTGGTGGACCGTCAAACGGAATCTGTTGAAAGGGGCTCCGTTTTGGCAACCGTGGCCAGAGGTGACGATTGTGACGGACACATCCCTCACGGGTTGGGGAGTTCATGCCAACGAGCTGACAGCCAGCGGACGTTGGTCTCCGTCGGCTAGCCCTGAAAGCTTTTTGGCCATCTGTGCGGGGGAAGAATGTCCTGATTATGATGGACAATACAGTGGCCATGCACTACCTCAACAAAAGGGGGGGGTAGGGTCACTCCCACTGTGCAGGGAGGCGATGCAGTTCTGGTTCTGGGCCATCCAGCAGGAAATTTCGATCTTGGCAGTTCATCTGGCCGGAGACAGAAAAACGCAGCGGCGGACGCTCTGAGCAGGCAGAGCACGGTCTCTCACGAGTGGGAGCTGGCTCAGGAAGTTCTTTTGGAGATCTTCGCCCTGTGGGGAACCCCACAAGTGGATCTCTTCGCCACCAGTGTCAACCGGAAGTGCGGAAGATTCTGCTCGCAGGAATTTCCTCAAAGAGGAGCCTTAGGGGACGTGTTCGTAGTGGAGTGGTCCTTCCCACTGCTGTACGCGTTCCCTCCAGTCCCCGTCATTCCGCAGGTGTTGCGTAGGTTAGGGAGGTTCGGTTCCCGGATGATCCTCATTGCTCCGGCATGGGCCAGGAGAGTGTGGTACCCGGACCTTCTAGAAATGTCCATCTGCCCTCCACGCTGTCTTCCCTACCGAGACGATCTGCTCTCACAGGAGGGGGGTCGAGGTCTTCATCCAGAGGTCAAGTCTCTCAGCCTTCATACTTGGTATCTGAAAGGCTGAGGTATAAGGATTGGGACCTCCCCGAGGACGTGATGGAGGTGTTGCTTTCGGCCAGAAGGCCCGCAACAAAATCTCTGTACCGTTGCCGTTGGAGAAAGTTCTGCGACTGGTGCAGGGTACAGAATGTGGATCCTTTCCAATGTTCCATTCATTTGGTTCTGTCTTTTTTGCTTTCGTTAGCCCACAAGGGCCTGCAAGTAGGTACCATTAAGGGATACCTGGCGGCGCTGTCCATATTTAAGCGCTCGTCTGAGGAATGTTCTTATTTTAATTTCCCTTTGATTTCTCAGTTTCTAAAAGGGCTAACTAATGTGTTTCAACCGTCTCCTTTCCAGGTGCCGGGATGGGATTTGAATTTGGTTTTAAAGTTCCTAATTGGAGCTCCGTTTGAGCACTTAGATTCTTGCCCGCTGAGACTGTTGTTCTTTAAGACTGTATTTTTAGTTGCGGTTACTTCCGCTCGCAGAGTAAGTGAGTTGCAGGCACTTTCCACCAAGCCACCTTTCACTGTGTTCCATAAGGACAGGGTTGTCCTTAGGGTTCGTCCTTCTTTTCTTCCAAAGGTTGTGTCGGAATTTCATTTAAGCCAGAAGGTGAATCTTCTGGCCTTCTATCCTCTTCCGCATCCTGATAAGGAAGAGGAAAGGCTCCATAGGTTGGGTCCTAGGAGAGCTTTGAGTTTCTATCTCTCACGGATGTCCCGGGTCAGAGTGGACGATCAGCTCTTTGTTGGTTACGCTGGAAGGCGTTTGGGTCAAGCTGTTTCCAAGCAGAACTTGTCCAGATGGATCATCTTGACGATCTCTGAATGTTACCGGTTGGCGGGTAAGGACCCTCCAGTAGGCTTACGGGCTCACTCTACTAGGGGTGTGGCTGCCTCTACGTCTCTACAGAGGGGCGTCCCGATTCGCAGTAAATGCGAAGCAGCCACATGGGCTTCGACCTTACCTTTGTGAGACACTATTCCCTGGACTCTATCCATGGGCAAGATTTGGCCTTTGGTAAGGCAGTCCTATACTCAGCAATTTGATTGGGCATTCTAGATTGATGAAATTATTAATTATTTTCCCACCTCCATATGTTGGTACTGCTTTGGGAGTCTGTAAAAGATGTGGAATACGTCAGAGGACGCAATCCCCTCGAAGAACAAGTTACTGATCTTACCTGGTAACGTTCTTTCGATGGGATGTTCCTCCGATGTAATCCACATCGTACCCGCCCAGCCTGCCCCTCTACAGAATTTCTTATGCGATTGCAGCTTACGTTTCCGCAAGGCTTTCTGCAGTCATACTGGCAGGTGATTGGTGCCACACGTTCTGGGGGAAAAAACTACAACTGAGGCTACGGGCAACGTGCGTCCTAGATATAACATCCGGGGGCGTCGACCGTCGACGGAGGTCCTCGAGGGAGCGTATTGACGCTATCGACGCAGGACGCCTACGCCGAAAAAGTTTTCTGAAGCAGCACAGCTGTGGTAATTACTGTCAAAGATGTGCAATACGTCAGAGGAACATCCCATCGAAAGAACGTTACCAGGTAAGATAAGTAACTTCTTTCTTCCTGTATCTTGCATGTGGATGATATTTGTATATTCAGCATTGTGATTAGCTGAAATATTGTCTGTTCCATTGGGTTTTTAATGTTGCTTGAGTAATCCGTTGTCCAATTAAGTTAATGTTCTGCTTATAAATATTAGAAATCTGCTTTTACCAGTTTTCTGATTAAACCACATTTGACAGTTCAAGAATACAGGGCTAAATGAACATGCCACATATGTATTGCTGTCATCAAATCTGATTGAAAATGTTCCCTTTCAGGTACAACAGCCTTACATACTTTCCTCACTATGCATCCTGCTGTTACAAGCAATTTCCCCAGTCCGGTCACTTTTGAGGAAATACAGTTCTTCAACGGCCCGAACTACAACAAGGGAATTGACTGGTAAGTACTCTCGGTCCTCTGCCATTTGACTTGGCATACCTTTACAGGATTTCATATTTGGTTCCATGTTCATTCTGTTTAGGGGGAGTTGTTGCACACAATTTGACATTCATTCGGCTTGAGAGGGAGTTTTAAGGCAAACTGTCTTCTCATTGCTGCACATATAGAGTTGCTCAAAATCTTGTCAACCAGTCCAGCAAATATATCTATGCATATTAATTATCAGTTAGAACAGATAGTGGAGACGGATATTTGGCTGGCTGAATAGAATCCTTTCAAGACTGATGCCATGAGCAGGACTTCATTACCCTCCTCCTTATTATAAAAATGTTTTATATTATAAAAAAAAATATATATATATATATATTTAAAAAAATATATATAATTCGAACCTTTTGTTTTCGAGACTATTGACTCAAACCTTTTGTCATTCGACCCTTTGCAGTCGATCCTTTGACCTATAACCATGGCAAAGCAGCAAAAATAAATGCACAGCTGTTAAATTTGTGTTTTAGTGGGTCTGCAGTGGCTTCACCTCCACAATGTTTACAATGAACTGTGGGTTGTTTGGTCATGGCTATTGTCAGGAAGGCATGGTATCAAAGCAAGACAGACGCAAGTGATCACAGTGCAATGGTGTTTGTTGAACTGTAAAAATGGGTGCGATAAACGCCTAACCTGAACCTAAATCTAAGAAGGGGGCAAGCTACGACCATCAAATAGTAATAATACTGTCCAAATGGAGTCTAGTCCAATAAAAAGGGCCTCTACTAGGAAATGTATTGCCAATCCTTTCCGCTATGTTACAAAATAGTGTGGGATAATGTTCATGAGAAAAGAAAGAAGTGTTCACAAAATGCTAAGCCAGGATGTTATGGCCGGGGTCTCCTTTCCCCAAATTTTTAGCACGGGACAAGGTGGGACTATGGAGCACAGCAGACTCCTGGGCTTCTCTGGTACAAGCTTACAGTTCCTTTTCTCTACATCAGGGCCTTCTGTGCCCAAGTCTCTTCTCATGCAGTCTCTTGCTTCAGCGAACCCGATATGCCAAAACAACAAAACAAAAGTTCCTTCTGCTAACCTTCTCATTGGGTGATTACTTTTCACCCTAGGATCCCCCTCAACCGGGCTGCGATCCTTCTTTCAGCTTCAGCCTCCAAAAGCACTTGTCAACAGAGACTTCTGAAGGGCGATTTCGTCTTGCTGGGCACTCTGTTAACCTATGGCGAGTACAGGCTTCACAAAGTCACAGTTCGCACAGCGTTCCCCTCAGCTGGGTGCAAACGTCAGTTTCAGAATTCCCTCAGTTGGGTTGACACTTTACACAGTTCACAATATCTAAATCTCAGGAGAAAGTGGGGGTTTCCCTCCCCTAGCTTTCTCTTGGCATCCCTCCGTCGGGTTCACATTTGCCACATTTCACATTTCAACAAAGTCATTCTAGACCCCTTAGGTTCTTCCATTTACCCAAGTCTGGCTTTCTCTAAAGCCCCCAGTGAAGCTTCACACAGTGTATTCATCACAATATTCTAGGGTGTGTTAAGGTTCACCACAATCCGCAGGCATCCCTCAGTCGGGTTCACGTCTGCCTCCACAATGTCTCAAGGACTTTTGACTGTACAAGGGGTTTGGTTTGACCCTCATATAACCACCTTGAAACCTCACGCCGACCTCTCCTAAGGCCTCTTGGTACTTGTTTTTTCTCCTGGTTCGAGAGAGGGGGCACCAGCCAGAGACCTTCGAATGAGCGCCCACGTTGCGCCGGATCACACTCTCAGGTGCCAGTTTCTCTCACAAAAGTTCAGTCTTTCAGGGTCTCCCTCCGCCGGGTATGGACCCTCTCACAAAGGTAAGAAGGGTCTCCCTCTGCTGGACTCAAGTGTCCTCTCACACCTCACAGTTTTCAAAAAGGGTATTGGGACTTCCAGTCCCAGAACGCATGGTCAGGATTTTGCTCCCACTTTTCACCTCCCCAAAACGGTATTTGGCGTTGGGATTGCAGGAGCTAAAAGGGGATATTGTGCTGGGGTCAGTATCTTTTTCGCTGTACTTCAGAGACCTGGTTGCCTGACTGGCCCAGGGGTAGGAGTCCTGCTCTGGGCACCATCAGAAAACCCCAGCCGCCCCTGGTCTTGCCTTCTGGAGATACAGCCCCCTCTACACGGTGCAGTCTCTTTTGGACTCACAGGGCCAGTGTCGGGGCGTTTTTCTCCTCCTACAGGTCTCTGCAGCTCTTCTGGTCCTCCTCTGGCTTCTTGCACCTTCTAGCATCCCCAGCACACTCAGTGTGCTTTCCTGCCCTTCCTTTTATACTTCCTGGGAGGGGTGATTTGGTTCAGGTGTGCATGGTTGGAAGGGAATGCCTGACCCTGCCTGTCCTCATTAGCGGGACAATATGGAGGTCTTTGTGATGCTGGAAATGAGTTGGAGAGACAGAGCCTCCCTCTCCTTGTCCTGTAGTCCTTTTTCATTTGTGTTCTGTATTGTTTTCTGCCCAGGAGTACATGTGGGACACCTGGCAGTGCAGCTCTTCCTGTTTTTGGTTTGGTGTACAGACCCATGGGATACCCTTATGGCACCCATGGGTGGGGGTACAACCGTGTGCCCCTAGTTTGTTTTTGGGCACCTATGTGTGGCCCACAGAGCAGGGTATGAGCTGGTGGCAGCTCCATGCGGAATTTGACAGGTGCTCTTAGTATCCTCCATTTTGGGATACCCAGGCCCTGCCATTGGAATCAGTTGATTCCTGATAGGAAACAAGATGGCCCCCGTGGCCTATTGCTTTCTATTGCTTGTTACCTTGTTTTCCCAAAGACCTGGGAAGCCCTGACTCTGTCCCTTCCCCCTGACTGGCTATTGGGTGGAAGTTCCATATATGGTGTTGTTGTGAAGTCCAGGCCAGACTGGCTGGAGCCTCCCAGTGACTGTATGTTGTGGGTGGGACCTGGGTGAATGGAGTGTGTGACCAATATGCACTTCTTGTTGTGGATGTCTGGTTTCTAGTATGAAGTGCAATGACTGAGACAGCCCTGCCCGAAACTGGTGTGAATGCAGTGTGTAGTGTTGAATGGCTGGGTACTTGTCCCAATACACATTCCTTGTTGTGAGTGTCTGAGGGGGAGGAGGATGGCCTGAAAGCACTCTGTGCCTGATTGGCTGACTGACTGCTGAATGCCCTTCTGAGTGTTTGGTTGCCCGAGTGTGACCCAGCAGAATGAATGAGAGATCATCTAGTATATCTGAGGACCTCTCACTGCTAGAATTCGTTCAGAAGCTGAAGTTGAAACTGACGCTTGATCTCGACAACCAAGCCTGAAGAAGAAGGTTGACTGCTGTCTCCCTTCATCGAAATCTGAAAGCCGCCGTGACGTTGAGACGGATCCAAGAGAGGACTTGGTTAGGCACCCTCTTCCCATGCTCCGAGGGACCATCAAGCACCGCTAACCTTTGCCGAAGCTCCCTGGAAGTCAGACCCTCGACAGGCTGCCGACCGGAGAACGAAGATAAGCAACGGACATTCCGTCCACCGTCGTCGACGAGGGTTCGCAGGTTTGCTATAACCGCTGGAGGCCCGTCGAAGCCGTGTTGCCCAGAAGCAGGGACCGCTTGACGCCGTTCCATAGACGACCGGAGCCACAACGCTCCTTTGCCTAAGACTTTTGATTCATGGACGCGCTCTTCCGCACCGCTGCCCTCCTTATCCCGCCGGAGAAGGCCAGGCCGTCGACGTGCTGAGCAGCATCCGCCGGTGCGTTTCCTGCCACACAAAGACTGTAGAGACGCCGGTCGACTCGACACCCTTGCTGTGCCACAGTTCTTCACAAACTCTTTGCGGTCCTGAACTATCGACATCGAGGTGTCCCACACGCCTCTTCCTTGCAGGACGTCTTCACTCCGTCGTCGATGAGCACCGCTGGGACCTAAGCTGCCGCCTCGACGCCAAGTTCACTTTCTTCGAGGGATCTCGACGATCCGTGGCTCCTGCTTTAAAAGGAGGCGCTCAAGAAGGATCTGCCGACGACCCGTCGTCAAACTCTGCTACTCCAGGTGCATTGGGGTGGTAGAAACATTGTAGAAGGGAATAAGACTTATTGAAAAATCTATGGACTGGGCTTGTGATATATCTTTATTTTACAGGTGGCCCAGATGGGGGGGGATCTCAACACAGAACTGTCTCTAGTGGTAGGGGCCAGTATTCTGCCAATTGTTCTAACCAACTGCTTTCCTCCTATATCTTCTGTTGGTTACCTTTATGAAATGATTTGTGTAACATTTAACCAGAGTACAGTTGATGCCCTTTAATGAAATCTAATAATAATTGTGGTACCACTTGGACTGTATATATTTGCCATTGTAGATTTACTGAGCACAAAGTGACTTATTGTGATTGTGTATATAACCTTGAACCTAATTATATAAAGACTGTGTTTTAACTAATACAGTGTGTGGACATTCCTTTGTGGGAGCTTGGGGACTACACTGTACTTAAGAACCAGCCTGCATCACCTCCTGAGAAGCTAGGCCTTGATTGCTCGTCCATTGCTACCTTAATAGAGAATCTTGGCTGGGGTCCTCTGTAACCCTCTACCATATAGAGAGCAGAGTACAGACACCCCTCTCCAGTCTTTACAGTCGTGCTTGGGAGTTAATGGCCCAGGGATTCCTATGGATAATCCTTATTCCTCCTTGTTGCTTCCTCTTCTTGCAGTATTTGAAAGACCAACTGAATGAAGGGGTTTCTTGGAAATGTAGTGAGTTGTGGAAGAAAATCGGCTGAATAATTATTAAACGGTTTGTCAAAAAGAAAACGGGGATTATGGGGTTTGTAGTTGTTCGACTGAAGAGGAGGGAAGGTTATTGTCAGAAAGGGGGGGGAAACAGATGGGTCGTTGTGCATAATTGTTTACTCCGGACTTTTCTTAAAGGGAAGTACTGGGGTAGGATGGCACTGTGGTGGCAATGTCCCATAAAGACGGAGGGGTTGTCGGGTAGGGGTGTATCACAGAAAAGAGGATACCTCGTCTCTTCGACAGCGTTCCTTCCATGGTCCCCAAGGTCCCCTTCCCCAGGTGATCCTCCCTTGCTTGTCCCAGGGTCGGGATCCAAGCGTGATGACCCTCCCCAGGCCACCTGAACAAAGGATCCCCGGTGTCTACCAGTGAGAACACCTTCAGGTTTCTCACACAATTAATCACCAAGACAATATACATATATTTCTGAGTCTTGTGGATCTAATTAGAATCACATGCTATGCATAGGCCGACATCTAATGGTAGTCGTGGAGTATTGCATGATTTGTTTAGAAATTCAAAAAGGGATGTCGACTGGGTGTGTTTGTAATACTATCCTTTATGTAACATCTACTGTACCCATGGTCCTTCACGCATCAAGGTCCCTCAGATTGTTTCTTTCCGCCATCGTAGTCCGTCACATGTGGCGGAGAGTCCTGGCTAACGCCATTATTATTATAGAGTTATACAGTTATAATAGTCGTGATATTTGATCGCCCATATCTTCTTCGGCGACATTCGGCGGACAGCTGAAGTCACCATCTCCGACAGGAGATCCTCGACTCTCGACGAACGCCTACACCAGGGCCTCACCAGGCTCTGACCTGTCACAGTAGGAAGGGTGGGGGCGGTCATTTACTCTTGTAATTAGCGAATGCCTTTTAATTTTACACCACTTTCCATTAATAGTCAGGCTGCCTTTAGAATCAGACAGGGAAAATACACCATTTAAATTTTGACTGTCCTGCAACCGCAAGTGCCCCTGGAGGGACACCCACCATGTGTGCAATCATTGGCTTTCTAGAGACCATGCAGAAAAACATTGCAAGTCGTGTAGGCTCTCTAAACATGAAACGTTGAAGGACCGCTGCACTAAACGTTGGGCTACTCACGCTGTGTAGGCTGACGCGTCCATCGAAGTAGCAGGTCACCGAAGGGTCAGACGAAGGCAGCTACGGCGCACACAGTCACTCCAAAGATGATCCGCGTTCTGTGGGTTCCCATGTGTGCTAGTCCCTGGCTCCGGTAAGCAGGCCAGCCGCACTGAATATGAGACTTCATCTGGTGACAAAGGCACTCACACCTATCACACTAAGTACACAACTCAGAGCTGTACGCCAACCAGGTCGTCGGAAAAACACAGCCGTGTGATGTCGAAAGAAAAGGAGAAAATCCTTTCTACGAAGTGTCCTTTGTCCTCTGTGTTCTTGCAGTCGTGATCACCGCAAGACAAAAACCCAAAACAAGATGCTAAAAAAGTCCATTACCAACACTATGCCTAATAAATCCTTTCTTTCACCAGCCGAGGAACAAACGCCTAAAATAAAACTCTCAGTGATAAGTTCAAAGTAAAAAGAAAAAGAAATATGCAACTACGGCAAAAATATGTTCTGAAAATGCTTCTTAAAACTAATCCGTTGAAATCCTTAAGTATTTCTAAGCCCGTTGATGCCACCTCTGAGGAGAAACATTACACACCCTCTAAGACACCTTTGGCAGAGGCCGCACATCAGGAACAACATGCCTCTTAACCAGACCCCTCTCCCTCAGGTTCACATCCATTTCCAAAATCCACAGAGTGGACCACAGAAAAATTTGAGACGTTCATAAAACCTATTTCATGTTTTGTAGAGATCATGGATAGACACCCAGAAGAATTCACACACCCACAAGGTAGTGGAGAACCTATTGCCAAAGTGCAAAGTTTAGACACCTCAGGACCAAGTACGTCCTAGTCATAGCCAAGACACTTCAGATGATCTATACATCATCGACCGCACACATCAGGGTGATCAGTGCAATGTTAGGGATGCAAATCAAAAGTTGTTAGCACAACGTATCACAATAAATCTGATTTATAATATCTCACTGATATTATCAGTAAGTTTTCAGTGCAATTTAAAAACTACAACCAATTCATAAAAGTACATTTCTTGCATTCCATAGTATTACATGAATTTATGTTCCCAATTGAATGGAAAAACAGTTTTCGTTTGTCTCAATCATAGTGTGTTTGAGAAGCGCATTGACCAATTCTTGTCTTTTCCATACAGAAATTGCAGGTGATTATAAATAAATGCACATGATTACAAGATGGTATAGGTGATAACGTATCAAGGGAGAACCTTTTCCACAACAAGACTTAAGCGTTATTTATTGAATACAATGCTCAGCAGTTATCTATACATACGCAGGCTATGGACAATTGTTAGACTGTGCCAATAAAGAGTCCTCAATTCTATACAAAAGTTTTGTTAGGCTTTGTAGCAATGTAATGTCTCCCCACATGCTCTAATCCAAAAGAATTTTCTTGCAATAGTGTTAGGTTCAGTATAAAAGATACCAAGTGGGTTCACTCTGTCCTGTTCAAAATAAGAACAGTATAGCACCAAGTGTTCGAGAGTTTCCTGCTCACACGTGCTCAAGCAAAAACAGTAATCCCCATATGTATGTGCGCTAGATAGTTTGAGCGAATGGTGAGTACGTTCGTGTGTGAAGAATTGATTCAATTTAAAGCATAGTAATATTCTCTGTGCTCTTTCACATGGAAACCGCACTATGTATGCTGATCTGGAGTCTTTTTCTCGGAAAGGAAGCATATTCTACATATGTTTTATAGCCATTGTTCGTCTCGATAGTAGTTAGCCAATCAAGTTTTTATGCACTTTTTTTTACACTTGGTAACCCAAGTTCGAGATCTTGAACAGTAGCACCAATGCTCAGTAGGATTTGCTTCATCTGGAGTTAAAAGTTTACGAGAAAAGGTAGATTACTACCAACTAATAGACTATGGAAGTTCTGATAGAGTGAATTTCGAGGGGGCAATAACATTTTTGCATAACTTGAAAGCTTGCGCCATTGAAACCTAGAAGAAAGAGATATAAGACCTAGTTTATGGCATATGATATGATATGGCGTTTATAACGCGCCTATACACAAGTGTTTCAAGGCGCGACGAGGCAAGGGAGGGGGAACAAAGTGAGGACGGACAATGATCCTACTAGGCCAGGTGTCATTCAGAACGCGCAAGTGCATGGGATGGGAGAAGGGAAAGTGCAGGGGGAGGGGGAAGGGACAGTGCAGTACCAGGGAAAGTAATCCAAAAGAAAGTAACGATCAGCAGGTGGCAAGTGATAAGGTAAATGCAGGAGTCAGGTGCTGGTGGTGGGACTGTAGGGATACAGGAACAGTCCCAAGTGCGGGGGTTGTTAGGCAGGCAGTGCAGGTGTGTGTGACTGGCGGGGAAGGGACCTCGGCCCGAGATCAGAGGGTGGCCAGGTAGCCAGTACAGTTTCAGTCAGGAGGTCAGCCAGGGAGAGGAGGATGAAAAGCAGAAGCAAAGAGGAAGGTTTTGAGGTGCTTCCTGAACCGGAGATGGTTCTCCTCAAGTTTCAGGCGGGCAGGGAGGCCCCAGCCGAGGAAAGAGATCTACCACCAACTTGTTGCTTGGAGAACCGACTGACCCTGAGGGAGTTGGAGGATCGCAGGGCTTGAGAAGGAAGATATTTAGAAAGAAAGAGTTGAAAGAATTGAAGCCCCAAGCCCCAGAAGGCCTTGTGGACAATGCAGAGGGTTTTAAACTTAATCCGTGCAGCTACTGGGAGCCAGTGCAGAGATTTCAGTCCTGGAGAGATACCATCCCTGGGCTTGAGGCCAAGGGCAAGTCTTGCAGTCCTGTTCTGGATGAGTTGCAGAGAGCGGAGAGTAGAGGCAGGCAGATTTAGAAAGAGGCTGTTGCAGTAGTTCAGCCTAGAGAAAAGCAGAGCTCTGGAGACAGTGAGCTTCTGGGGGAAGGAGAGGAAAGGAATAATACCTCTGAGGAGCTGCAGCTGGTAGTGTGACTTCTTAGAGACGTCCGAGATGTGAGGAGAAAAGGAGAGTGTGGAGTCGAAGATGACCGAGGGTTTTTGCCTCGCAGGTGGGAGCAGGAAGAGGACCAAGAGAGGCTGGCCAGATGGAGACAGGAACGAAGGGAGTGGGTGTGCCGATGAGGAGAATCTCAGTCTTACTGGCATTAAGGCAGAGGTCATTGGCGGCACACCACTCCTGGATAGCAGACAGACAGTGATGAGAGACGGAGAAGAGGTGGCCGAGGGGAGCCTGAAAAGGAGCTGAGTGTCACCTGCATAGCACTGAAAGTTGGGGCATAAAGCGGCAATGCGGTGGGCAAGAAGTGCCAGGTATTGGTTGAACAGCCAGGGAGAGATGTTAGACCCCTGATTGAGTTTTGCACAGCAAGGGCCAAGCCAAGAGTTTGTTTCCAAATCTGCCCTTGGATTTTGTTGAGCATGGAATCCAAATTTAATAAAAGGGTATTTAGCCCAAATAAACAATGGGTTCTAATTTCAGTATGTAAAAGTCTATTATAGGCAGTTTTCTGTGTTTGATCCTCATTTGAGATAGTAGTGTCCTGACCTTGGCGTTCAGTCTAGATATCCAAGATTTAATAGAATTTGTGTCAGTCAAGGTATACCCCAGATAACGTAGAGAGTATACATGTTGCAATAACGTGCCTGCAAGTTTCCATTGACATGCTCTAATTGTTTTTCTATTGGTAAATATAAGGATTTTTGATTTTGCTGGGTTGCCCTGCAAGTTGTGCTTTGAAGCGTACATAGAGAAGATGTTTAATTTGTTCTGAAGACCATAAGGGGTCCTGTCAAAAAAGATAATATGATCAGCAAAGCCCATCCAGTGCAAATTAAGTCTGCCAAGTCTTATTGCATACATTGGGCCTCATTACGACCCTGGCGGAAATGGAAAAATGATGGCGGAAATGCAATACCGCCATCGAACACCGCTCGTTGCGATTATGACCCGTCACCGTAAAGTACGATGCCATTAGCGACACCGCAGTGAACGGCAACGCTAACTGCACCAAGTACGCGCACGCGCGCCTTGCAAAACCGGAATCACCGCCATGGCGCAACGGTACGCGAATTCTGACCCTAGCGGACATGTACTGAACGCCATCAAGCACGTCGTAAAGTACCATTCCGCCATGGCGAGAAATACGGCATCGTGAACCAACCGTAAATGGCCCACTGAGTGCCTGTACTCCACTCCCTGGCCACATTGCACAACTCCTGGCAGGCGCAATGTACTCACACTATGCAACCAGTGAAATCTACAATTCACCCATGCATGCCAACGTAGAAAAGCATGCAGGGGCTCAAAGCGCCCCGTGAGTGGGCATCCATGTACGGCATGTCACCATAGCCGTACTGATGCAGCACAGGCATGTGAAGGTACAATACATCAAAATGAAAATCAAGAACACATGACACAAAACAACAGTAGTCCCCCATCGCTTGCCACCAGCGCAAGGCAACATCCAAAACAGCATCCTGAGGGGGATTGCACCAGCCCTGTACTCTTGCCAGTAAACAAACCAACCATCAGCAGAAGCATGTACCACACAAGTTGGCAGAGTGACTGAGCAGCCAGGCTCATCCCAAGAGGGGCCGATGGGAGCTGCAGGGCACAGATGGCATCAATACAGAAGCTATTCCAATGGACATGACCCCAGTCCCCCTCCAACAAACGCACGCAAACACAGTCACCTGTGACCAGCCACATTCTGAACATCCCATCATTCCACCAATCGACCTGGCTGACAGGCACCAGTCGGCCAAAAGCCAATCCCCCGCCCCTGAACAGCACATCATGTAAACAGTCACAATGGCAGCCCCTATCCGTGACCATACTGTGCTACGTAGGCAAACGCGGCCAGTACTGTACCACACAACTCAACTCAGAAGGCGGAACACAATGCAGATCATCTCGCAATACATACCGCCACAAATCGAAAATCGCCACATCACCTGCAAAGAACAACGCAACACGACAAATATCGGAATACAATTTAAATGCACATCCAAATGACAAAGGCCCCACAGCAATTTGCAAAATAACACCAAAACAACCATCATCACCGAGGGCTGCATCTGCAATAATTGACCAGCTTCCACTTGTGTGACGCCCTGTACCATCATGGCACACAGGGCCTACATCAACGTTCCAAAAGGCAACATGGAAGCGGCAAGAACCGCAGGTCCGTCCCATGAGGCAGGCACTAGTCGAGCTGAAAGGCCGAAATGTTGCACCTAGCCACCAGTACAGCGTAAGGGCATGTGGCCCATTGGCGATCGTCCCATAAGATCGAAATGGTGCTCCACTGATTCACCCGAAGCTGCAGGAGTCGAGAGTAAAAACCATCTGGAGGAGTGGCGTAGAGATGGCATCTGCAATAGGGCAGGAGATACCTGTCACCCAAAAGAAACACAAATTAACCGATTGCATTACGGGACTCATGATGCATTACAATCTTCATTCAACACACCAATTCCACACCCATATGCATGCTAGCCCACTCCAAAGGAATATACAGACCCCTAAATCAGTATCGAATCATAACGAAATCAATCGAGGTAAATACACCATTGGCAACGTCGGTTACTGTGCATGCGTCCGTCAAGATAGAACCCATGACATGGGATTAGTAACGTGCCTAGACACAAGTGTATGAAGGCGCGTCGAGACAGGGAGGATCCGACAAGGGCAGATAGACGTAAGTCCCACTATGGCAGCCTTGCATCACATAGCGCAGGGGAAGGGGAGTGATTCAAAAAACCCATGTACATGGCAGACCCTAAACGGAATCATCTGTCCATGCATCCATTCATCATTCCCTCATCCCGCAATGAAAACGCATGAATATTCACTCACATAATATGTGAAACTTCCATCGCGTCTGTGCGTAATGCAGTCTGCAAAAACCACTGTGCTCCTGGCCGGATCTGTAGTGTTGTGAAGCAAGATGGATTTGGGAACGTCCTGCCTTATCGTCCACTACGCTATTGCGCATCCCATTCAATTCATATCATTCATTGCCTGCTCGTAATGGGCCATGTCCCAAGGACATTCTACAATAGAACGTTACATTTCCAGCCAGACCTGTGGGCGTATCCTCGCCGCTACTTCAAAACCAAAAATGCTGGCCTTCGAATTCCTCACTTGCAACATTACGTCGAAAAGGCTTCTGTGAACGCTTGCATTCACAATTACATCAATGTAGTGCGGCTGTGTGTCATAATGCTAACTGGCTGCAATCACAAATGGGACGCCACGCCCGTCGGTGAAGTACGTTACTGTGCTGCATGAGGGTCGGCCATCGATCGAGCCCTACATACCACTGACTCTTCACAGGTATGTAAGCGGCTGCAATCATAGCATGTGTAACAATGGGAGCATAGCATGAAAATCAGTCAAAGTACATCACACTGCCATCGGGATTTGATACATGATTCCAATCCCAAGATGCCATGCGGCCAAATGCAGCCTTACGTGCGGGACGTGCTCGGCCAGAAGGGATTGCATCTGCCACAGATTCATTCAATCAGCACAGGTGGAGGCCATACAGGCCGACAGCACATATATAGCAGACCCAAACCCCTCCCACAACCACTCCCACTCCAAAATGCTACCGGCAGGACTAGCGATGTTGGGCCTGGGGGACCAGATAGCACTGCAAGTGCTACAACTACAAGAAGACGACGAACAACAACAGGTACAACAACCGGGCGCACAGGGGAGACGGAGGAGAAGGAGGAGGAGGAGGGCAAGGCAGGGTCAGCAAGGCCCACAAGCACTGCCACTACCACCACGCAGGCGGCCCGCAATCCCACGCCTCCGAGCCGATCCGTTCAACCTCACTGCTGAGCAGATCCACACCCTCTACCGTTTGGACCGGGACACCATAATCGCCATTGTGGACATGACACATGCTGACCTCGTGAGCATGATAGATAGCCCAACCGCCATCCCACCCCTACTGAAGGTGGTGTCTGCACTCCACTTCCTGGCCACAGGCACCTACCAGCACACAGTGGGACAGTTGCATGGCATTTCACAGCCACTGTTCTCACGGACACTCTTCCAAGTGCACGATGCCCTCCTGAAGCACGCCGACGACCACATCACACTACCACGCACGTACCAGGAGATTACCAACGCAAAAGTGGGATTCCATGCACTTGGCGGCATCCCGGGTTGCATTGGTGCCATCGACTGCACCCATGTTGAATTGGTTGTCCCACATGCCATGGAGGTCCAGTACCGCAACCGGAAACAGTTTCATTCAATCAATGTGCAAATGGTGTGTGACTCCAACAAGATATTTACGCATTGTTGTGCCAGATTTCCAGGATCTACCCATGATTCTATGGTCCTGAGGAACACAAGAATACCACGCTACATGGAGCGACACGCAGGGCACAGATCCTGGCTACTCGGTGAGTCTCATTCCATGCATGACATTGTGGCCCATTTGATGCGTCAATGACCTTGCAGGAGGGGGGGGGGGCTACTTAACACTATCATTCCACTGACACCCTTTATTCGTCTCATACAGGTGATGCCGGGTATCCACTGAAGAGATGGCTCCTTACACCAATCCGGAACCCACAGAACGAGCATGAGGAGGACTACAACCATGCCCACTCACGTACCCGTGTGGTCATTGAACAGGCATTCGGCCTACTGAAGGCTCGTTTCCGCAGCCTCAGCAGGTCTGGCGGGGCACTCATGTACAGCCATGAGAAGGTTTCTAAGATGGTCATGGCATGTGTCATGCTGCACAACATGTGCATACGTAGGAATGTGCCCATGCCCCCTGACGCTGTACTGCATGCACCTGAAGATGATGATGATGATGAGGGTGGGGATGTGGAGGCACCTCAAGGAGTCCATGAGGCACAGGATGCACGTGCAATCCGACAGAGCATCATAGATGCATGCTTCTAGCAACCACGCATGGTGCCTATTACACGGAAAGGGGACCTGTGGCACTGTGTGTGTGTAGTACAGGCACATTGTGGACTGTACGCCTATGAAGGCCTCGTACGCAAATATCAATGTCCACACATGTCATTGGATGATAATGAGATGCTGTATTGTTAATGTGATTTGATTTATACACCCTATGGACCCGCCACCCAGTGAAGCCCAACACACCCCCTCCACCCTACTACCTCCCCCCCCAACACCAGTGTCCAAATATGCATGCTGTCCGTGGTTGGACGCTATTGCAAGCCCCCTCTACGGGTATCAGGGGCACCCCTGCCCGTGGAGCGCAGGTTCCTGCCAGATCTGCGTTGGGGGCTGCCCTGGACGGAACTTGCCACGGATGATGTCTCTGCCTGCTCGCGTCCATGCATGTCTCTGAGGGTTTGTGAGAGCTCCGAGAGCACACGGCGCACAGCAGCGAGTTCAGCACAAACGTCTTTGGACGTCGCATGCAGTTCCCCCCTCAGGCTCTCGGTGCTTTTCTCCATTTGTGCTCTCAGGCTCTCGGTGCTTTTCTCCATTTGTGCTCTCAGGCTCTCGGTGCTTTTCTCCATTTCTCCCCTGAGGCTCTCACTACTTTTCTCTATTTGTGCCCTGAGTGTCTCGGTGGATGTTTCCATGGCTGCCCTGGAACCCCCGCATTCATTTGCATGGTCCTTGAGTAGCGTGGACACTTCCTGCTGTTGCTCGATCAGCAGGTCGAGGGACTGTTGCCTCTGCTGGGCCATGGACATTTGCGGTGGTGTGACAGGGGGGCTGCTCAACACATGTTGCCTTGGCACAGGACTTGTGGGGGTTGGCCAGTCGTCGTCTTCAGGGTGCCCCTGCGTGGTTTCGTCATGGTGTAGGGGATGGAACATGCAGGGGGATTGGGAAAGGTCATGGATGGTACCTACGTCGCCAGCACTGTTTTCCGTGTCGGAGCATGCTGGCATGACAGCTGTGTCACCTATGGTGCTGCTACCACCAGAGGCAGTGCCATCAGATACGTTCTTTGGGGGGACCTGTGGTGCTGGGGTTGTGGACTTGCTGGCTGCTGGGGTGCCTGTTGCAGTCCCCTCCAGTGTGCTGCCACTTGATTCCTGCTGCTGCCGTGTCTTGATCCTTGCACCTGAGGTGGAGGCTCTTGGGACGTTGGTCCTGGCCCTCTTTGCAGGCGTGCTGGTAGGGGTGTCCTGCAGCTCGTCGTTGGTATCGGACCCTGTGGTGGAGTAAAGAGGGGCGAGCGTTAGTTATGGGTCTGTCGGATTTGGAATGGCAACGTATCAAATGCATTGGGGTGGTACATGAGGCTGATTTGGGACTGGGCCTTGGAGGTGGTCTCATTTTCGTGTGGATTGAGGATGCATTCATTTGGCTGCCTGCAGTTAGGGGGTGCATGCTGCACATGTAGGGGTTGTTTATGGCATCTTGATTGATTTGTTTATTCATTCTGACTTTTAGAGGGCGCTGTCAGGGCAAAGTATGTATTGCACTATGGGGTCACATGGTACTGCACATGTTCGTGGTTTGTGGATTTTGCATTGTTTCTCTTGGCCAACCTACCTGATTCTCCGGATGTCGGCACTCCTTTCTCCATCCCTCCGACTCCCTCTATGCTCTCCATTCCTATGGTGGAGGCGCAGATATCCTCCCAGGGGGTCAACTTGATGGGCGACTCTGAACCCCCCCCGGTAGCTGTGGCGATGTTCCTGTTCGCAGAAAGTATGCTGCGTACGCGGATCCGCAGGTCGTCCCACCGCTTGCGACATTGCTGTGGCGTGCGGGGTGTTGTCCCCACCGCACTTACGCGCTGTGCCACCAGGGCCCATATGGCCTTCTTGTTGGCAAGGGCCGTCCTGGTCATTTGACTGGAGAAGACGACGGCGGCATTTTCCTGGAGGGTCTCGGTGAGCACGGTCAGTTCCTCTCGGGAGAAGTGTACCTGCCGCTTGCGGTCACACGCTTTCTTGGCTACCTTTCCCATATTTATTTTTTTAACTGGGGTTGCTAACGGGTTGGGATGTGTGTCAGGGTCGGATTTTTAATGGTTGTGTTGGGATTCGGATTTTATAGTTGTGCGGCGTGCTGTTTCCCGTTCCGGCCACATGCTTTTACTTCCGTTTCCGTATATTTACGGTGCCCGTAATTTGCGGTGCCCGCTCGTTACGGTGACCGCTCATTACGGTGACCGCTAAGATGGGTGGCGGTATTGCACCTGGTGCAGCGTACGGCGGCGGTAAGGGCCGTTTTGGGGTCATTTCCGCCATCGCAGCCTTTCGGATTCCGCCATGGCGTAATGCTCGTGCCCGATGGGTCGTAATTAGCCGCACTTTGCTCCTTCGTGCAATGGCGGAAACGCTATTTACGCTGTTGCGGTCCGGTCAGTCACTTTCCGCCAGGGTCGTAATGAGGCCCATTGAGTCGTCCTTGCAAAGTTCATCCAAGTCACATAAGTATAAATTGAACAATGTTGCGGCAAGATTACACCCCTGCTTTACCCCAATATCTGTTCGAATAGGGGATGTGAGGGATCCCATCTTGGTTTATGTGAATTTTTAATGTGGTGTTTAGATGTAACATTGCAACGAGTCGCACCAGGAGGGGCGGGAAAGCCCAAACTAAGCATTTTTCCCCATAGAATTTCTCTCATCACGCAATCGAACACTGAGGACATATCTAAGGCAGCCATGTAGATGGGTCCAGAGATTATAGTTTTGGATTTGGCCAACATATGGGCAATGATGGTGGCATTCAAGGGGGTGTCCATGGCTTTACAAAAGCCCACCTGATATTTAGAGAAAATGTAATTGTCAGCAATATAGATTTCAAATTGTTTGAGGATTAAGATTGCAAAGACCTTGACAGCGGCGTCAGTGAGGGTGATTGGGTGATAATTTGTAGGATCGTGAGGATCACCCTTCTTATGAACGGGAATTATAATGGCATTTCACCATGAAATTGGAATTTTATTAAAACTAAGAATGTGGTCAAATTTACTTTCAAGAATAGATGCCCAAAAGCGTGGATCAGATAGAATGCACAGTGGTATGCTGTCGGGACTGGCTGCTTTTGAGTGTTTTAGACGCCCGATGACCCACAAGATGTCTTCAAAAGAGAATGAAATGCATTCAGTAGATATTAAGTTAGAGACATTAGAGTTTCAGTTTTGGTATTGGTTGGGTAGTTGAAACTTTAAAAGTATATATGAATACCAGCTGTCAGAGGAGATGGAAGAAGTTAAGCTTTCATATGATACGTTCAAGACACCTCTCAATACTGCTCAAACACTTCGTGTGTCCCTTTTACATAGAAACGCAATCATTCTCTGATTCTCTATCGGGTGATGCTGATGTTTGAGAAGTTTGATTTTGTTTTTATAGCTTTGACACATATGGTGTTTCAAATCTTTATACCTGGATCCCACGATAGCCAATTTGTTCAGAGTTCTCAACTTGGAATTTTTGTTGCATTTTAGTTGCGCAGTTTCCGAATTGTAAAGCTAAGTATGTAACCCTTTTTGTTTGATTGCTCTTTTTACAATTTCATTTTTGTGGAATTTAATTACTGAAATATTCCAGTTCTCCCTTTGTTCAGAACTTATGTGCAAAAAGTTTTGATAAAAAACGTGACAAAAATCCCTACTCACTATTTGTGTGAGTTCCCTACACAATTTAGGATTCCATTGAACAGACATGCATGGTCTGTCCATTTCAGTTAAAGCGAGAGTGTGATTATTAGGATGTTATTGCATATTTAGGTTGACTCTAAGTTGATGGGCATGTGATCACCTTTGGTTAAACTAGCATTAACCACCGGATCAACCAACCATAGCAGTTTGGATTAAACAAAACAGAATCGATATATGATGATGAGGATCCCCTTTGCCAAGTGCCTATGCGAGAACCACTCTTAAAAGTTAACAAGATGTATATCCCAATTATTTAAGTAGTCAACCCAAAGTTTATCTCTCTGCTGGGAGAGCGGTAGAGTATAAGGAGCGACGGAGGGAAACTTATTTAGTGTGGTAGGTACATGCAGAATTGAAGTCCCCACCCAGTATATGGTAACCGGGATTATGCAAGAAAGCATCTTCTAAAACTAAGCGCAAAAAAAATGCATCTATTGTAGTTTTAGCAGGATTCCAATAAATGCATATAATTAAAAATGTAATCTTTGGCCCACCATACAAAGAATATGCTATAGCCAATATTTCATTTGAGCTCACTATCACAGTTGAGTGTGTTTTGAATTTTCTTCCGGCCGTTCCAAGTGTAGTGAAGAGTATAGGTCGTATGATTTAATTTTGACATTTCTTAAGCGCAACGGTCACCTCAAAGGTATCTTGGCACTGGAGCGTGAGGTAGACATCCAGTGTGGAGATCCACTGAAAGGAAAACAAGCAGACTAAAATAGAAGTGTCTTAATCTCTTTCCTAAAGGCCATGTGATTTGAGAATTTCTTTATGGAAGCTGGAAGTTCGTTCCATAGTCTAGCAGAGACTATAGAGAAAGCTCTGCCTCCAATCCTCCTGCGACGATAAGAGGGCACAATAAGCAGATCAGCTGAAGCCGAGCAGAGTTGGGGTAATAGCGTGAGAATTTAGCATGTAGAAATTCAGCACCTAGATCATGTGTGGCTCGATGGACTATACACAGAGCCTTAAACCTTATGCGCTGGTTAACAGGTAACCAGTGTAAAGATTGCAAGACCGGGGATATGTGGGCTCCGTAAGGGGTGCCAGTTGCCATCTGAGCTGCCAAATTCTACACGCGTTGCAATCTCTGAATAAGACCCTTTCGTTGGGCTGAGTACAAGGAGTTGCAGTAGTCCAAACGAGATAGTATCAACGCCGCTCCCACAGGAGGGCATAGGGGCGCAGGGATTAGAGGGAGAACCTTCTTCAAAATTCTCAGCTGGAAATGCCCCGCTTGACATATGGTCGCAATTTGGTTGGCCATAGACAGAGAAGCCGAGAGAACTACACCCAGATTTTTTACTTTGCTCACCGGGGAGGAGACCAAGGGAGGTGGGCCAGAAGGAAGAGATCCAGAGCGAGGGATCCAGGGACCTCCAACCACCAGGACCTCTGTCTTGTCTCCATTCAGTTTGAGCCAGTTGTGGTTCATTCATTCTCCCACGGCAGCCAGGCATCCTTGTAGGCACAACGACATCTCAGCCTGATCAAGATCTGGGTGTCGTCAGCATAAGAGTAACAACTGACACCGTAGGAGCGGATAAAACACACAAGTGCCCAAATATAGATGTTAAATAGAATCTGTGACAAAGAAGACCCCTGCGGGACTCCACAGCTAAGAAGGCATGGAGCAGATAGAAAAGGTGGCATGGAGAGAGTCTGGGTACAATCCGCCAGGAACAAGGTGAACCAGGCTAGTACCTGGCCAGATATACCTATCTGGGCCAGTCGGGACAAGAGGATGGGGTGGTCGACAGTGTTGAATGCTGCTGACAGATCTAGCAATATCAGGGCGCCAACCCCCCCTGAGTGTACCAGCCTGGTCATATCGTCCAGGACAGAGACCAGTACACATTCCATGCCTCCGCCAGGCCTAAAGCCAGGCTGCGCTGGGTCGAGGAGATGAGCAGGTTCAAGAAATGAAGAAGGGGTGATGCCAGAGATTCAAGTAGTTAAGAAAGCAAAGGAAGTAGGGAAATAGGACGAAAGTTAGCCAGAACTTTAGCATCGATGGTATAACCATCTATGCTAAAGGACTTTGCGTTCATAGTTTCTTGTATGATGAGAACGGTAGGTTGCTCTACTAAAGGAAGAGTGTTCAACCAGATCGCTAAGTTAGAGAATCCACAACAATTTCCATGACATGATGTTAAGGTCTTGCTGGCTACGGTTGATTAGTTGCTTTAGTTAATTCTGAAATACTGGACACTAGGGGTGCGAGCCATGGTAAGTTTTTGACTGTTCCAGCTAAAGGGGACAGTTGGGCAAATATGTCCACATTAGATAGCGCACCATCTTGCTTACTAAGTGTGCTATCATTGTTGATTCCCAGAATGGCGACTTGTGTTTGTTTGAGTTCATTTGCCACTTCCAGGTATTGGAATAAGTGCAGGGTTAGTCCCCAATGAGCAAAGTCTGATCTATGTTCCCACACCAGTTTGGTGATATGTGAGTGAAGACCACAGATCATTCGATAGACTGGATCACACTCTCCACTCATAATAACTATGTCCTTTGATTGTAAAGTTCTTAGTTGTGGACTTTGTTTAAAAGTGTTTAATATGAATGATCGGTTTAGTCTTTGTTTGCCATTGATTGCAGGATTGCTTGTCCATCCTATTATGTTTGGAGTTTCCCCAGTTAATTCGATATTGTGAGAGATGTTATCTCACACACTGAAGGGAAGAGGTGGCGCAGGAGTGATGGGCACAACATTAGATACATTGGATTCAGAAGGTTTATCTATGGACTTTGAGGGTAGCTGTTTGGGTTTTTCAGCAGCAACTGTTGAAACATCATCTTTTCGTTTTTGATGTTGCGGATCTATGTTCGCACACTTGGAAGCATTTGGAAGCGTGGGTTGTAGTTCTATGTTAGCAGTGCCCACGGAGGTGGACGAAAGGCCTCCTTTAATCAATCCATGATTCGGATTGATTTGCAGAATGATGTTTGTTGACTCGATTGTAAAAGCTCCATTGCTAGGGCCATATTTGGAGGCTCTTATTTGCTTATTGCAAATGATTGGATAAAATTGCGATAATTGAAACTGTTTAAGATTCGCCTTGTCTGACGGAGAGTTCTGGCGACTTTCAAAATGTTCAGGGGATTTAGATGCGGCAGAGAAATCACAACCCTCAACATTTGGGATAATATTACATTGCCTATACAGAAGCCACCTCTTTCTGTGTACCTTTTGTGTGGTTGTTTATCTAAATTGAGAAGCAACTTTGATTCTTCGTTCAATTGATTTAAATCAATTATCTCGTCATTCTTTGAAAGATTTGAGATTTTTTGTATTGGAGTTGTGCCCATTCATCTTGTTGTTTGGTTGATTTTTTGTTTTCTTGACCTGTGATGCTTGCTTTTTTTAGTGTTAAACGGTGGATGAGTCACTGCAGGCCATCAAGGCCGACACAGAGACGGCCCGAGCCCTGGGAGTCCTTCAGCAATGACGGCCCTTTCGGAGTGCCGGAGGCAGACAGGGGGCCTCCAAGGGATCAGGCGGTGGTTCCACTACGTACCGCCAGGCGGCCCGCTCCTCACCCAGGAGGCCTACAGAGGTCACGGCAAACGAGGAGGATCTCGTGGTCGCCAAGGAGGCCAAGGCCGCCTCCAAGCAAGATTGAACCGGCCGTAGCATCGGGCCCCCACTGAAGCACCCCGATGGGAGGCCGGCTGGCGAAGTACGTCAGCGTATGGGAGTCCATCTCCACCGATCCTTGGGTGCTGGATGCCCTGGCCCACGGGCACACTCTCGAATTCCAAAAGAAGTGTCCCCGCATTCCTCTCGTGGCCAGGAACGAAAATCACGTCCCTCAACTGCTGTTGGAGGTAAAGGCGATTCTCAAGAAAGGTGCCATTGAGCTCGTCCCCAGGAGGCTCCGGGGCTCCTGAGTATACTTAAGATACTTCCTCGTCAGAAAGAAGACAGGCGGTTGGCGCCCCATCCTGGACCTACGTCGGTTGAACAAATGCATCAAGGCACAGAAGTTGAGGATGGTCACTCTCCAGCACATGCTGGGACAGCTGGAGGAGGGCGTCTTCCTATTGTCGTTGGACTTGGAGGATGCTTACTTCCACATCCCCATCCTAAAAGGACACCGAAAGTTCCTCAGATTCGTAGTTCAAGGACGGCACTACCAATTCAGAGCTCTGCCATTCGGATTGAAGTCGGCACCAAGGGTGTTCACCAAGTGCCTAGCACCAGTGGCGGTGTGGCTGCGCCTGCAGGGGATCCACGTCTACCCCTACCTGGACGACTAGCTCATCCGTGCAAGGACAAGAGAACTCGTCGAGCACACAGCGAAGACCGTCCGCTTACTCACGGAGCTGGGTTTCTCCATCAACTACCCGAAATCCCATCTGGTTCCGTCGCAGGTGGCACTGTTCCTGGGAGCGAAGCTCGATACAGTGGAACGATTGGCATCTCCGTCGGGGGAAAGGACGAAGGCCATCTTAGGCAAGGTGCAGCGCCTGCTAGCCACGGACGTGGCCAGGGTGAAATCCATGAAGTCCCTCCTCGGAATGATGTCCTCATGAATCTACCTAGTGCGCCTGTGCAGGCTACGGATGCGTCCTCTACAGGAGTTCGACGCCCACTGGATGCAAGTGGCGGGTAGCTTCGAAGACAAGATCCCGCTCAACAAGGTTTTCCGTCAGGTGATTCAGTGGTGGGGCACCCGTGCACACCTCACGGCGGGCACAGACTTCCAGACCCCGGCACATCAGGAGACGGTGACGACGGACGCATCCCTGGAGGGATGGGGTGCGCACACCGGAGATCTCCACGCAAGAGGCCTTTGGCTTCCGGAGGAGAGGTCTCTCCACATCAACATCTTGGAGCTCCGCGCCGTGTTCTGGGCGCTCAAGTCGTTCCTCCCGTCCCTCAAGGGCAAGGTCATGAGGATCTTCACCGACAACACCACCAGTGTTCTACATCCGGAAGCCGGGAAGCACCAGATCCCCAGCCCTATCCAAGGAGGCCCAGGATCTGTGGCACTGGGCCGTCGCCCAGGGGATGTTTCTGGTTCCCTTCCATCTGGCAGGAATAAAAAACACCATCGCCGACTCACCCAGCAGGGAGCTGCGCTCGTGCCACGAGTGGGAACTACGCCAGGATAAAGTGGATCGGCTCTTCCAATGATGGGGCAAACCCCAGATCGACCTGTTCGCGACGGCGACAAACTCCAAGTGCCAGAGGTTCGCCAGCAGGTTTCCCCAGCCGAGGAGCATGGGCAACGCTTTCTCGTTCCCCTGGGACGGCCTGTTCCTGTATGCGTTTCCTCCGTTGCCGCTGCTGCTTCGACTCATCAGCCAGCTCAAGAGGTCCCAGTGCAGGATGATCCTCGTCGCACTGGCGTGGCGGAGACAGATCTGTTTCCCGGACCTTCTGGACCTCTCAGCGTCCCCACCAGTCAAGTTGTCGACGGACGCAGATCTTCTCTCCAAAGAGGGAGGCGCCATTCTTCATCACGACCCGGAGTCGCTGAACTTGCAGGCCTGGCTCCTGCAGCACTAGAGTTTGGAGGGTACGATATCCCGGCTGACTGCAGAGAGGTTCTTGCAAAGGCCAGGGCGTCCTCAACTCTCAAGTGCTACGGACATAAGTGGAAGAGGTTCTCTGTCTGGTGCCGTGCACAGAAGATCAACCCTCTACGGATTACGGCACCTCAAGTGCTACCATACCTACTGTTGCTGGCCAAAGCTGAACTAGCTCACGCTTCCATCAAGATACATCTGGCAGCGATCTCCCGATACACCAGAACTACAGGATGGCCGTCCTTCTGGTCTCATCGACTGGTGAAGGAATTTATGAAGGGACTGTGCCGATCGTTCCCGCCGCTAAATGCTCCAGCCCTGGCGTGGGAGCTCAACGTGGTGCTGACCAGGCTCATGGGGCCGTCATTCGAGCCCTTGCATTCGGCTCCGTTGAAGTTCCTGTCGTGGAAGTCGGCGTTCCTTGTGGCCATCACCTCGGCACGACACGTGGGAGAGATTCAGGCCCTATCCTGCAAGCCTCCATACTTGACTTTTCACGATACGGGGGTGGTGCTGAGGAAGCACCCCTCTCTCATGCCCAAGGTGCCGTCGGACTTTCATCTTAACGAGCCCTTGGTGTTTCCAGTTTTCTTTCCGTCGCCTTCATTGCTGGCCGTGAGGACTTTGCACTCGCTGGTTGTAGCTAGAGCGCTTAAGTTCTATGTGGACCGAACAAAGAGTTTTCGGAAGACATCACAGCTGTTTGTGAACTTTGGACCTGTGAACCAAGGGAAGGCTCTCTCGAAGGCTTCCATTTCCAGATGGCTCTCTGGCTGCATCATGCACTGCCATCGGTTGGCCAACCGACCGTTGCCCAGCCTTCCGAGAGCCCATTCGACCAGATCGATCGCTGCTACCACAGCGTTCTTGTCTGGTGTGCCCCTGCTGGTCATCTGCAGGGCTGCTACGTGGAGGTCGACGCACACCTTCACGAGATTCTACTGCGTCGACCGGGATTCCAGGGAGGAGTCCTGAGTCGGCCAAGCAGTGCTGCGCAACCTGTTCGCCTGAAGGTGGACCTGGTGAGGAGGTAAAAGTTGCTTGATGATGAATTTATGTAATGCTTAATGTTGAGCCTTTTGCCTCCTGCCGTGGTTGTGCATGTGTGTACTGCTGTGTATTCTTATATTCATGAGCATGTGAATCCATGCCAGACCCCATGCTGGAGAAGTAACAAGTTACTTGCCTGTAACTGTTGTTCTCCAGCATGGGTCGGGCATGGATTCACATGCGAACCCTCCCTCCTTCCCCTCTGTGGCTCTTCACTTGGTCATACTGCCACTTTACGTGCTACCAAATCTGAGGATGGCTGCCAGGGGATGGGCTTAGGGAGAGGGCAGTCATTGGCTGGGGGCAGTATGACCCAGAGGTCAGTGATTGGTTACTACTAAGAAAGACAGATCAGAAACGAAACTGATACTGATTTTTTCTTTACAGAGGATTCCCAGCCTGACTGGGAATATTCATGAGCATGTAAATCCATGCCAGATCCATGCTGGAGAACAACAGTTACAGGTAAGTAACTTGTTCCTTACGATAGTTTCTCTTGCTATCCTTTCATCGACCGCTGAAACACCACGCCGGTGAAGAAAGAAAGACTGCCCGTCGGAGACCATCGCAACGGACTGTACGGCCTTGGAAGGCCGCCCCGGAACTCAGCCCAGACAGTAGGGAGATAGGGGGGAGGCCATTTTAGAATGCATATTCTCCCCTTCGTACACTTAGTTTGCTCAGCTGCGACTTCCATAAACCATAATTATGGAAAATACACCATTAAAATGTTGTCCTAAGTTTAACCGTAAATTCCCCTAGGTAGACAAACACTTAATTTGCTACTTGTGTCTCCCGAGAGACCACGTTGAAACGTCTTGTCGAGTGTGCAGGCTCTTCAAGCCTAAGACGTTGAAGGACCGTTCCACTAAGCGCCGGGCCCACTACTCCAGGCAACTCGAGGCCATGGATGTAGAGTTTGCCTTCAGCAATGGCAGCGAAGCCGTACTTTCGGACGGCAAGGGCATCGGAGTAACTTCGGCTACTCAAGCGCAGGCCCCCGACCCCGAAGGACAGGCCGGCGGCCATGTTGTGGGGACTACACCCGGCGGCGGCAGCGCTACAAAAGCACACACCACCAAACACATAAACCCCAGTCGCCATTCGACAGATGAGTCGAATACTCGACAACGTTCGACACCCCGTGAATGGTCCACTGAGTCCCGGTCCTCTGGGCAATGTTGTTCGAGATCGCTACACGACAGGGTTAAGACGCCAAGGGTGTCGCACGAAAATCTCCCTCCGAACGTCGTTTGTCTGCGGATGAGGCCTCGGCTCCCGCACCCCAAGTTCAACGTCTGATAAGACATCAGGCCCCAAAAAGTTTGTTCCACACTCCTCTGGACAACAGGGTGGGGAAAAACATCATAAAAATCCTCTAAAACCACTCATAGGGACAATAGTCCTACTAGGGACAGGTCATCACAAAGCGTTATATTGTCCAAACCCATAGAGAAACTTAAGGACTCTAGGCCAAAGATTATACCTCCCACTAATGAGGATATGGGTACTTCCACTCAACCCGTTGTAATCCCAAGTTCAAAGGAATGGTCTTTGCACGATATCGATAGGGTTATGCGAAGAATGACCTTTATGGTGAATTTGTTTGAAAAAACCCAGATTACCTTCAAAGTTTTCAATCCACTCCTCCCACCTCAGCCCCTTCTGGCTCTCAAGCCTCTGCCTCTCTACCCCCGGCTAAGAGGTCTTGCTCTGATACCCCCATACAAAGCAGGGTTTTAGATCTATATGACCCCGAGATAGATCCAGAAGACCAAGAGGATCTTTCATTTTTTTGAAACATCTGACCCTCAATTTATTGAAGAGGATACAGATGAACTTAATTATGGGGATGATGAGGACCCGGACGCAGACCAGGAGGCAAACATGTACTCCTTAGATTGTCCTATTAATCAAGACCCCCCAGTGGTAGGTTCCCCTGTCGACAATTAACCTCTATTCAATGAAGTCTTAGCCAAAGCTGCGAAACACTTCCGTATTGACACACAGGAGGTACAGGAAGACAGAGGGTTTTATTACGAGGTAGTAATAAGCAGGTAGAATCAGAGGCGATTCCCCTGCTATGAGCCACTCGTCCAAGTAAGGGTACACTGGGATTGCTCCACTGCGCAGGTGCGCTGCCACTACCGCCAGTACCTTTGTGAATACCCTTGGAGCTGAAGCTATTCCAAAGGCCAGCATTTTGAATTGGTAGTGCTTGTTCGCCATCTTGAAACGCAAGAATCTTCTGTGCGCTGGGAACATTGAAATATGAACATAGGCATCTTTCATATCCAGTGTTGCCATGTAATACCCCTTTTTTAGAAGCAGGATTACCTCTTGTAGCATAGCCATGCAGAACTTTTGTGGCTTGACATACTTGTTTGCAAGCCGCAAATCTAATAGATGGCGCATTGTTTGATCTTTTTGGCACAAGGAAGTAAGTTGAATAAATACCCTTGTTTACCTGGTTGGCTGGGACCACTTCTATGGCGTCCTTTAATAGAAGCGCTGTTATTTCTTCTAGAAGGATCCGCTGATGTTCCTCTGAGTGGACCGTGTCTCGGGGGTGGTCGCGAGGACGTTGAAGTAGTTCTATGCAGTAGCCCCCTGCTACCATGGACAACACCAATCTGTCCGAGATGATACCCTCCCATGCGTGGGTCAAGTTGGAAATGCGTCGTCCTACTGGGGATGCATGGAAGGGTACCCAGAGCGGAATGTCACTTGCTCTGAGGTGGGGTAACACCTCGAGCTGGGCCTCTGCCCCGATTACCACAACCTCTGCGTTGTCCATGTGGATAGCCTTGGAAGGCTTGTCCTTGATTGTTGCCATAGGAACCTTGGCCTTGATTGTAGCCTGATCCTCTCGGTGAATTTTGGCTACGAAAACGGTGAAAATTACTGTTACCTCTCTTACCGCATTCCCGGTCCGGGTTTCCGAAATAGGGACTTAACGGGTCATTCCAACCTTGGAGGACCCGGTAAGTCCCCATTCCGGGAACGAGTCCCCATTCCCATTCGAGCCCCGATAGGGCTCAATGGGGATGGGGATGGGGTTGGAGCTAATAACGGTACCGCAATTTGCGGTACCGTTATTAGCTCTGAAGTCCCTTAACGGGTCCCGTCCTTAACACCTGGTAAAACCAGGCGTTACGGAAGGGACCCGCTAAGGGACCTCGGAATAGGGTGGTAAGGGATTATCGGCACCTGTGTCCTTACCGGTGCCGGTAATCCCTTACCACCTACCTCGTAATGAGGCCCAGAGACTTTGCTGAACAACTATTGGGGGACAAGAGGACAGTAGGTCAGTTTATCCCACTTCTAAAATCGGTGCAACGCAGAATTCAACCTTCCTTAGAAGCACCTAATCTCACGTAGGACATTCACCCGCGTGTGGAAAAACTGTTCAGGCCTGCACCCTCAGACCCCTTATACATAAGAGACCAATTAAAACCATACTCATTGGTTGTTACCACCACAAGGAAAAGAGCAGGCACACCCCTTGCTTCCTCCAAGGCACCACCGGATAAGGAAAGCAAGAAGATATATGCAATGGGCAGAAAGGTTGCCTCTTCTGCGGCCTACCAGACGAGAATAGCCAACAACGCTACACTTTTGGCAAGTTACAACTGCCATAAGTGGGAGGAGGTTTCTGCGTTACTTTCATCCGCCCCAGAGCCACTTAAATCACAACTAGCTCAGGTGGCAGCAGACTGAAGGGCCGTATCTACTTGTCTCCTCAAGTCAAATTTCGATGCAGCTGACAATGCCGGGAGAGTCATTGCAGAGGGGACCATTATAAAGAGACATGCATGGCTTTGCCAATCAGGCTTTAGGCCAGAAACACAAGCCACTCTCATAAATATGCCAGTGGAACCTAATGTGCTCTTCGGCAAGGCTGTAGAAGATGCATTTAAGACAGCAAAGGATGAGTATGACACTATAAAATCTTTAGATCAGATCACAAACAAACCTACAGGTCAGAGAGGTAACAGTAATTTTCACCGTTTTCGTAGCCAAAATTCACCGAGAGGATCAGGCTACAATCAAGGCCAAGGTTCCTATGGCAACAATCAAGGACAAGCCTTCCAAGGCTATCCACATGGACAACCCAGAGGTTGTGGTAATCGGGGCAGAGGCCCAGCTCGAGGTGTTACCCCACCTCAGAGCAAGTGACATTCCGCTCTGGGTACCCTTCCATGCATCCCCAGTAGGACGACGCATTTCCAACTTGACCCACGCATGGGAGGGTATCACCTCGGACAGATTGGTGTTGTCCATGGTAGCAGGGGGCTACTGCATAGAACTACTTCAACGTCCTCGCGACCACCCCCGAGACACGGTCCACTCAGAGGAACATCAGCGGATCCTTCTAGAAGAAATAACAGCGCTTCTATTAAAAGACGCCATAGAAGTGGTCCCAGCCAACCAGGTAAACAAGGGTATTTATTCAACTTACTTCCTTGTGCCAAAAAGATCAAACAATGCGCCATCTATTAGATTTGCGGCTTGCAAACAAGTATGTCAAGCCACAAAAGTTCTGCATGGCTATGCTACAAGAGGTAATCCTAAATCTAAAAAAGGGGTATTACATGGCAACACTGGATATGAAAGATGCCCATGTTCATATTTCAATGTTCCCAGCGCACAGAAGATTCTTGCGTTTCAAGATGGCGAACAAGCACTACCAATTCAAAATGCTGGCCTTTGGAATAGCTTCAGCTCCATGGGTATTCACAAAGGTACTGGCGGTAGTGGCAGCGCACCTGCGCAGTGGAGCAATCCCAGTGTACCCTTACTTGGACGAGTGGCTCATAGCAGGGGAATCGCCTCTGATTTGCAGACAAAACATCCAAACAACAATCAACCTCCTCTTTCAATTGGGTTTCTCAATCAACAAGAAAAAATCAAGTCTAGTGCCAAGCCCTTCCAAACAGTTCCTAGGAGCTATCGTAAACACAGAGGAAGGATTGGTCTTTCCCTCAGAGGAAAGAGTAAGAAATGTGTTACTGCAAATACCATATTATCAGGCCGGTCGCCAGATAAGGGTGCGCAAAGCGATGTACTTAAAAAGGTATGATGGCATCTTGCATATACCTGGTTCCTCAAGCGCGCTTGCGCATTCATCCCATACAGGAGTGGTTGGCGAAACTATGGTCTCAGGCAAGCGGTCAGTGGGAAAATCTAGTGGTCGTTTCGCCAACACTTGTACAAAATCTTTGCTGGTGGACGAGAGAAAACCTGACTAAGGGAAACCCTTCTACGACCCACAGATACAGGCAGTGGTCACAACGGACGCCTCACTGGCAGGGTGGGGCGCTCACTACCTTCACCACACAGCTCAGGGTCTGTGGTCTCATACTGCAGCTCAGAACCACATCAATGTGCTGGAACTTCTGGCACGATTGAAAGCCCTTCAGGCATTCGAACCCCATTTAACAAACCTGTCGGTGCAGATCCTAACAGACCGCACCACAGCGATATTTTATATCAACAAACGGGGGACACGTTCTCCAAATCTATCCAGACTTGCATAGAAAATCTGGAAATGGGCACTCAGATGGAAAATATTCCTGTCATCACAACATGTTCCAGGGGAACTCAACCTTCAAGCAGACTCATTGAGCAGAGATCCCTTTTCAGAGGAACATGAGTGGCGTCTACACAAAGAGGTCGTAGAACACCTTCTCTAAATGGGGTTTCTCAACTATAGACTTATTCGCCACAAGCGAAAATCGTCACTGCCCAGATTTCGTGGCCAGGTTCCCCCAGCCAGGCTCCAAGGGGAACGCCCTATGAATGAACTAGTCAGGGAAGTTTGCTTACGCTTTTCTCCCAACACCCCTCATGAGGAAGGTGGTGAACAAGATACACAAGGAACTGATGACGTTTATCCTAGTTGCAAGACAACCACGGTACCTACATCTGCGCAAACTGGCGATGTGTGATCCCATCAAACTCCTGTGCCAGTACAACCTACTCACCCAGCACGAGGGACTAACGGTGCACCCGCAGCCGCACTCAATGAACTTGGCAGCATGACAACCTACCACAGAGATGCATGGATATCTTGAAAGAATCAAGAAAACCAAACACTAGGCACTGTTACTTTGACAAATTGAGAAGATTCATAATTTGGTGCCAGGCTAAACAAATCAATCCCATAGCAGTACTCCATCCCACATCCTAATTTATATGCTCCATTTGCTAGATGCGGAGTTAGTATTTAATTCCCTAAAGGTCCACCTGTCGGTTTTGTCAGCCTACACAACCTCTCATTATAAGGTCTCATGGTGGAAAGTACCGGTCATCAAAGCATTTATGGAAGGAGTAAAGAGACTCCACCCTCTAATTTCTAACCCGCCGCCAGGATGGGACCTCAATGTGGTACTTGCTAAGCTCATGGGACCCCCCTTCAAGCCTATGCACAAGTCTAGTCTCAAACACCTGACTTATAAAACTGCCTTCTTAGTAACTATCACTTCCATAAGAAGGGTTAGTGAAATCCAAGCATTGTCAGTGCAGGATCCTTTCTTTGTTGTACACAAAGTCAAGCTGGTTTTACGTACTCACCCTAGGTGCTCACCTAAATTCATCTCCAAATATCAAATAAACCAGTCAATTGAGCTACCAGCTTTCTTCCAGGAACCCAACAACTCAGCTGAGGTAAAACTCCACACACTAGATGTGAGGAGAGGGGTGCTCTACTACGTAGACAAGACCAGACCGCTAAGAAAAAACGATCAATTGTTTGTCTCCATAGCGCCAGGCAGAGAAGGGGACCACATTTCTAAGAATGCCATCTCTAGGCGGATAGTCAGATGTATCCAACTGTGCTATTCCCTATCAGATAAAACACTGCCTTTTACGCCCAGGGCTCACTCCACAAGAGGTACAGGAGCCACTCTGGAGTTCATTGCAAATGTCCCCTTAGATAGTATTTGGAAGCCAGCTACATGGAGCTCTGTACATACTTTCACTCAGCACTACTGCATGGACACTCATTCCAAGACAGATACACAAGTGGGACAAGCGGTTCTGAGACATGTATTCACTCATGAACATTCTTACATCCCACCACCACCACCTTCTTCCACTGCTTGCTAATCTATGCACAGCATGTGATCTAAGCAGATTCTACAAGCCTCAGAAGGGATTCATTACTCACCGTAATCGTATTTCTCATGCTTGTATCTGCTTAAATTTTTATGCGACCCACCCTTCCTCCCCTCGGAGAGAAGGCGAATGGATGCTTATGAGCTTGTCTGATACGTATCTGTTTGGATACAACTGTACTTACGCTACACCTCATGCTACCTCATGTCAGAAAAATAACAATCTGAGGGACCTTGACGCATAAGGGATCATGGTTACAGTGGAAGTCCCACTAGGGATAGTATTACTGGCACGCCCTGTCGAAGTCCCTTTTCGAGTTTCGAAAACGACAACTGTAATATGCCGCAGCTTCCACTATATGTCGGCCTATGCACAGCATGTGAATCTAAGCAGAAACAAGCATCAGCAATACGATTACGGTGAGTAATATATCATATATACATATATATATATCTCTGAGGCTTGTGGAATCTGCTTATATCACATGCTATGCATAGGCCGACATATAGTGGAAGGAAGCTGTAGAGTACTACAGTTGTTGTTGTTTTCGGAACTCGAAAAAGGGACGTTGAAGGGGCGTGCCAGTAATCCTATCCCTAGTGTGACATCCACTGTACCCATGGTCCTTCACGCGTTGCGGTCCCTCAGATGATTATTATTTTTCCGACATCGTGACGGACGCTTAATCGCGGTGTTCCTTTCAGCTGACGCCATTTATTATTGTTAAATTAGTTAGTTACTCTTTCTATCCTTTCTCTACACCGACTTCGGAAACATCTTCGGAGGTGGAAAAGACGAACGTCTAACATAGTCCTTGTTTCGACGGACCCATTTGGCCTTGGAAGGCCGAACAATGCCTCGGCCCTAACAGTAGGGAGAGTGCGGGGTGGACATTAGAGAATTCATTTTCCCTTTTACACTCTTTTCTTGCCTGGCTGCCATTTCCTTTAACTATGGAAAACACTCCATTTAAATTCTGCCCTAGTTGTAATAAGAAGTTCCCTTGGGTAGACAAGCACCGGGTGTGCAATCTTTGTCTAGCACAGGACCATGACGAGGGCCATTGTTGAGCCTGCAAGCTCTTCAAGCCAAAAACGCTTTGGGACCGAAAGACAAAGCGCTGGGCCCAACATGCCATGCAGGCCGAGGCCACCATGGATGTGGAGGGAGCCTCCAGTGATGACAGCATCGCAGTCTTTTCGGACGGCGAATGCGACGGGGAACCGTTAGACTCCCAAGTGCTAGATCCAGACCCCAATAGACAAGCCGGCGGCTCCGTTACGGGGACTCCCTCCAGCGGCGGTAGCACTCACACTACTCCCAACTGTCCCAAGAATCGATGCCAACGTCAACCAAACGCCCACACACTGTGTGAAGTGGGAGGTCCACCGAATCCCTGTCCTCTGGGTACTCAAGGTCCCGATAGCCACACAACAGGCCCCGTAAGTCAAAAGACAAAACAGACGGGGGCATGGCTAGCGAGCACGGCATGAGGACGTGATCTTCTGGTGCTTCCGGAGCCGCCAGCCATATCCTGCGAAAATCCTGAGAAAAACAGTGTTCAGCTGGCACTGCGGTTGAAACAAAATGGCGGCTGAATACGGCGGAAAGGACAGAGCGAGTGTGACCACTACACAGCGCTCCGACATGAAGGCATAAGCTTCCCACAGTGACCACAAGAAGCATCCTCGTGCCCCTCCGCCGCCACACACCTAGCGGGGTGAAAGACGACATCAAGAGGAAGGGCCCGCCCTGACGGAGCCCGTGATGTGCTGCGGTGGACTGCAAGCCTGAAAGTGTAATATACAAGACGGTCGCGGGCGCTCCGTGCTACGTAGAGCGCTTGCTGAACCATCTAAAGCAGCCACCGTGCTGCCGTGTGGCCCGCGGTTTCACCCTACGTGCCAGGAGTTCACAACGGTGGTAAGGAGAGAGGGAGGCGGGAGACAGATGACACGGCCTGCACTGGGAGAGGCCGGCTGTGAAGGGAGGACCCCTGTTAGCCTGACCATGCCAGTCTAGCCCCTCGACCACCGAACGACGCGGCGGGCACATCTCCTAAAACACATAACTGGAAACCTGCGTGTCGTTTACAGAAGCGCTAATGTGGTCTGAGCGAAGGACCCCCGGTCCGACACGGCTCAAGCTGGTGGATATATACCAACAGCACACACAAGCTCTGTAACTGCGTGGGAGGCCCACAGGGGCCACCTGGATACCGAGGAGAAGAGGTGCACAGATCAACCGTTGACAGGTCTGGCGAAGTTGTGAAGGAGCCAAACCTACTGGGTGGGAGCCCTGGGCGCCGCAACCAAGGACCCTTGTGAGCAAGCGGCAGAGTAATAGCAATGGGAGGTGATCAGAGCAACCAAATCCGCGGCAAACATCGAGGCAGGGACACCTACAGAGTGGACCGTAAGACACTATAACATAGCTACTGCAGTCACAGAGCGAATACTAACGCCATCCGGCAAAACATAGCCTGTACCACGAGGAGTGAACATAAACCGCTGATTGAACAATCTGAGCGCAGAACAAGCACCAAAAGAAAATAATCCAGTAGGTACCATTGCACCCAGAGCCTTGCGAACATGATGTGGTACTATGAGAATCTCTAAAGGCATGCAAGACAGGGCACGCATACCAGCAAGAAACACATGAGATCAGACACCTCAGGAAAATAGCGCACTTACCGCACTGCTACAAACTACTCTACAAACAACAACCGTGCAAGATTACCCTGATTACAGGGTCAGTCCTAATGTCCGAAGAGACTCCTCAATCTGTTTTGAAGTGCCCCCACAGAGTGGAAACAGTGAGGTGAAGGGGGAAATAAAGGAAAACACCTGTTACGCTACCTAGAGAAGCACAGATATTGGCCAACCTATGAGAGCATTTGGCACCGATCTAACACATAATCACAAACCTACAATCCCTGACTCATTGTGACTGCAAATGGGTGTGTAAACTACGCTTCGAGCCTGCAAAGCAACACCAGTGAAGCAGAAGAAAGCCTAGTAACTAGTAGCCCGCACATGAGCAACACGTTTGCGCCCCATGAGAAGCCAAATACTAGAGATATTTGATAACGCTACTGCACTGGTATATGGCATGACTGAACTACGTTGCTGCCCCTAGATTGTGGGCAGTACAGGGCAAAGTGGGATCAAACTGTGAGCCGAAATCCAATCCACTATCTGCTACATATCAGAGGATTACAAGGTGTAAGAGGACAGTTTATGAAATGGGCAAAGAGAATGCCAAGAAAGCAGGTACCCAGAGTACAATGGAACAATTTACGACCTCTGCCCTGACTCCCCCAGTGGACCAAAATAAACTTGATGACCCACAAGACTCTGAAGAAAACATATCTCTTAAGGACGTGATGAATGCCATTTACAACTCGCGGGCTTCCATGGAGGTAAAAATGGGTAGTATTAGTACAGAGGTGTCCCTGCTGCGTCACAACCTTTAGAAACTGTCATCCCGCACAGGAGAGGCCGAGACTCGTATATCTGTTGCAGAGGATGAGCTAAGAGGTATGGGTCAACAAATGTACAGTGTAACGCAACACATTAAAGCATTGGTGGAGCGGGTGGAAGAGGGAGAAGGTCGATCAAGAAGAAATAATATCCGAATCCTCGGCCTGCCTGAAAGACAGAAGGGGGAAGCATGAAACTTTTTCTAGAGCAATGGCTTGCTGATTTATTTGCTCCAACATCCTTATCAAAATTCTTCTCTGTCGAGCGTTTTCATCGGATACTGACTGGCAGACCGATCCCCAGAGCACAACCACGGACGGTGATTGCCAAGATCCTGAATTATAGGGATTGAGACGCGGTGCTTCAAATAGCCAGAACAAAAGGTGCCATAACATACAACGGCTCCAAAATAGCCTTCTTCCCTGACTTCACGAAAGAAGTACAAAAAGCAAGACAATCGTTTGATCCTCTTAAACGCCTTCAAACGTTGAATGTGAAGTATGGCCCATTATTCCCGGCACAGATTAAAATATACTACAGAGGCACGACGGTGCACTTCACGGATCCAAAAGAAGCATGGGACTGGGCAGAACGCAAACTGGAAGGAGAATGGGGCCCATGGAGGAGGCAAGAAAACCGAAGGAATAGGCCTCGTCCAAACAGACCACCGGACGAGCCACCACAGCAACAACTGAAGGCAATGCCGCAAATGGACAAAGAATGAGAGCAAATGGTGGACAGGCAAGCAAGTATGTTCATCGCGAGCCCGCCTCGCGGGAATGCCAACCGAGGTCTGCAACACCCAACTTACAAGATGGCTGGCAGCCCACGACACGTCGCATCGTACGTCCCCTCAATCACAGAACCTGTTGACGTGCACCGTCTCCACCACAAGTTGGGGACGCTGAATTGACAGGAACTTAATACATGAGTGCTGAGTGTTATTATTTCTTTTGATTTATGATGGGGCGGCAGATGCTTCAGTTGGGGACGGAGTATAGGGAGGGAGGAGTTGGGTATGAGTTTTATGTTTATTGTTTCACACACAGAGGTAATGTGATCGCACCAAACAGAAGCAAGACAGCAACGACACAAGTGATAGTATCTGACACAGGGGCATCTCCCGTAAAGCACAACAATAGACCACAACAGTTATACACCCAATGGAATTCCCAACTGTGATAATTAATAAGAGCTTGAAACTCCTGACCTGTAATGTCAACGGGCTAGGGTCTAGCATCAAGAGACGCCTGGTGGCACAATTCATAAATAGACATACACCTGACGCAGTGCTCCTGACAGAAACACACCTGGCTGGAACGACATGCAATCTCTTTAAAAGAACTAATCGCACTGCGTTGTATGCAGGTTTTTCAATGGGCGCTAGAGGGGTGCTGATCCTAATCCATAAGAGACTCCCACTAATAATATCTAAGGTGACCCATGATACTGGGGGGAGATATGTGCACATAAACGCTACGATCTGGAACCAAACTCTTGCGATAATGGCGGTATATGCCCCGCCGGCACTATTATCTACATTACTGGAAGAGATCACGCCCTTCCTGGCTGCGAATGTAGCATATATTTGGGTATTAGGTGGTGACTTCGAGGTCATGGACAATACACTAGACCGCACACACATAAGAGGGAGAAATCCTACAACCAAAACCAAACTAGCAACCTTGGCTTCCGCACTGGGGCTAAGGGACGTATGGCGAGACTTGCATGGAGATGCACGCAAATACTCCTTCCACTCAGGCATGCATGCCTCACTCTCCAGAATAGACTATTTTTTTCTATCAGCCCAAAATATCCCCAGAGCAAGTAACGCGCCCCTACTCCCGCGTGTCGTATCCGACCACTCACCATTATTGATAGAACTCGAAACTGAGAGACCACGTCCGCCACCTGCATGGCGTCTCAACAACTATTACCTGGGGTTCCCTGACCTGTTGGAAAAGATAGGTAATACTACCTCCACATATTTTGAGCTAAACACGGGTTCTGTAGATAACCCTGGAACACTAAGGGAAGCTTACAAGCCAGTACTGAGGGGGGAAATCCACGCATAGACAGCAGCGCAGAAAAAGGCACACCGGAAAGAGGTGGAAGAAGCGTAGCAGGAGGTGGTACACAGAGAAGCACAACATATAGGCAACAACACACCTGAGACAAACAGGGCGCTGGCACTGGCACAAAAGAAGAGGAATAATGTATCACTAGACTGCGCCAAGAAGGCAGACAGAGCCATGAAAGCACGGCTGTATGAAATGGGGAAAAAGCAAGCCAACTATTAGTGTGGTTGGAAAGACGAGGTGAGGGCCATCAGCAAATTAGAAATATTAAAACTGCAAATGCAGAAATAGTCTCAACTGACATTGAAATAGCCGAATTCTTTGCGTCTTACTACGTGGAGCTCTATAGCTCCCCAGATACCCGATAGATAACACAGCACTAGATGGGATCCCTCTCCCCTCAGTGAATGCTGAGCAATCCGATGCACTGGAAAGGAACATAACGGAAGAGGAAATATCGGCAGCCATCGCCCAACTCCAGTGAGGCAAAACCCCAGGCCCAAATGGCTTCCCAGTGGATATTTGGAAAAAAATAAATAGTGACGATATCACATCACACCTACTTAATATGTTCGAGCCCTCGAGAACAGCAGGGATGCTCCCGACAGATCTACGGACGGCCACCATAATAGTAATTCCAAAGGAGGGTAAACCACCAGATTCATGCAGCTCCTATAGGCCCATCTCCCTGATAAATAGTGAATCTAAAATACTAGCAAAAGTACTCGCCAACAGACTTCAAACAGTTATTACATCCCTGATCCACCCGGACCAATGTGGCTTTATGCCAAGAAGGTCCACAAAGATGAATATCCAAAGCCTGCACCTGGCGCTTGAGAGAGCACCAGCCCTACAGGAATCTCTGGCGCTATTGGCCATTGATTTTGAGAAAGCTTTTGATTCAGTCAGTTGGGACGCATTGTGGGCAATTATGAGGAAAATGGGCTTTGGTGAACAATTCATAAGCTGGGTTCAACTCCTGTATAGCGCCCCTATAGCGGAAGTAAGAGTGAACGGCTGTCCCTCCTGTAATATCCACCTGGGGCAAGGAACCAGACAAGGATGACCCCTATCGGCCATGCTATTTGCATTAATAATCGAGCCTCTAGCAATACTGCTGAGGACTACACCGATGTGGTCAGGATTCCAATGGGACCCAACATGGGAAAACAGAGTCTCTATATGCGGATGACTTACTAATTTACCTGGGTAACCCGGCGGTCTTCTGCCATGCAGTCACCAAGATTCTGATACAGTATGGCAGGTTCAGCGGTCTAAAAGTGAACTGGAGTCAATCGAAGCTATTCCCGATTAAAGGAATAGATTGTATACCTCCTGAGGCCTCCCCATACAGAGTTGAGAGGGAACAATTCTGATACTTGGGCATCCTGACCTCGAAGAAGTTGGAGGACTATGTGCCCCTTAATCTACACCCAATTACAAAACGATTCACGCAAGATGTGAACCACTTGGTGATGCTGCCATTAACCCTATCAGGAAGAGCGCCACTCTTCAAAATGCTGGCTCTCCCCCGCTTTTTTACATACTACAAAATGCCCCCTTACACATTCCCACAATAGAGTTCCGCAAGATAGACAAGACATGGAGGAAACTACTATGGGGGGGGGGGGGGTAAACACCCAAGAATAGCACTGAGTACCCTCCAATGCTCTGTGTGGGAGGGAGGGATTGAACTCCCACATATTCAAGCATACTACTGGGCGAGCCAGCTGGCGCCATAAACGATATACTACACGGTGATCCAGAGCTACCGCACATCTGAGCAGAGAAAGCGGCGAGACATGGCATCTCTCCGATCGAATGCCTATACCACATAGTGGGCCGCCCTCCCTCTCAAACAATAACACACATGACTCGGGTCTGGGTGGAGGCGCACAGACATATAGGCTAGGGAAACAAAAGTACCCCGATACAACCCCTCTGGAATAATGCATTCCTCCCCGACCTCCATAAACTAACTAAATGGCCAAGTTGGGAAGCGGCAGGTATATTAACTATCCAGGAAGTGATCAAAGATGGTAAGATTATACCTTTTGCTGAACTAGCAACCAATTATGATCTCCCACCAGCTGAACAATACCACCACACACAGTTGTCCCATGCACTTAAAAAACATATGCCAAACCTTGCGAACATGCCAGAATGCACACCCATAGAGAGAAACATTGTGATGGACAGTGTGAATGTCAAAACTACATCTGTCATGCTGTTTCCACCTTTGCCACGAAAGAACTATGCAGTCTGAAGGCAAATGGGAGAGGGATGTGGGCCCACTGTTGCCTGAGGACTGGACCATGACCTTAATGTACCCCAGAGAGACCGCAATATCAGCTAGAATCAGGCTCATACAACTGAAGGTGTTACATAGAATATATTACCCACGGATGACTTTGTACCGCTGGGGCAAGATCACAGATGCACACGCATACAATATTTCTGGCAAAAATTTTGTGACAGGCTATCAAGAGCTATCGGCCGGGCAATTCCCAATGAACCAAAGCTGTTGCTGCTGGGAAACGAGGAAGAAGGGGAAATGCCCGCTTTGAGAAACTCTTACTTTCAACAACCACGGGGCTTGCCAAAAGGAACATCGCACAACTGTGGGGCTCAGAGATTGCCCCTCAATATGCCCAATGGGTAACGGACGTTGAGGCCTGCATAGCACTGGAGCGCCGAGTCTATACAGCGAGAGGCTGCCCTGGGAAAGCTCATAAAATATGGCAGAAATGAGAACAAACTATGTAGCAAATAATGGAAAGAGGTGGGAACCTGCTGTGTGGTGGACATGCTGGTGGGACATGGTTCAACTGACGACGTGTACGAAGCTGTATAAATGCAACCAACTGTAGAAGCAAATCACAATGCCTTTGTTGTATGTATGAAAGTTTGTTTGTATATTGTATGTGGCTGTTCTTAAGTAACAAAACACAATCAAATATGTTATTAAAAAAAAAAAAGAAAAAACAGACGCTGTATCCAAGCCCTCTGGTGAACGTCGGAAGACGAGGCTTCAGGCTGCTCTACCGCCAAAATTCAACACACCACATCGAAAACAGCCAAAGGCACCAAAAGCTCGGGATTAGCCCACTTGGTGCAAAAGCATGTCCCTGACAGCCTCCTTAAGGAAAAAAGTGCAAATAAACACTCCTCCCAGAGTCACTCTCACAGGGAGAAATCTAGCACACCTCACAGGGAAAATACTCTGTTTCACAAGAGGAAGGGACCTTAACAGAGGCCTTGAAAAACAACGACCAGCCTACATGTCAGGCCCAGCCTACACCTCAGAGACAGATTACACCTCAATACCCAAGGGTCATACCAAGTTGAGCAACATGGACCGCTGAAGTCATTAACAGGGTTATGACAAGAATTACATTTATAGCTAACTTCTTTGAGAAGAACAGCTATCCAAAATGTCCAAAACACGCCACAAACTACAGACGCTTCGCCCAGCCCCCAGCTAAGAGGCCATGTCGTGACACCCTTTCTATTTCACCTCAGATGGACCCAATCCATTGTGATCTTTATGATCTAAATACAGACACTGATGGCAATTATATTATACAAGAAACAGGCCATTATTATGATGATGAGGAAGAGGATTTGTACAACCTACCCTCTCCAGTTAACCAAGACGCACCAGTTCCAGATTCACCAATTGACAATTAACCCCTGTTTAACGATCTGCTCATGAAGGCAGCTGAGCACTTTCAATTTCAGACCCAAGCGACTCAGCTGGATAAATATTTTGTGGAAGATATATTGGGGGACAGGAAAGCCGCCACCCAATTTATTCCAATCCTTGAGTCCATCCAAGGGAGAGGATACAACCTTCTGTGGAGACCTCGAACCAAAACGCGGGCAGTCAACCCACGTGTTGAAAAACTCTTCCTTCCTGCACCATCGGACCCACTGTACATCAGGGCCTAGCTAAAACCGTACTCTCCTGTTGGAACCACAACTCGGCAGCCTTTCAAATGAGGACTGTGAATAACACAACACTACTGGCAGGCTACAACTGCCACAAGTGGGACGAGGTGGCAACACTAATAGCTTCAGCTCCTGAAGCCCTCAAATCGCAACTGGCCCTAGTAGCAGCAGATGGCAAGGCAGTATGCAGCTGCATCTTAAAAAACAACTTAGATGCCGAAGACAATGCGGGCAGGATCATTGCCGAAGGTACCATCATTAAACGCCATGCATGGCTACGCCAGTCTGGTTTCAAACATGAAACACAGGCAACACTCCTTAACATGCCGGTGGAGCCCAGTGTCTTGTTTTGGAAGGCAGTGTAGGATGCATTAAAATCTGCCGAGGAGGAGTATGATACTTTAAAATCTCTAGGCCAGCTAACGAACAAGCCACCAGGCCAAAGAGGCAGAAGCAATTTTTCATCGATTTCGTGGTCAAAGCTCACAAAGGGGTTCAGGTTACCGAAAAAGTCAGGGCTCATCCTGGAGAAACAACCAAGGACAAGCCTCGCAACGTTTCCAGCGGGGCCAGCGTCGATCTCGTGGCTGGGGGAGGGCCTCCACTTCCAGAGGTGGAGCTACACCTCCAAAACAGTGACCACCGGCTTCAGGTCCCCTCCCATGCTTCTCCATTAGGAGGGCGTATGTCACACTTCACCCACGCATGGGAGGGAATCACCACAGACAAGTGGGTGCTATCTACCGTAGCAGGTGGTTATTACGTGGAGCTAATCCAACGACCTTCCAACCATCCCCGGCAAAAAAAGAACAACCACAAAGGAAGAAAAACACATCCTTCTCGAGGAGGTTGCAGCGCTATTACCCAAGGACGCCATAGAAATCATCCCAGAGAACCAGGTAAACAAGGGTATTTATTCAGCTTACTTCCTTGTGCCAAAAAAGATCTAACTAGACGCCCAGTATTAGACCTACGCCCTGCAAACACTTATGTGAAGCCACAAAAATTCTGCATGACATTGCTACAAGAAGTAATCCCTCTGCTAAAGCGGGGGACTACATGGCAACACTGGATATGAAAGATGCCTATTTTCATATTTCAATGTTCCCAGCTCACAGAAAACTCTTGCGTTTCAAGATAGCAAACCCGCACTACCAATTGAAGGTGCTGCCCTTCGGAATAACGTCTGCTCCAAGGGTATTCACCAAGGTACTGGCAGTGGTGGCAGTGCACCTGCGCAGGGAGGCAATCCCAGAGTACCCCTACCTGGATGACTGGCTGATTACAGAGAGTCACCCCATCTTTGCAGGCAAAACACTCAAAGAACCAAAAAATCAAGCCTTGTCATAAACACGGAAGCAGGGTTAGTCTTTCGATCAATGAAAAGAGTTCAAAACATGCTACGGCAAATACCACAGTATCGAGCCGGTCGCCAGATTAGCGTACGCAAAGCAATGCGTTTACTAAGCATGATGGCATTGTGGATTTACCTGGCCCCACATGCACATTTGCGCATGCGCCCCATGCAGGAGTGGTTGGCGAAACGATCGTCTCAGTCAGTGGGACGATCTAGTGGTCGTTTCGCCCACACTAGTAGAAAACCTACGCTGGTGGACAAAGGAAAACCTGTTAAAGGGAAAACCTTCCACTATCCGGCAGTGCAAGCGATTGGTACAACAGATGCATCACTCTCCGGGTGGGGATGCACATCACCTTCACCCCACAGCACATGGTCTGTGGATTCACATCACAGCACAGGACCACGTTAACCTGCTGGGACTTCTGGCAGTATTCAGAGTGCTTCAAGCATTCAAAGTTCAGCTGACAAATCATTCGGTACAAATCCTAACCGACAGCACCACTGCAATGTTCTACATCAACAAGCAGGGATGCACATGCTCTCCAAATCTGTCCAGGCTAGCACAGAAAGTATGGAAATGGGCACTCGGACATGGGATGTTCCTATCTTCCCAACATGTTCCAGGGGTACTCAATACTCTAGCAGACTCTCTGAGCAGAGATCCCTTATCAGAAGAACACGAGTGGCAACTAGACTCGAATGTCGTAGACCACAACTTTTCGTAGTGGGGTTACCCCACACTAGACTTGTTCGCTACAGGAGAAAACAAGCAATGCGCAGACTTCGCGTCCAGGTTTCCACAACCAGACTCCAAGGGGAACGCCCTATGGATGAGCTGGTCAGGAAAATGTGCTTAAGCTTTTCGCCCCCCCAACTCCTCTAATGAGCAGGGTGGTGAACAAAATCCACAGATGACGCTCATCCTAGTTGCTCCCATGTGGGCAAGACAACCATGGTATCCACATCTGCGCAAACTGGCGATTTGCGATCCCATCAAACTCCCGTGCCAGACCAATCTACTGACACAACACGGGGGAATAACAGTTCACCCTCAACCTCACTCAATGAACTTGGCAGCACGGCTCCTGAGGTCATGGAGTTTGGACATCTAAATCTACTCAGACGTGTATGGATATCCTCAAGGAGGCACATAAACCAAACACCAGACACTGTTATTTCGACACGTGGAGGAGATTTGTAATTTGGTGCCAGTCTAAACAAATAAACCCCCTAGAATGTACTCCATCCCATATTCTTAACTATATGCTCCACTTGTTAGACTCAGGGGTTAGTATTCAACTCTATAAAGGTCCACCTGGCGGCTTTATCTGCTTACACCACCTCTCAGAGTAAGGTATTGTGGTGGAAAGTTCCAGTCATTAAGGCGTTCATGGAGGGAGTAAAGATTCTCGACCCTCCAATTTCAAACCCACTGCCAGGCTGGGATTTTAATGTAGTCCTTGCAAAGCTCATGGGATCGCATTTGAGCCTATGCATAAGTCTTAAGCACCTGCCATACAAGACTGCCTTCTTAGTGGCTAATACTTCCATAAGAAGAGTTAGTGAACTGCAAGCCTTGTCAGTGCAGGATCCTTTCTTTGTCATACGCAAGGACAAATTGGTTTTTACGTACACACTCTAGGTTTTCACCAAAATGAATTTAAAAATTCCATGTGTACCAATCCATTGAGCTACCGGCCTTCTTCCAGAACCCCACAAGCTCACCTGAGAAAAAATTCCATACACTAGATGTAAGGAGGGCGGTCCTCTACTATGTAAACAAGACCAGACCGCTTAGGAAAACAGACCAACTGTTTATCTCCATATGGATAGTCAAATGCATACAACTATGTTATTCATTACCAAGCAAAACACTGCCTTTCAAGCCAATAGCTCACTACACAAGGGGTACAGGAGCTACTTTGGCTTTTATCGCAAATGATCCTCTAGACATCATTTGCAAAGCAGCTACATGGCGCTCAGTACACACTTTCACTCAGCACTACTGCATTGCCACTCATTCAAAAGCAGATGCACATGTGGGAGAAGCGGTTCTAAAACATCTATTTGCCTCTGGGCCTTCTCACAACCCACCACCTTCTCCTAACACTGCTCCCTAATCTATGCATAGCATGTGATCTAAGCAGATTCCACAAGCCTCAGAAGGGATACATTACTCACCTTAATGGCATTTCTGATGCTTGTATCTGCTTAGATTCACATGCGCCCACCCTTCGTCCCCTTGGATAGAAGGTGCATGCATGTTTTTTAGGAGCTTTATCTGATCATATCTGCTTAAATACACCTGTACTGACGCGACACGTCATGCTACCTCATGTCAGAAACAAAACAATCTGAGGGACCTCAATGCATGGAGGTCCATGGGTACAGTGGACGTCACACTAGGGATAGTATTACTGGCACACCCTGCTGACGTCCCTTTTAGGGTTTTGAAAACAACTGTAATACTCTGCAGCTTCCACTAGATGTCAGCCCATTGAATTGAATTGATATTTTATTTATATTGCACTGATACACAGGTGTTTCAGAGCACGACAAGGCAAGGGAGGGGAAACGGGGGAGAAAAAAACACGATCTTACTAGGCCCAGTGACATTGAGAACGTGCAAGTGCATGGGGGAGGGAGAGATGGCAAGTGCGGAGCAAAAGGAGAACACAATAATTAATAATAAATAAAATAAATAATAAAAAGCAGCAAAAGTGGTGGTGCTGCCAGAAAGTGGCAAGTGCTGAGTTTAAGACAGTAGACTGGGTAGGTCAGATAAGTGCAGGAAGAGAAAAAAAGGGGGAGGAACTTTATGGGTACAGATACAGAACCCAGTGCAAGGGGTGGTGGCCCAGTGGCAGTGCGGGAGGGTGGCAGGGTGAGCAGGAACCTGGGCCCAAAGAACAGAGGGTGGCCAGGTGCACGGTGCCATGAGAGAACAGATCATAGCATGTGAATCTAAGCAGATACACACAAGCAATACGGATGCAGTGAGTAATGTATCATCTATATGTATATCCTCCTCAGAGGACCAAGACCAGGCAATTGCTGATTCCCCGCTAGACAATCAGATGCAGTACAATGAACTGCTAATTAAAGCAGCCCAGCACTTTAAAATTGGCACCCAAGAAGCCCTGCAAGATAAAGATTTCATGGACAAAATTTTCTGAGAAAAAAGATCAGTAACACATTCATTCCCTTGCTCCAATCTGTGCAATAAGTCCAACCAGTACTACATTAACCAGGGCAGTTAATCCTAGACTTGAAAACATTTTCAAACCTGCTCCAACTGATCGCCTCTTCATTAGGGGACAGTTAATACCAGACTCCTTAGTGGTACTTACCACAAGGAAAAAGGCAGACACCCCATTTGCATCCGCAGAGGCACCCCCGTACAAGGAAAATAAGAAGTTGTATACAATGGGCAGGAAGGTAGCAATATCGGCAGCGTACCAAACACGCATAGTCAACAACACAACCCTTCTAGCAAGTTACAATTGTCATATCTGGGACACGGTGCAGCAACAACTTGACACTGTTCCTGGACCTTAAAATCACAAATATTAAAATCAGTTTCTGTAGGTAAACTGGTTGCCAGCTGTATCTTAGAAAATGGCTTGGATGGAGCAGACAATGTTACACTGTATAGCAGAGGGGACACTTATAGCCAAGCGTGGAAACACAGGCTACCCTGTTAAACATGGCATTTGAGCCCAATCTTCTGTTTGATAAAGCAGTCGACGATGTACTAAAGAGTGCAAAAGAGAAACATGAAACCTTAAACTCATTGGGTCAGATAACCAACAAATCGTTTATATAATGGGGAGTGTTTAATACACGCTGCTCCTTTCACGGACAAGGATACCCACATTCACAGTCCACTGCCTGGAGTAGGTCCCAAGTTCAAGCCACCCCTAACCAATCCAATTTTCTGCCTCTAAACAATGACATCCCAGTACAGGTTCCCTCCCATGCAACTCAAGTCAGAGGTTGTATTTGCCAATTCACCCACGCATGGGAGGGGATCACATCTGATCCATGAGTCTGATCAACAGTGGCAGGGGGGATACGACATTGAATTCTTAGAAAAACCCCAGTATCATCCTCTAAAACAGCAGAAAATGTTGCCACAAGATCAGAAGATTGTACTAGAAGAAATCGAGTCCCTTCTTCAAAAAGGCATAATAGAGCTGGTTCTAGCTCAAAAGAAATTCAGTGTACTAAAGAAAGACTTAACTATGCGCTCTGTTACACCTGTGTCCAGCCAGCAGTATTTGAAACCACAAAAGTTTTGCATGGCAACACTACAAGAGGTAATTCCGCTTTTAAAACAGGGATTACATGGCAAAATTGATCATGAAAGATGCATACTTTCATATTTCAATATTAGCTGTGCACAGAAAATTGCTGCACTTCCAAATAGCAAACATACACTACCAATTCAAGGTGCTCCCCTTTGGAATTTCATCAGCACCAAGTGTGTTCACAAAAGTACTAGTTGTGGTAGCGACACATCTGCGAAGGCAATCCATCCCAATGTACACTTTTCTCGACAGCTGGCTCATAACAGGGGAAATGCCACAAATTTGCAAGAACACCACCCAGCAAGCAATCAATCTGTTGTTCTAATTGGGTTTTGCAATCAAGGAGAACGTCAAGTCTCGTACCGAAATAGGTAAAACAATTCCTGGGTGCAATTGGAGAAGAGTTGGTTTTCCCCTCAAATGAGAGAGTACAAAACATGCTATTCCAGGTACCTTACTATGTGGTTGGTCATCAGATAACGATGCGCAAGGCAATGCGTTTGCTCGGAATGATGACTTCCTGCATTCATCTTATTCCACAGGTGCGGCTTTGCATGCGTCCGATGCAAGAGTGGATAGTGAAACAATGGTCTCAGGCAAGCGGCCAGTGGGACGATCTAGTGGGTGTTTTCTCAAACCTTAGTAAAAGCTGGTGGACACAAGAGAACATGTTAAAAGCAAAGCCTTTTCACAACCAACCAGTACAGGCACCTCACGCTCAGGATGGGGAGCTCATTACCTTTATCACACTGCACACAGAATGTGGACACCGCCGACAGAAAAAAAAACACATCAACCTACAAGCAGTCCTCAAAGCCCTTCAAGCATTCCAGCAACACCTAGCAGGACAGACAGTTCTAATACTCAACAAACAGGGCAGGACAACACCCTCTGTCTATCTGTCCAGGTTAGCCCAAAAGATTTGGAAGTGGTCCCCCAAACGCAACATTTACCTAGTGTCACAACACGTTCCTGGGGAAGACAATTCACTAGCAGACACTCCAAGCAGAATTCTACAGTTAACTGCAGAACACGAGTGGCAAATTTACGCAGATATTTTAAACAATATCTTCCCCCAATGGGGGCATCCACCGCTAGACCTATTTGCAACAAAACGCATAATGCCTAGACTTCACATCCAGGCTTCCCCAAACAGATCCAAGGGGGAACACCCTGTGGATGAGTTGGTCAGGGAAATGTGCTTATGCTTTTCCACCGACACCACTCCTCCGCGGAATAGTGCACAAGATGTACCAGGAACAAGTCCCTCTAATCCTAATAACTCCCATGTGGTCTGGACACCCATGTTTTCCACACCTACTCAAACTAACAATGTGCAAACCCTTCAAGCTTCAGTGCCCATTCAACATGCTGTGCCAACACAAAGGTAAGACATTCCATCCATACCCTCAAGCTCTGAACTTAGCAGCTTGGTTCCTGAAGTCAGAGTTTGGACATTTAAACCTTGCACAAAGGTGTAACGACATTCTAAAAGAAGCACGGAAGCCCAACACAAGACACTGTTATTTTAGCAAGCGGAAAAGATTTGTCATTTGGTGCAAAACACGCAACATCAATCCATTGACCACTATATGCTTTATCTTCTAGACTCTGGTCTAGTCTTTAATTCTCTCAAAGTACAGTTAGCAGCACTGTCACACTACATTTCAAAATAAGGTATCATGGTCGAAAGTACCAGTAATTCAAGCATTCATGGAAGGGTTTAAAAGATTGTGTCCCCCCATTTCAAATCCACCACCTGGTTGGGACCTCAATGTGCTCACAAAACTCATGAGTCCACCATTTGAACCAATGCACAAGGCCAGTCTGAAACATTTAACTTACAAGACTGCATTTCTTGTTGATATCACTTCTATAATATGAGTCAGTGAACTTCAATCACTCTCAGACCAAGATCCCTTCATTATAACTCACAAGGACAAGGTGGTTCTTAGGACCCATCCAAGGTTTTTACCTAAGTTCATATCAAAATTCCATGTCAATCTACTTCAGCTTTTTTTCAACATTCTACAAATTCAGCAGAAAAAAACCTCGATACTCTAGATGTAAGGAGAGTGGTCATATACTACCTAAACAAAACTAAAGCGCTAAGGAAAACAGATCAACTTTTAGTTTCCATAGCAATTGGCAGGGAAACAGATAGTGTCTCTAAGAATGCCATCTCAAGGTGGATAGTCAAATGCACCCAACTTTGCTTCTCACTGTCAAAAAAGACATTACCTTTTACACCAAGAGCCCACTCTACTTGAGGCACATGGTCTATCTACTTTAGCCTTCATTGCAAATGTTCCTTTAGACGCAGTTTTGCAAGGCTGCTACTTGGGAGTTCCATTCATACCTTTACACAGCATTACTGCTTAGAGACACACTCTAAAGCAGATTCACAGGTGGCACAAGCAGTATTAAAATATCTGTTTGCCGCTGTACTTTCACGCAACCCACGACTTTCTCCTGGTGCATCGCTCTAATCTATACATAGTATGTGATTCTAAGCAAATCCACAAGCCGCAGAAGGCATACATTACTCACCGTAATCGCATTTCTTATGCTTGTATCTGCTTAGATTCACATGCGCCCACCCTTCCTTACCTCCTGGAGTTTGAAGGTGCATAGATGTTTATCTTTCTACTTTATCTTTCTTGTGCTCACCCAAACACTTCATGCACCCTCATGTCAGAACCAAAACAATCTTGGGGACCTCGATGCGTGAAGGACCATGGGTACAATAAGCATCACACAAGGGATATTAGACATGCCCACTCGACGTCCCTTTTCGAGTTTTGAAAACAAGTCATGCAATACTCTGCGACTACCACTAATGTTGACCTATGCATAGCATTTGAATCTAAAGAGATGCATGCGGCAGAAATATGATTACGGTATGTAATGTATGCTATATGTATATATTTCTGAGGCTTGTGGAATCTGCTTAGATCACAGGCTGTGCATAGGCCGACATCTAGTGGAAGCTGCAGAGTATTACAGTTGTTTTCAAAACTCGAAAAGCGACATCGACAGAGCGTTCCAGTAATACTATCCCTAGTGTGACATCCACTGTACCCATGGTCCTTCACGCGTCGAGATCCCTCAGATTGTTTTTTCCGCCATCATAGACGGACGCTAAAGTGGAGTTCTCCTTTTGGCACATCGCCATTTATTATTATTACCAATTACCAATAGTTTTTCTTACTATCCTTTATATTCACCGACTATCGAGACGATCCGGCGCCAGTGAAGAACAAAAGACGACCGCCGAAGACTCCCATCGACGGATCCGTTCCGGCTTTGGAAGGCTGCTCCAGGCTTCGGCCCACACAGTAGCGAGAGAGGGGGGAGGACATTTTAGAATGTATATACCCCTTTTCGTACACTACATTCGCCTAGCTGCTTTGTCATTCCGTTATGGATAGGACCCCCCTTTAAATTGTGCCCTAAGTGCAACAATAAGTTCCAGTGGGTTCGACAAACACCTGGTGTGTAATCTGTGTCTCCCTCGGGACAACGTCGAGGGTTCCTCTCGAGCGTGTAGACTCTTCAAACCCAAGACATTGAAGGACTGCTTAACTAAACGCTGTGCCCACCACGCCAGGCAGCTCGAGGCCATGGAAGTGGAGGGTGCCTTCAGCGATGGCAGCAACGCTACAGTATCCGACGGCAAAGGCGACAGGGTTACTCTGGTTTCCCAATCGCAAGCCCCCAACCCCAACAGACAGGCCGGCGGTCTTGTTACAGGGACAACACCCAGTGGCGAAAGCACTCACTACCCCCTCCACCAAACACACAACCCACAGCAATGCACGACGTCTAGGGAGAGGTCTGATGAATCTCTGTCCTCTGGGCACTCCCGATCGAGATCACCACATGACGGGCCCCGACTGTCGAAAGACAGAACAGACGTTGTGGATAAAAACATTCCCGAAGGTAGTGAGCCAGCTGACGAGAGTTTGGATCTGACCATAGCCGACATTTGATGTTTTGCGTCGATATCGTTAAAAAATAACATACAGGCCGGACTAGCCCATTTAGTTAAAAAGCACGTCCCAGAAGGCCTTGTTAAGTCAAGGGAGTCCAAGAAGAGCTCTTCCAAGACCCCTCATAGGGATAAATCACAGAAAGATAGGTCCCCTCACAAGAGTAAAGAACCTTAGGGGCAGGTTTCCCTATCTTCAGCCTTAAAGAAAAGGGCTGCACCCTCTACTGTAGTTCCACCTACTCCAGAAGATTTAAGTCTCACACCTCACCAATGGTAATTCCTAGTTCTGCCCAATGGTCAGCTGAAGATATATATAGGGTCATAAGAAGAATGTCCTTCATGGCAAACTTTTATGAAAAAGACCCTAGCTACTTCACAAGTTTTCACTCCACCCCGAAGCCCCCCCCCCACAACAGTGGCCTCTGGGTCTCAGAACCCAGTTGAACAACCTGCTAAGAGGGCTCGCCCCGGTGAGCTAGAACAAGAGCCCACTGTCATCGACCTATATGACTCCAACACTGATCATGAAGACCTCTATAGCCAAGATGCCGCAGACCCTTAATATGGGGATAATGAGGACGATGAGGGTGATCCGGATACAGACATGTACAACATCGACTCGCCAGTTGATAAGGACCCCCCCCCCTTGTTGTAGACTCACCCATAGATAATCAGCCCCTTCTGAACAAAGTACTAATCGAAGCAGCTGAGCATTTCCAAATATCTACCCAAGAGCATCCACAAGAAAAGGATTTTGTTGATGAGATCTTGGGAGATAAAAAGGCTGTATCTCAATTTATTCGCCTACTAAAGTCTGTCCAGCGAAAGGTACAACCCTCGCTGGAAACACCCAATTAAACGCGAGCGGTGAACCCATGCATAGAAACATTTTCAGGCCTGCTCCATCAGACCTGCTGTACATCAGGGGCAGCTAAAGCCTGACTCGCTTGTCGTTACTACGACGAGGAAAAGACCAGGTACTCCCCTAGCCTCCTCTGAGGCTCCTCCAGACAAGGAAAGTAAAAGGCTCTACACAATCGGCAGGAAGGCATTCCAGTCCAGAATAACTAATAACTTTACTTTATTAGCCAGTTTCAACTGCCATAAATGGGATGAGGTCTCGGCTCTACTCTCCTCAGCCCCGGAACCCCTGAAGACTCAATTAGCACTGGTGGCTTCAGAAGGAAGGGCAGTTTCAAGCTGCTTGCTAAAAAGCAGTCTTGATGCCGCAGACAACGCCGACAGAATCATAGCTGAGGGAACCATTATTAAGCGTCACGCTTGGTTACGCCAATCCGGGTTTAAGCCAGAGACACAGGCCACTCTCATTAACATGCTCGTCGAGCCCAATGTACGCTTTGGCAAGGCCGTCGAGGGCGCCTTGAAGACAGCCAATGAGGAATATGATACACTGAATTCATTGGGCAAATTGACCAATACACCTCCTGGCCAGAGGGGAAACAGTTATTTTCGTCGCTCACACAGACAATTTTCCCAGAGGGGTTCCAGCTATAACCAAAATCAAGGAACGGCATGGGGGAACAATCTACGCCAAGCCTCTCAGAATTACCAGAGTGGACGGCACAGATCACGCAGTCGGGGAAGGGGTCCCTCCTCCAGAGGAACACGAATGGCGACTACATGCAGGGGTCGTAGAGCACCTCTTCTCTCAATGGGGTTTCCCTACAATAGACTTGTTCGCTACAAGTGAAAACAGT